>NC_141052.1:60971314-61451314 GCF_041138505.1 Cibotium barometz | reverse complement strand
TTACAACAGCTCCATAGCATGGACCGGTGTAGTAAAGGAGCTTGTGCTCAACTTTACGATGATTCTTCATCAAACAAATGGACAGTGTTTCCATAGACCTGCTTCATGAGTGCTTCACCCAGGTGGGAGAGCTGGGTGGGGTGCTTAGTGTACTCCTCTATGGTAGGTCTCCATAGACCTATTCATGAGTGTACTCCTCCAAGTGGGCACTGGAAGGTCTCCATAGACCTGTTCATGAGTGCTTTGCCCAGGTGTGGGAGAGCTGGGTGGGGTGCTTAGTGTACTCCTCGAAGTGGCCACCACCACTGGTAGGTCTCTTCCTCAGGGAAGTGTGGTGGAGCACCTCCAGGGAGGAGTCAAAAGCTTCTGGCATCTTGAATGCTAGCTGTGAGGGTAAGGCTTGGGGAAAAAAATTGCAAGAGTTTGTCTAGGATGAGAGTGAAAAGTGAGAAAATGGAAGGAGGGGGGCCATATTTATAACCTTGTGAAGAAGATATGGCCATGCCAAGTTCAAGGAACGGGCATGTGACTGTAAGCATACGGGTGTGCAAAGTCAATTGCGCGAACAGGCATGCGACTGTAAGGGTACGGGTGTGCAAAGTGAGCGAACAAGCATGGCAAAAAGAGGAGTGAATGACCATGGAAAGCTAAGCGAACGGTTGACAAGAGTATCAAACAATCATGGGGCAAGCTGAGCGAATGACCACGAGCTCACAGTACTGGTTGGAACAGTCGGGGGATTTTGAATAGAGAGTCGACATGGCCATGGCAGTGTGCGGGAGAGGAAACAGTCGTTCCAAACTAGGAATGTCCATGGCAATCCAGACTCTAAGAAGGGAGAACGGCCATGCAAAACTTTGAATGGACATGGGCTTTGTGGTTGACGAAGGAATGGTTGTGGCACTTAGAATCTGAGAAAGGAACGGTCGTGGAAAGTTTTTTTTGTGCACCCTGTAAATAGCTTTTGTACATAGAGGCTATGCCACCAACACCCCTTGTGGATTTTGTACTGATGCATGCACAGTTTGCCAAAGAAAGGATTCTATGCCAATTAGGTAATGGAAAATTAGGGGGTAGCACTTCCTGAAGAGATTCCGATGAGAGTGGAAAAAAAAGGAAGTAGCTAGGGCTGAGGGAGTTGAAGGGAGTTTTTCGGTCATGTCGAGCCTTTGAATGATAGGAAGAGGAATCGCTAACATTGAAGGTATATCTGTAAGGAAATTCATTAGCAGTTGCTTGTGGTGTGATTGTGTCACATAGAACTTTCTGCTTCCCTTTGTCTTGATCTTGACTCCAAATGTTGCCTTGTACCCATTGAAGGGTAGGTGACTGTGGTGTAACACAAGGTAGGAGCTTTGGTTGGATAGGTTTGGGGATCCATATGGTATGATTGCCTTCATAGTAATGCTGGGTGCGGAGAAGAGATTTTGGGATCCACCAAAGGGTTGAGTGTGTGGGTTTAGGGTTTGGTCGAGGGTCAGAATGCCTAGGAGAGCACGTAGGTTTGTGCTGATCCTGTACCCCTGTAGGCTTGAGGTTGGCGAATGGGGGACCTACATTGGTGGGGATGAGAAACTTTGGATGCTTGGTGAGTGGGATGGCAAGACCTTTTGGGGATCCACAATGGATATGCTCCCTCATAGTAGCCCTATCCTACAAGAAGTTTCTTGGGCACCGAGTGGGGTGAGATATCAAACCACCCTGTGAAGATTTTTTAGTATGGTTAGTGTTAGGTAAAATTTTGTAAAAGTGTTTCAGGCTTGTGTACATATGGGATGTGGAAGACTCTCTACACTTGTAGTAAGAGTAGCATGATCTGTGTGTAGCTCAATCCAATGGGATTTGCATCCCTTTCGGAGCTAGGGATTCAACCCGTACCGGTGCACGAAAGCTTATCCACGAATGGAGAAAATGCTATGAACACCACTACCTTGACATAGACTTTACACACACAAGCTCAATCTTGCCATAGCTCATTCACTCATCATCCCACTCATTCATGCATCCAATACAAGAAGAAAGCTAAGCCAATGCATTCACAAGCTCAAAACATACTTCATTCTCAAGCACTTACTTCCCTAGCATGCACACAAACCTTGAAGCTTAATGGAACTTGAAATAAACATGCATTCTCATTCACTACTCAAGCAATGCCTTGCCCATGGATAAGCTACAAGCTATGGAGAAACTTAAGCTTGAATCCACTACCACACAAAGCCTAATAGAGAATCCACAAGCATCAACAAAGAAGCATGCACACTAGAGAATAGAAATGAGAAGAGAGAAAAACATCATCTCATTGCATTGAATTAGAAGAGCATTGCTCATACAATAGTGTAGATGGGAAGAGAGAAGAGCTTGCACCTCTATGAACAAGAGGGAGAGCTAGTCTCAAGAGAGCTCAAGCATAAGTTTAGCCCAATGTGTCCATAAGCTCTCAAATGAGCCACTTTTTATACTAAAACTCCTAAAACTCCCAAAACTTCCCATGTGGGATTATTCTCAAGCCCACTCCCACACTCACCTACAACTTGGAACTTTTTACAAGAGCCCTAAATAAGAATGTCAAGTCTCTTGTTTTCTTGCTTGCATCTTTGTGTTGCATCCTTGCATTGATCACCACTCGTCACGCAACATTCCCCCCTTCCTATTTTGCGCATGTCCTCGAGCACGTAGATACCAAGGAAGAGTAGCATATCCAGTGTGTACCTGCAAGCAAAACAATAGGTGGTTTGTGTGTTCTTTTTTTTTTTTTGAAAGCAAAAGTACTGACAGACAATAACGAAACAAGCAATTTTACTGAATAAGACATGGCAATAAACGTCCAATTAGCTAGAGGAAGGAAACATTGAAGCAGTGTAGAGATTGAATAGGTATGTTCAAGCCTTAATAATTACTACCTGCAGCTAACTAAAGTAAAGAATGTTTTATGCCAAATGTATTGTTCTTTTCCTAGAAGGCAAAAGACAACAGTTAATCGAGGGACTATCAAGTAGTATACCTAGCCTATGCTAAGTCAAAGATGTCGGTTCAACACTAATAAATCTAACATAATTATGTATTGGCAGACTCTTGATATTGCTTAGTGTTAAGGTTTAATATTTTAAGCACAATGGCGACCATCCTAGATTAGACAACCATTTCTCTTGGTGCCTTTCTGTCCTCTTTTTTTTTCTTTTCTTTTCTTTTCTTTCTTTCTTTCTTTTTGGACAGGGCTTTCTTCAAGAGTATGTTTGTGCACCCGTGGTATGGCTATTCCTTGCTACACAAGGCATTGGTCTGGGAAAGGTATAGACCTCCCTCGCCTACCATGAATAACAAGGTAATAGGCCACAAACATATACACTTTTCTTTTAAGCACAATGGCGACCATCCTGGATTAGACAACCATTTCTCTTGGTGCCTTTCTGTCCTCTTTTTTTTTCTTTTCTTTTCTTTTCTTTCTTTCTTTCTTTTTGGACAGGGCTTTCTTCAAGAGTATGTTTGTGCACCCGTGGTATGGCTATTCCTTGCTACACAAGGCATTGGTCTAGGAAAGGTATAGACCTCCCTCGCCTACCATGAATAACAAGGTAATAGGCCACAAACATATACACTTTTCTTTTATTTTTGTCATGCCACTTTTTGTTATGGAAGGTTTATTAGATTGTCCCTAAGGAATGTCCTAGTAAGGGCAAGATATCCACTGACGGTCCTATGATTAATTTAGTCTCTTTGTCCTAGGTCTGGAACTCTACCTTTAGCACAAAACACTAATTACTTTGTATTGCTAAACGGGTAAAAACAATTACGGTCAAACTTACACTATCAAGTCTAAAGCTACTAAAATGCTATCCCTACTCTAGACCAAAGGATATGCATATTGCCATGCTTAGTAAAGTGAAATTTATAAACAATCAAGCAACAAGAAAAATACAGAAAACACTAGAGATTGGCATGAGTTCACCTGTTTCTGTTAAAGTGCTGGTTGGTGAAGAATTGTTTGCACTTGATTGTATGACTGTCAGTTTTGCGGTACTGAAGCGGAAGATGTAGTTTGGTGCTTGTATCTGTTTTATTCCGACAAAACAAACTAAACAGAAAGAAAATTAAAAAGACAAAATAAAAAACATTGGTGCTAAACACCGGATTTGGCCGAGGGAAAAAACCCAATGGGAAAAAGTGCCCTGGCTTCTAGTTCTTATTAAGAGAGTACAAGTGCTAGCCTTGTACTGGGGGTGGATGTATGTCTGCATTCTCAGGTGGATGGACATCAATAGCTTCAGGATGGAAAGATAACCCAGAATGTAATCCTACCCATGGAGAAGATGGCAAGGGAAGAAGTGCATCTTCACTAACATATGGTATGGGCACAGTAGGAAGGCTAAAGAGGCACCTATGGTTTTGAAACCGTTTTAAAGACTCACTCACATTGAGCCAAAACTGCCTCTTCTGGGAGTCTTTGTTGGTTGGGTCCACGTTGCGGCATCATAATTGCCCAGAGATTATGTCGTTAAGGTGTGACCCCCATGATCTGCTGCATCATACCAGTGCCATAGCGACGGAAGTATGTGCAACACTGCCAACATATATGGGAAGCATTCCCCAATACCATACGAGCACAGTCACGGCAGTGTGGAAACGGATGATGTTGGTACTAGTATAACTCCACAAATTGTCTTCCACAGTAATCCTCACCCACTGGGGCATAAAAATATCGAGAGTGCGTCTAAAAAGGTGCAATGCTGTAGCCCCCTTGTTGATGGTCAGGGTGAGTGCTATCTAGGTCCAAAGATGGACTGCATGTGTCCAGCCAAGTCTCCATTTGGTTATTCTACACAACACATAAGGAAGTGTTCAGATTTTTTTTATTTATTTAATGCAAGTTGAACGAAGAATGCTAGTATGTATAGGCATGACGGACATAGAGCTAATAGAATGAGTAGCTTTTGTAGCATGATAGCTCTTTCAAGAATGAGTTTGTTTTTGGATGTAACATTATGCAAATTGTTTGTGGGGTGTTGACGTATGGCATAGGTTCCTTTTTGTTGGACTCTTTTTGGTACCCCTTTCAGAGTACGTGCAAGAGATTGAAGTTTAGTCGAAGGTGAGATTTTAGCGATAGGCATAAGAAATGCATTGGGACAAATAGGAGGAGTGTGAATGGAGATGTTTGAACACTTCTGAGCTTTGGCAACCATATGGCAGCTGTGTTCTTGCCATCCCATTAGGCTTTCAAAATTTTTCTTGGGTCTTCAGAGCGCCCAACTCTAACACCTATGCCTGTAGACTTATGGCTGGTTATGTAATTTGATTAGGGAAAGAGTAGAATACCGATGACATTCCAAATAGTTGGAGTTGTAGGAAGAACGCTCTTTCCTTGATAGTCAGGGAGTCTACTTGTGTAGGAGCCTGATTGAAAGTTGTCGGCTTTGTAAGACAAACTTTGACATTGCTTGTGTTTTGAGGAATAGACTCTGAACTTAATTTGGTTGCAATATCCTCCTTTTAATGTGTTGCCTCTGAGATAGAAGTGAGTAAAGGTACCCACTTGCCTTTTTCTTCCCATGTCAGTTTGGAGTATCCCTTCCTGTTCAAGATCTTCTGATGATGTCCGATTGATGCGTCAGCTTGTGTTTCCACCTGGACTCTTTCAGGCTTGGTAAGGCGTGGTTTCCAGTATTGATTTGGTTTCTGTAAGTGAGGTGGTATTGACTGTTTTTGTTCTTGAGTAGATTCAAGAACATAATTATGTTGTGCTGCAGTAGTCCCTGCATTCTTTTTTGGTACCCACAAGGTAGTAGCACCCTCGTAGTAGCCTTGTGCTTGCAAAACCTTCTTTGGGATCCACGGTTGTTGAGTGGTCTTGTTGGAGGTGAAACTGTTGGCTCTGGTGAACCTCCTCTTTAGCTTTGTATTCCTTGGATGTTCCTTGGCAGCATTGGGTCTTGGCTTGCGAGCTGCTTTAGGTAACCAAATTTGAATTCTAAGTGCTTACCCCCTTCGGTAGCCTTGTGCATATAAGAGAGATGTTGGCACATGCCATCCTTGTGTATTGTCATTATCATTATTCACCCAAATCATTGGATCTTTTGAGGATGTCTCTATCACAGTAGGGATGGTTTCCACCTTTTGAAAAGATGGGAGTGCCGAAGCACTTGATCCCGTAAGGTGAGTAGAATTTACCAACAAGGTGTATTGTCGTGAGTTCCAGTCTATACCGCATCTGGTGGTTCTAATCCATGATATGCCCAGAACAACATCCACCACTGCTTGGCTCTTGTTAGCAACATAAAAAGTCACGTGCATAGATTGATCCTGAATTTAATACAGCACTTGCCTAGGGCTAGGGTTTCATCACCAGAGAAACTCTGGAAGTTCAATGATGCATTGGTGAGGTGAGCAAAGGTTGGCCTAATGATGTCCATGCTTCATAAGACAAAACATTGCAGTCGGCTCCCGAATCTATAAGTGCAGACACTGCAAAGATTGCTCTTTGAGTAGGGATCCTTACATCAATATGAAAGGGATCTACAAAGTCTTCATCATCCTTCAAGTGGATGGCCATGATAGCTGCCTTGCGGCGCTCTCGTGCTAGTGCTACTCTAGCCTTAGCTTCTTCTTTTGGTTTCCGTTTCCTCTTCTTCTTTGGGTTGTCACTCTCCTTCTCGTTTAGTTTTTGCACTAATTGAAAGTCGTATCTCCATTTCATCTCGTCTTTGATGCAATCATTAGCTCCCAAGTAGTACAAATACTCGTTCTTACCTACAAAGGTTGGAGGTGGAATAAAGTCTTCTTTATCCACATCTTCTCTTTCTTTTTGTTGTTGTTGTCTCTTTTCCTTGACTTTCTGTTTGTAAAATTTTCGGTGACTTGCAAAACTTACGTTTCGGTTTATCACTAGGAATACTCAACAAGACCTCTCTTCCCTTTAACAACAATCTTATCTTCTCTAACTCTGATTCAGGGACTATGGTATCGTCATCAGAATCCTTCCCATCAGAGGATTCTAAGCATCTATCCTCATCTCCTTCATCAGCTGAGCTGTACTCAAGAGGGGATACTTCCTCTACAGATACCATATCTCCTAGCCATAATGATTTGTTTAGGGGCTTCTTGAGTTTCCTCTACATAGATTGGTCTTAGCATTCTTACGGGAATAATGTCATACCCATCTGGATCACAGAACTGTGTTTGCCTTGGCAATGCACAAGTGTCTATGGTAGCTAAAACATGGTTCCATTCTAAGGGATCTATCAAGTTCTCAGGAAAAGGTATAGGGATATACGCCTCATCCGTCACACTTCTGTCTATGGTAACATTTCCAGGTTGCAAGGGTCGACAAGATGCTCCACAGATCCATAGATCAGCTCTTCCTTCAGACATAGTTGCTCCCGATGCTTCTGAAGAAGCGGAATCAAACTCATCCACAGGAGAGTGCGTCACATCTCGATAAGCGTGGTTTTTCAGAATCACCCTCGTGGTTACATTCTCATGTCTGAGGTACAAGTAATTGTAACCCCAGTCTTGAATCATTTTGAATTGGCGCATGAATGGCCTTCCTAGGATCACTTCGTAATTTGTGTTCTTGCCAAAGTCTACGATAGCAAAGGTATGTCCGTACTCAATGCCACATGACTTGACTATAACGTTCTCAAGCAATCCTATGGGACTCTCTAGATTTCCATCTGCAATTGCAAACTCATCCTTGTACTTCTAATTGAAGGTTTTTCCCACATTTCCCATACAGTTTTTGTTGCTATACTCACCCCTGCTCCGCTATCTAGAATAGCTATAGATTCAATCTTGTTGATCTCCACAGGAAGCGTAGTATTTCCTTCATCGTCTTCACAATGCTTGCCAACTTTGTTCACAGGAACCGGAATTGTTTGCTTAAGCATTAGCTCAGAAGCCTTTGCCTTCAACAACTCCTTAACCTGGATGTTCTGGTTCCACAATCCTTGCTCAGTTAATTGTGTAGTCACTTCTCCCCACAATCTTGGCCTAAGCTTTAAGAACTCCGGGAGTGGAATGGTACACGTAACTGGTGCCGACATTAAAGCTTGTAAACTCCCTATGTCTCGTTCCCGATGAGGTTGTCGTGTCATTGATGGTACTCGCATGATTTGGCTATGTGCTTCATACAGTCCTAAATATGAGGGCAGTGTCTTGCAAGTGAGCTTGTTGCTCCGAGCTGAGACGACAGTCTGAGCATCATCTGGTAGAGATAAAGCATCAAATTCTTAAACCCTTTGATTCGATAATTCTACTATAGAAAACGGTGGTGACTTGTCAGAAGATGCTAGATCCTCAACTTGTTTTTGCACCGCTTCCCACATCTCCCTTGCTACTGCTTCCTCTATTTCAAGAATTTCATCTCCAAAATCAGTGGTAGTCAATGGTTATGACTCGTCTGCATTGGTATGAGGTAAATCATCTCCTTCAGGCATTTCTGGGAAATGTAGAGATACAACTTCACTTTCCTTTTCCATGCTTGGCGTGGCTTTTGGTATCGTCTCTAAGTTAGGCTTCAGAGAAGCAGGTCCTCTTGCGTACATAGGTGGTGGGCCGTCTATTAGAGTCTGAGTATCCCTAATCAACTGCTTATGGATAGCCAAGTTGATTGTCTCTTCACGAGGGTTGGGATATTCTTGCAGCTTCTTAGGCAGCTCAGTCAGAACTGTGATCCTACTATTATATGCTTGAAGCACTGCATCTAAAGGCTCGTACACCTTGTCCACAAGGACTGATCCTCCTGAGCTTTCCTCAAACTCGGATGCTTTTCCCTTTTGCTCAGTTTGAGTTTTCTCTCCGATTTGTTTCATTTTCAACATTCCTTCTAGCTCTTTTGGGATAGAATTTCCTCCATCAGAGCTCTTCTGCTCCTTCGACTTCTTACTCCCCTTGCTGCGTGGTTTACGTCGAGTTGATTTCTTTCTCTCTTTTCCATCTTTGGATAGAACCTTAATCTCAGAGGGTTTCTCAACAACCTCTTTGACATTCTTTTGCGCTTGGTCTCTAGTCACCACTCTTAGCGACACTAGTTCGTTCTCCTCTTCAGATGTCGTGGGTGATGGAATCACTTCAACATAGTTGAGGGGCGCTTTAGCTTTTTGTGCTGCTGGATCTGCAGGCTGCTGGCGAGTAGGTTTGTTGTGTTTTGGTGCAGCTGCTAGTAGCACAGAGAGAGAGAGGTGTGGTTTTGTTGAGTTACTGCCCCCCTGGTGTCTCAGCCGAGGGGTGTGTGTTTTGTTGGATTGCTGTCGCGCTGGTGTTTGAGGCCAGCTCATTGGCTGAGGTGATGATGTTCTGAGAAGAGGTGAGAGAGGGATTAGCCAAGATGAATGGGGGACAGCCTTGTGAGTATACATCTTGTGTTGATGTGAAGGTGTCGTGTATGTAAGATGGTGTGAAGCAAAAGCTTCTGTGTGTCGGAAGAAGCTTGTATGGAAGTGTTGACTGGGAATTCAAGGATGAATGATACTTGGTGATGTATCTGGCTATGGTTGTGTGTTGGTATCCTGTGTGTGTTGATTTGTAGGAGAAGGAGTGATTGACGTGTTTGGTGGTGTAGTCCACGGGTTTACACTCTCACAGCGCACTTTGTGCCAGCCTTCGATTACCTCGTCATGCACACAGTGGAAGTGTATGTGTTTGCTGGGTGTTTACTTTGACTATGATGCCCCCGTTTTGTGCTAGTGATTTCAAGGTTAGGGGAGTGGGAAGCTATAGAGGCCTGCTCCCTTGTTCTTTTTTCCACTCCACAGTTAGCAGTGTTAGTTTGGTTAGTGTGATGTGGTAGGGCAGCTGCTTGTGATTTAGCCATGTGAGAGAGCACTGCCACTGTGCATGGTGGTGGTGGTGGTGTGGGTGCAAGAGGCGATGTGGATGACATGTTGAGCTGCCTCTTTTTTGGGGGAACGGAGTGATAAGGGTGAGGTGTTGGGGTACTTGTGAGTGGTGGAAATGGGAGTTCTTGGCATGGGGAAGTAACGGGAACTATCTCTTCATCTATCATTAGAACAGTAACATGGCTAGAAGCCAATTGTAGGGTGGCCATCCATGCATCCCAGCCGATGTTGCATCTGTTTTATGGCCCATCCATCCCCTGCAAAAAGGAGGATCTCTTCACGCATAATTCTTGCAGGCATCACATAAAACTTCCCTTCCAAGGGGATTATTTCAAATGTGGAAAAAAAGTGTGATTGTACCAATGTAATGAATATGTTGTGAGGCAATTGTGGTAACAATGGCAGGTGTTTCTTTCAATGTGTGATTGTGCCAATGTAATGAATATGTTGTGAGGCAACTGTGGTGACAATGGCAGGTGTTTCTTTCAATGTGGGTTCCCCGAGGGAATGCCATGTTTCATAGGATAGTAAATTGTAACTAGCCCCTATATCAACAAGAGCTAATTTTTGGACAAAGTTGTTTGGTGTGGTCATTCCTAACCATAACCGAGTTGACTTCACCTCCCATTCTTCTTCTTCTAAGTCAACTACTTGGGGGCCATGTTGACCATGATATGCTTTTGCCTCAGCTTGTCTTGCACCTCACTTTGGCCTCTTCTTGCGTAGCTTTTTTCATATCCTCATGGTCTTGTTTTCATTGTTTTTTATCATGGATGGCTTTCAAGGTGGCCTCGGTGAGAGGGCCATAGTAGCGTTTAAGTTTGCTACTATTGAATTAACCAGCCATCTCAACACCATCAAGTGTTTCAATGCGCACAGCACCTTGTGGTGTGATCTCAGAGACTAGGAAAGGTCCTAAGCCCCTGAGTTCTAGCCTTTTCTTGTGCATTTTGGTGATGAGTGAATAAGAGGACTATGTCACCCTCATTCATGTTTTTGTCCTTGAGCTGATCATCATCAAACCACCATTGTTTATGCATGAGCTTCTCTCTACAATCATGCTGTAGGCTGTAAATAGGCAGGTTTCATCAAGCTTTTCAAGTTCAAATAGGCGATAACTTAAGGCATTTTTGGTGAGTTTTTTGTGCACTACGACACGTACACTTGAGACTAAGAACTCAGTGGGCATGACCGCTTCAGCATCGTAGGTTAAACTGAAAGGAGGTAGCGTTGGTTGCTGCTTTATACAAAGTTCTATATGCCCAAAGTGCAGCTGGCAACTTTTGTTCCCAATCATTTGCGGCGGCTGGCCTCCACCGTTTTAGTGAGAATGGCACACACAAGGTTTTGTTTGTGCTTTTGGCTGGCCCATTTTTCTTGAGGATAGTAAGGGGAGGACTTCTTGTGGGTGACAAGGAACTCTATGAGAGAAATTTGTTTACCTCATTAATCAAATGTGTTCCATTATCGCTGACAAGCTCGAGAGGACAACCAAAGCGTCGTGTGATTATGGGCTCATAGAGAAATTTAGTCGTCGATCGAGCATCAGCTTTGTAGGTTGCGCGATCTTCTACCCAGTTGGTGCAGTAGTCCATGTGGCAGCAATTATATATCTGGCTTGAGTGTATTTAACTACCGGACTAATGGATCCTACAAATTCTATGCCTCATTTTTCAAATGGTTGTACTAAGGACACGATGGGGTTTAGGGGCACGTAATCCTTGAAATGAGGGATTGCTACGTGATGGCATTCATCACATCGTTTGACATACTCAGCAACGTCAGCCATTAAAGTGGGCCACCATAACCCAACTATGAGAACCTTACACGAGCAGTGATATCGGCTGCTGTAAAGTGCCTGCCGCGCCACCAGCATAGGCACAGTGAATATGTTCAAGGAGGAAGACATACTCTTCTTCTCTAACACAACATATTAGGATTTTATCCTTGCCCTGCTTGTAAAGTTGACCCGTGTGATGAGTGACGATAAGCTGGTAAGGAGCCACATTTTTTATTAAACAACTAATGGTCCTTGTTGAGGAGAGGATCAACTAGTAAGCCATTGGCTAAGAATCGAGGAGCCACTTCTTCGCCCCATTCAAGAATTAAGCAAAGTTGGAACACAAGGCGGCATCTAGTAAATCATCGTCTACTCCCATTGGTTGTTTGCCACCTCGTTTGCCACCATTGGACATGTGGTCTGCAAGAACATAAATGGCGATGAAATCGAACTCGAGCAAGATGAGTAGCCACCTGGTGATTCCGCCTGTCTCATACAGGGCTTTATTGACCAAGTACAAGAGGGCTTGATGGTCTACAAAGAAGACAAACTTGGTTGCCCAAAAGATAATGGCGAAACTTCATAACCATGTAAACCATCGCTAATCCTTCACTCTCAGTTGTGGTGTAATTTCTCTTAGCTTCATTGAGTTGGCCGGTGGGCTGGAAAAACTAATAGGGAAGTCCATCTTGTGTTCGCTTGGTGGGCCAACACGCATCCTATGGCAAATGCTGAGGCATCAATATGGACATGGAAGATGAGATCCCAGTTGGGGGATCTAAGGATTGGAGCACTTTCCAAGGCTTGTTTGAGTGTGGCGTAAGCCCTTTGGCATTCTTATGTCCACTTGAAAACTATAAGGAGTTCATAAAGGGGTCAATATCAGCATACATAAAAATGAATCGTCGATAATAGCCGATGTGTCCCATGAAGTGTTGGACACCTTTGAAGTTGGTAGGTGGGGGCAGCTCGAGAATGGGCCGCAGCTTATTGTTTGTTAGTTAATATTCCTTGCCTAGAGACAATGTGTCCTAGGATTACTTCGTGTCAAACCCAAAATTGGCATTTAAGAGGGTTCAACGAGATGCGATATAGTCTGCATCACTCTAGCACCTTGCGCAAACATGTGAGGTGCTCCTTCCAAGAAGAATTGACACATAGATCATCCATGAAGACTTCCAAGAATTTCCAAAGATATTCCTTTCGTAAGTCATACACATTCAGCGTTGGAAGGTTCCAAGGGCATTGGTCAACGCAAAGGGACTCTATATGCGTATGTACCCCATTCAGTAGCAAAAGTAGTTTTGTGTTGGTCCTTGGGATCAATCAGCACCTGGTTGTATCCTGAGGTCCCAAGTTGCCCACTATTAGACCTTTGAGCTGAATCATATTGAACAAAGCGGCGGCGGTCGACCATTTGAAATGTCTTAAAGTGCTTGGGCACCTGTCATGTTTCTTTGGCTTTAGCACTTTCCTCATCAATTAACCTTTTGGCTTCTTTTTTTACAAGTGCCAACTTTTTGTTACAAGCCTTGCATTCAGAGCGGTAAAGCTTTTCAGGGATTGGTACTGGTTAAATAGTTAAAATGCAAGCAAGATGAGATGAACTAAGGTGGATCAAATGCAAGAATCAACATCATTATCAAGTGATTAGATGAGATTAGTGAGCAATTTACTGATAGCTTAATGTAGGCATGGATACTCAAAAACCAGCAAATTACTCATTAGGCCAATGCCTCAATTTATACAAGTTTGTCCATGATCTACTCCACTAATTTGTTCCTTGCTTTGTGCCACCTCCCCTACATCTGGGGAGACACCTCATTCTTGATTCACTCCACCTCTTTTGCTTGATTCTCTCCACCTCTTCACTTTTCCCAGAATATCTCCACACATCCTAGATCTTCTCATGCTAACCTTTATTCTCTCCCAGTACATACCTCTCACCTTTTCACTGCTACTCACTCATTTATAGACTCTATTTTATATCCTCTTGCTAAGGGCTTGTTCCCGCATACACACCCATTCACTTATATATTCTAATACCTCCCCTCAAGTGATGAATAACTCTAGCACACCTGGACCCTATCCAAAGTTTCCCTCTTACTTGGTAGCCCGCGACCAGTGCCTCAAGTCCCTAACTCATAGTCCTTGACACTCTCTCTCTATGTGTAAGATATTTTTATCTCTCCTCTCTCCTGGATCAAACTAATAAAAAAGGGAGCCAAACTGGTCCAAATCTTGTCCAAATTTAGCCAAACTGAAGCTAGAAAATTCTAAAACTTAGTTGGGCTCAATTAGTGGCCTCCCTCACCTATAAATAGACCCTCATTCTTTTTTATTCTCATCTAAGAACTAGACCATGCCAGTATTACTCTAAAATAAGCCTATTTTCTATTATCCTCTACAATTTGGAGAGATTGGAGCTTCTCTCTCTCTTCAACCTTCTTTGGAGTCTTCATCAACACACTAAACCAATTGATTGGTTGGGGGCCTCTCCTAAAACAAGAGGTAAAGTATGACTTTATGATTTTTTCTTCTTCTTCTAAATGTTTTTTACTTCTCAACCCCTCTCAAGCTTGAGAAGTATTCAATTGAATGATTCTTCAATGTAAATGAAGCTCTCTAATGAATTTTAGTGATAAATCACATAAAGTTTACATTTAAGCTTAATTAAAAATATTTTTTTAAAACGTTCTCTCTCTCCCCCAAAGAATGGTCATTCCTATGACCAATTCTATATTCAAATGATGCTTCTCAAGGAGCAATTCGTAAGTCTAAAAGTAAACTCTATGCTTGTCAAAATAGAAGCCAAAGAAGTGACTTTTTAATGCTTTTATATTACTTAAATTATGATAAACGTAGGAATCAAGTCCATAATTGGATATTGATCCAAATGATAGTTATTCTATCATATTGTATTACTAAACCTTATGCTTTTCAAAATTATTGAGAATTATCAGTAATAGTAGAGCGGAGCTATGGTAAAATTTTTAAAAAATTAACACATAAATCATTTTCATACATAATATAAAAAGAGGACTTCCTACCATATTATAGGATTAGTCATCCTAGGTTAATTGAATAATTCTCATCACATAACCATGGAAATTTTGATTTTTAATACTTATGCATAAATAGTTAATTAGGAAAAAAGAGAAATTTTTAGTGATTCATTTTTAATAAAAGAGAAATTCCCATGACAATGGAAGTCCATATATTCCAATGGAGAAAGAGAAAAATTAGAATACCAAAATAATGGATATTTTATTAAAGAAGAATTTTAGTTAAATTTATTTTTATGCATAAATAAATTTAATGATGAAAGAGGATCTCCCACCTTATTTGGAATTCAATCATTTTAATGAGAAAAGGGAATTTCTAGTATAATGGAATTAATGGAGATTTTTATTTAATTTTTAAGAGAAAATTTAGTTAAATTTATTTTTATGCATAAATAAATTTAATAAGAGGAATTCCCACCATATTTGGAATTCAATCATTTAAATGAGAAAAGTGGAATTTCTAGTATAATGGATTTAATGGAGATTTTTATTTACTTTTTAAGAGAAAATTTAGTTAAACATAAATGAATTTAATGATGAAAGAGGAATTCCCACCATATTTGGAATTCAATCATTTAAATGAGAAAAGTGGAATTTCTAGTATAATGGAATTAACGGAGATTTTTATCTAATTTTTAAGAGAAAATTTAGTTAAATTTATTTTTATGCATAAATAAATTTAATGATGAAAGAGGAATTCCCACCATATTTGGAATTCAATCATTTAAATGAGAAAAGTGGAATTTCTAGCATAATGGAATTAATGGATATTTTTATGTAAATTTTAAGAAGAATTTTAGATAGATTTAATTTATGATAAAAGAGGAATTCCCATGATAATTGGATTGCACTCATTAAATAAGAAAAAGGGGGATTTCAAGTTTATTCAAAAAAATAGATATAGGTATTTAGTCAAAAGAAGAATTTTTATGATATTTAACAAAATAAGGATTTGAATTAATTTTTAGTGTCAAAAGATGAATTTCCACCATAATTCTACCTAGGGAATAAAGGTTGAGAAATTAAATGGTAGAAAGAATATCTTTAGATATTTTATGTGGTTAAATCACTAAGTTAGTATTTACCCAAAACTAGATGTTTATCTGAAGGAATCCTTATTAGAACAAAACCGAATGAATTTGGTTACTATGAGAGGGACGGACAGTAAACCTACTTGTCCATCTCTCGATCTAAATCAAGCAAAAACTTCGTGAACCAAATCGAGTTCCTAAATACAAAGAATAGACCACCGTTGAACTAAACTAGTTTTCCTTTGACCGAACTCACCAAGAATCTAGCTAGACAATCAGACAAAATGATGGGTAGATTACCCTAATGAGAGATCAAGGATCCTCATTATGAAACTGGGAATAATGGAAAAAGGGGTTTTGTGGAACCAATCTCAAACTGGGAATTTTACTTGCATTGGAACCTCTGTTTTTCATTTAAAGGACTATTTTATGCCAGAATGCTAGAGAAAGCATTTGGCATGTGTTTTACTAAGAGGTGATTCGCGCAACAGCTATAGCAGGGAGTCGTCGAGGGATGTCGCTCACGGCAAAGCCTGCCAAGGTCTTAACCAGCCTCGGTACGGTTAAAATAGTGCGCTTCTGGTACGATGGGCGGGGAACAACGAAGCAGTCCCTAAGTGAAGTGCTAGGACACCTAAGGAGGATCCTAGAGGGTTCTGACTAGGCGATGCACGGGCTCGCGATTGCTAGGACACCCATGCATGCGTCGAGGAAGATTCGGATGGACTAAAAGAAAAGATTTTTGTGAATCAAATTTTGATACTCGATCTCGTTGGTTGGCCAGCTGGTCTTCAACGGAGAGTCCAAAGGACACATTTTGTAATACAATGGAATCAGAATTTTTGAGGATGATGATCAGTAATATTATGATTTCTATTGAAGGATTGTTTTAAAGCCAGCCGAATCTATTAATAAATGGCAATTTCTATTGAAGGATTGTTTTAAAACCAGGCGAATCTATTATAAATGGCAATTTCATATTGGGTGTGTACGTGGTATGCCTACCTTAATTTTTGCATGAATCGCTAGCTAGGGGGCGTGGGAACTCTTTTCCTTGGTACCCGGGCAAAAACACAACCAAATATTTATGATCCCACCAATACAGTGGTCGGGTGGTTGGCTAACCCATGGGCCGCCGGTAGGCTGGATCGGGATTCCTATGAAACAACTAAGATGCGATTAGTTACGTTAGTTAGATTAAGTCCTGATGAGAAGACCTTGTTCTGTGGGAAGGGATCAATGGTTGTGCCTCCTTAAAGGAGGAAAAAAGCGTGATTCTATGGACCAAGTGCAAGTCTTTTCTTGATCTGACCATGTGACTTCAGGTTTGGTTAGATCAGTTTAAAATAGTGATGACTTTGACTCGTTAGGATAATTCCCCCGTTAGAAGATTTTTCCCATGACAGAATTGCCGGTGCCTTTTGGGCTCGGGGAGTTTTTCCAGGCTCGGTCTCATAGGAACCGCCGAGCTAGTCTCTCGTCCAGACACCCTCGGGCGCAAGGCCCCGAGTGTGGATCCCCGCCCCACGCGGGAGGCTGACGCCGCGTCTGCCCCGCCACCGCCGCCCCCGGAGGGGGCAAGGTATCATAGCTGGTATCAGAGCTTTGTTGAAAGCTAATAAGTACAAATGAATTCTTATCAGAAATCGATAAATAAAAACTCAAAAAAAGCATTTACATATTGTATTTTCATTCCGTAAGCTTCATTAATGAAGAATTTTTAATCAAAGAATTTATTTTTATAGATGGAAGTTCCACACTTATTTGGTATTCCCGACCTCACCCAGTCACAAGACATGATTGCGTTCGCCTTCGAGCATCTCATCTCTTCCGCCACAACAACTCGAATGAGCCGAGCGCCATTTCAAGGATCTATATTTTCCTGACCCAGCGAAGAGACGACAGCACAAGTGGTTTGCAGGGCAGTATGTCCACGCCAGCGTGCGATGCTGAGGCAGAATCTCTCATTGGCTATGATTCTGAGATGAACCTGAAAGTGATACATGGTGTCATTTTATATCACTCAAGGTCTCAAAAATTTCAGACTTTCTTGCCAAATCTACAGACTCCTTAGTCGCTTTATTCCTAAGGACAAGATAGTAGCTCCCTTGGCAGTAAGGGAGCATTTGTATCCGGACATGTCTATAGCCCAATATCGTTGTCTTATGGGTATCCCGAGGAGATTTTGATTTCTGGAGTCGAGCTGCTCTATGTACATTGCAATGTTTCTATAAATAAAGAAATGTTTTGAGGAAAAAATTCCCTATTGTATAAGTGATTGTTTATGGACAAACTGATAAAGCAAAATCTGTTACCAGACATATGTCATAGATCTCCAATAAGATCATTTATCTTGTTTAAGAAATTATTTTCCAAACCTCTTAAGTATTAGGATCTCGTGGGACGATATCAAAATAAAAATTTAATAATATATCATTTTTGGCAGAATCATGAGGCGAGGAAACCGTGGGGCCATCAGCCAGACCCTCTCTCGGAAGAAGAAGAACTTGACCCTGATGTTTGCAAGGCTCTTCACAGAACTCAACTAGGACCCTTCAAAGGAGAAGGGGAGAACCTGGGCAAGGCTGTGGAGAAATGGGTGGAAGCTATGGAAGAGTATTTTGATGTCACAGGCTACAATATTGAGCGGAGCAAAATGGCTCTTGCTAGGCTGAAAATTGTGGAAACAGCCAGGGTGGCATGGAGGAACCATTGTGACACCAACCATCTAGATAGGAATACCCAATCTTGGAACGATCTTAAAACCTATTTGAGGAAGAGATTTTGTCCCCCGGGTTTTTAGAAACCAAAATGAATGAATTATTAGAGCTAAACACCAGGGGAGCAAAACCATCGAAGAATATCACCAGGCATTTGCTCTTCTACTCAAGTATTCACGACCTCTAGACAAAGAGCAACTTATGGCCAGGTTCATTCGGGGAATGAACTTGGCCAGGTGACACGCTCATCAAGAATGCCAAGCTAGTGTCCATGGCAAAAGCTATCAGAATGGCAAAGGACTTTGCCAAAGCTTTCATCACGTGAAAGTCCCGCCAAAGCCAGAGCTCCCTCATCCTTCAAAAGATTTCAGACACCAGGAAGTTCTTCCAACCTTCCGCCTCCAAAGAGACACCAAGGTCCCAACTAGAATCTAGAGATGGAAAGCTTCAGGAATGAAGGAAGACCTTTCCCTCGAAGTACATTCTCAGGAACTCCGGCTCTCTCAAGAATGAAAAGGGAAGAGCTTCGAAGCGTGAACAAGTGCTTCAGATGTCAGGGGTTTGGGCACAAGCTCAAGGATTGCCCATATCCTTCTATGGGCCGCCAAGGAAGCCAGGGTCCCAGAATTCAAAGATAGACTCCTTCGTATCAGTCCAATCAGGGTCCCCCGCGCCAAAATCAAGGCAACCCCAGAAGAGTGCCAGCTCAGCCTGCAGCCTCCATGCAAAAAGCAGTCTCCAAACTCCCTCCCATAATCGGAACAATCAAAGAGAGAGAGTTCAACCTCAGGCTGCAGAGCAGCTACTATAGCCGATAGCTGATGAAGTGGAGGAAGAGAAAGGACAGATCTATGCATCAATAGAGCATCAGGGAAATAACCATCAATTCTCAATCCTCCAGACTCCAGGATAGTACTAGGGTAAGCAATTCAAGCTTTTGATTGATTTAGGCAGCAGTACTCATTCTTTTATTTCTCAGGATGTCTGCATAAATTAGTCCTAAATCAACAATCAGGGAAACCAATGCAAGTGGAATTGGCTAGTGGAAAGATTCTTTTCACGCACCTTGAGATAGACCTTATTCAGTTTAGCCTAGATGGCAACGTAACAGAGTGCGAGTTCAGTGTCCTACGCTTGGGAATCTATGATGGAATCCTTGGAATGGATTGGCTCCAAAAGAATCAGGCTGACATTCATTATCACAAAGGAACCATCTCTTTCCTCGACCTTCATGGGAATAAAGTTCAAGGAACTGGAATTTCAAGATCCCCAGTGCTACAATTAGTCAAGGCTTCCAAATTATTAAAAGGGCTCAGAAAGAGGCAAGCTGTGTATGTCGTTAAAATGAATCTAGTAGACATAAAATGCAAGGCTAAAGAACCAGAGTGGTTAAGTGAGTATGCAGATCTATTTCCTAAAGAGTTGACTGAGCTGCCTCTGTCTTGCAAAGTAGATCATGAGATCAAGTTAACCCCGGGAGCTCAGCGAGTGGCTTAGCATGCATACAAAATGCCAGTCCCTAAAGCCATAGAACTTAAGGAGCAATTAAGACAACTGTTAGAACAGGAATTCGTTAGACCCAATGTCTCACCTTGGGGTGTACCCGTTCTCTTTCAAAAGAAGAAAGATGGAATGCTGACTCTGTATTGACTACAGAGGATGACTACAGAGGATTGAATCAATTAACAATTAAGAATAAGTATCCTATTCCTAGGATTGATGAACTTCTAGATCGGTTAAGTGGGACCCAAATGTTCACAAAGATAGATCTCAAATCTGGGTACTCCCAGATCAAAATCAAGGAGCAAGACATCCCAAAGACATCAATCAATACTTGCTATGGACATTATGAGTTCACATTCATGCCATTTGGATTGACTAATGCCCCAAATTTTTAATCATCTTATGCAGGATATTCTCAGAGAAAACTTGGATGATTTTGTTCTTGTTTTCTTTGATGATATCTTGGTATACTCAAAGAATGCTGCAGATCATGAAGATCATGTGCGTAGCAAGGTCCTGGAAATCCTAAGGAAACACCAACTCTTTGCAAAGAAGAGCAAGTGTCCTTTCTCTATCGACCAGGTGGAATACTTGGGATTCATAGTGTCAAAGGATAGGATTTCTCCTGACCCGCAAAGATCCAAGCAGTCGTAGAATGGCCAGAACCCAAGACACTAAAGGAAGTCAGAAGATTCCTAGGATTAACCGGATGGTATAGGATCTTTATACCTAGGTATGCTCATATGGCATCCCCTTTAACTAACCTTCTCAAGAAGAGTACACTTTTTTAGTGGACTGCAATGTGTCAGAGTGCCTTTGATAAGATGAAGATAGACTTAGTAACCAACCCTGTCCTTAAGTTGCTAGATTTTACCAAACCCTTTGAGGTAGTTACTAATGCTAGTGGGTTTTCCTTAGGCGGTGCTCTTATGCAGGAAGGTCATGCAGTGGCCTATGAATCCAGAAAACTCAGAACACATGAGAGAAATTATGCCGTCCATGACTTGGAGTTACTCTCAGTAGTTTATGCTCTAAAGTTGTGGAGACATTATCTTTTAGGACAGAGGTTCACCTTGATGACAAATCATCAAAGTCTGAAGTGGATCTTCACCCAAAGGGATCTCAACATGCGTCAAAGGAGATGGATGCAGACCCTGCAGGAATTTGATTTTGAAATTATCGACCGAGGGGAGAAAATGTAGCTGTAGATGCGCTCAACAGAAAATCCTCCTTGCTTGCAATTACAGTGGTGTCAAATCCATTGATCAACGAAGCAAAGGAGAAAATCATACAAGACAAAGTCTTTGCCCCTATTGCTACCCTTCTGATGCAGGAAAGCAAGACTCCTCAGGAAATGAGTCGAGTTCTTGGATACAAATTGGATGAAGGATGCATGTATTATAATAATTGGCTATGTATTCCCAAATGAAAGGGAATAAAGGGAAGAATTCTGAGAGAAGCCAATGATAGCCTCATAGTTGGACATCCAGGGTTTATAAAAACCTATATGTCTGTTAAGAAAAGCTTCTTTTGGCCAGGACTCAAAAAGGATGTACTTGATCATGTGCGAAAATGCTTAATGTGTCAGAGAGTCAAGGCAGAGAGAGTCAAGATGCCAGGTAAACTATAGCCTCTAGACATTCCACAGATGAAGTGGGAATGTATCAGTAAGGACTTTGTCACTGGATTACCTTCAGTGCAATCAGGTTACAACTCCATTTTTGTGGTAGTTGATAGGCTAACCCATCTGATTCCAATGAAAGGAACATACACTACAGTGGATGTTGCCAAAGTTTTCCTTAAAGAGATCTTAAGATTGCATGGCTTACCCAGGAGGATAGTAAGTGACAGAGAACCCAAATTCACATCAAAATTCTGGACTGCATTCTTCGAAGCAGTAGGAACTTTCTTGGATCTCAGCATAGCCTATCACCCCAAAATAGATGGCTAGATTGAGAGAGTGAACTAGGTAATAGAAGATATCCTTCAGTCATGGTGTGGTGGCAGGGAACCCAAGAAGTGGTTAAGCCATTTGCATCTAGTCGAATTTGCTTACAATGTTTCTTATCATCGAAGCATTGGGATGAGTCCTTTCAAAGCTTTGTATGGGCAAGATTGCCTTACACCATTGACTTGGTCTGACCCATTGATCAGAGTCAAAATGTCCAAACAAATGCTTGATGACATGGACCAAAAAATGCAATCAATCCGTAAAGATATAAAGGCAGCCCAAGATAGACAAAAGCAGTATGCAAATAAAAAGAGATCAGAGAGAAAGTTTGAAGAATCAGATATGGTCTTCATTCGAGTATGACCAAAAAGAAGTTCTTTATCCTTAGGGAAGTACAACATGCTCTTTCCCAGATACTGTGGGCCATATGCTGTTATAAAGAAAGTGGGAGATCTAGCCTACAAACTTCTTCTTCCTCCCCATCTCAAGGTATATGATGTATTCCATGCCAAATTGCTTAAGAAATATATACCCAGCCCGAGTTACGTGCTTGATGTGATGAACAATTGATTTCTCAGACTCAAGGCCAGAGATGGTACTCCAACCTGAGGAAATCCTTGACATTCAGGAGTAGAGTCCTCAGAGAATTTTTAGTAAAGTGGAAGTTCTTCCCTCTAGAAGACGCCACCTAGGAGAAAGAAGAAGAGTTGGTGAAAGATTACCCCCACTTTGCGAGATGAGGACATCTCCTGTTTTTCAAGTGGGAGAGAATGTAAGATTCCTCCTCAGCCTGAATAATAAATAAGCCTTTACCTCAATACCCTGTAATCATTCCCTATTTCTGAATATAAGAAAATATTATTTTTCTTATTTTTGCCTAGTGAGATAAAAAATTCTAGAGAGTGGTAATTCAATATTGAGATATTTCTGGATATATGAATTCTAAAAATATCAAAAATATGTTTCCTTGAAACAAAAAATCAAAATAAATTTTCCAAGGTGCAATTGAAATTAATTAAAAATGATTTAAAAGACCTTAACCTAAGGGTCAAGATTTTTTGAAATTTTTTAATTATGGTCCAATTAAGGTTCCTTTGGACCAATAAGATTAATCCAAGTGTTGGGATGAGATAAATCCAATGAATAAAAGAAAATACCCAAAAATGAGTAAATTCCCACATAAGATGAAGAGTTGACCGAGTACAAGATTTATTAGTTAAAAATTATGAAATATTACTAAAAAATGAGATATTTTAGAGTAATCGTACCATTTTGATACCTTGGTAAGGAAAGGGGAGCCTTCAAGGAGGTGCCTATTTCACACATGTGAAGGAGTTTTAAACTCAAAAATATTTAGATATTTTTATCTCTCCTCTCTCTTAGATCAAACCAAATCAAAAAGGGAGCCAAACTGGTCCGAATCTTGTCCAAATTCAGCCAAACTAAAGCTGAAAAATTCTAAAACTTAGTTGGACTCAGTTAGTGGCCTCCCTCACCTATAAAAAGACCCTCATTCTTTTTTATTCTCATCTAAGAACTAGACCATGCCAATATTACTCTAAAATATGCATATTTTTTATTATCCTCTAAAAATCCTATACAATTTGGAGAGATTGGAGCTTCTCTCTCTCGTCAACCTTCTTTGGAGTCTTCATCAACATACTAAACCAATTGATTGGTTGGGGGCCTCTCCTTAGACTAAAGAATCAAGCAAAACAAGAGGTAAAGTGTGACTTTATGAATTTTTCTTCTTCTAAATGTTTTTCACTTCTCAACCCCTCTCAATCTTGAGAAGTATTCAATTGAATGATTCTTCAATGTAAATGAAGCTCTCTAATGAATTTTAGTGATAAATCACATAAAGTTTACATTTATGCTTAATTAAAAATATTTTTTTAGCATATCTCTCTCTCCCCCAAAGAATGGTCATTCCTATGACCAATTCTATATTCAAATGATACTTCTCAAGGAGCAATTCTTAATTCTAAAAGTAAACTCTATGCTTGTCAAATTAGAGGCCAAAGAAGTGACTTTTTATTGCTTTGATATTACTTAAATTATGGTAAACTTAGGAATCAAGTCCATAATTGGATATTGATCCAAATGATAGTTATTCTATCATATTGTATTACTAAACCTTATGCTTTTCAAAATTATTGAGAATTATCAATAATAGTAGCGGAGCTATGGTAATTTTTTAAAAAAATTAACACATAAATCATTTTCATACATAATATGAAATGATGACTTCCTACCATATTCTAGGATTAGTCATCCTAGGTTAATTGAATAATTCTCATCATAACCATGGAAAATTTGATTTTTAATACTTATGCATAAATAGTTAATAAGAAAAAAAGATGAATTTTTAGTAATTCATTTTTATGATAAAAGATAAATTCCCATGACAATGAAAGTCCATGTATTCCAATGGAGAAAGAGAAAAATTAGAATACCAAAATAATGGATATTTTATTAAAGAAGAATTTTAGTTAAAATTATTTTTATGCATAAATAAATTTAATGAAAGAGAAATTCCCACCTTATTTGTAATTCAATCATTTAAATGAGAAAAGTAAAAATTTCTAGTATAATGGAATTAATGGAGATTTTTATTTAATTTTTAAGAGAAACTTTAGTTAAATTTATTTTTATGCATAAATAAATTTAATGATGAAAGAGAAAATCCCACCATATTTGGAATTCAATCATTTAAATGAGAAAAGTGGAATTTCTAGTATAATAAAATTAATGGAGATTTTTATTTAATTTTTAAGAGAAAATTTAGTTAAATTTTTTTTTATGCATAAATAAATTTAATGATGAAAGAGGAATTCCCACCATATTTAAAATTCAATCATTTAAATGAGAAAAGTGGAATTTCTAGTAAAATGGAATTAACGAAGATTTTTATTTAATTTTTAAGAGAAAATTAGCTAAATTTATTTTTATGCATAAATAAATTTATTGATGAAAGAGGAATTCCCACCATATTTGGAATTCAATCATTTAAATGAGAAAAGTGGAATTTCTAGCATAATGAAATTAATGGATATTTTTATGTAATTTTTAAGAAGAATTTTAGATAGATTTAATTTATGATAAAAGAGGAATTCCCATGATAATTGGATTGCACTCATTAAATAAGAAAAAGAGGGATTTCAAGTTTATTCAAAAAAATAGATATTGGTATTTAGTCAAAAGAAGAATTTTTATGATATTTAAGAAAAGAAGGATTTGAATTAATTTTTAGTGTCAAAATATGAATTTCCACCATAATTCTACCTAGGGAGTTAAGGTTGAGAATATAAATGGTAGAAAGAATATCTTTAGATATTTTATGTGGTTAAATCACTAAATTGGTATTTACCCAAAACTAGATGTTTATCTGAAGGAATCCTTGTCAGAACTAAACCAAATGAATTTGGTTAGACTACGAGAGGGACGAACAGTAAACCTACTTGTCCATCTCTCGATCTGAATCAAGAAAAAACTTCGTGACCGATTCTAGTTCCTAAATACAAAGAATAGACTACCATTGAGCTAAACTAGTTTTGCTTTGACAAAACTCACCAAGAATCTAGTTGGACAATCAGACAAAATGATGGGTAGATTATCCTAATGAGAGATCAAGGATCCTCATTATGAAACTGGGAATTATGGAAAAAGGGGTTTTGTGGAACCAATCTCAAACCGGGAATTTTACTTGCATTGGAACCTCTGTTTTTTATTTAAAGGAATGTTTTAATGCTGGAGGAAGCATTTGGCATGTGTTTTACTAAGAGGAGGTTCGTGCAACAGCTAGCAGGGAGAGTCGTCGTCGCGAGGGACATCGCTCGCGGTGGCAAAGCCTGCCGAGGTCTTGACCAGCCTCGGTACAGTTAAAATGGTGCGCTTTCGGAATGATGGGCGAGGACCGACAAAGCGGTCCGTGAGTGAAGTGCTAGGATACCTAAGGAGGATCCATGCACGGGCTCGCAGTTGCTAGGACACCCATGCGTGTGTCGAGGAAGATTCGGATGGACTAAAAGGAAAGATTTTTGTGAATCAAATTTTGATATTGGATCTCGTTGGTTGGCCAGCTGGTCTTCAATGGAGAGTCCAAAGGACACATTTTGTAATACAATGGACTCAGAATTTTGGAGAATGATGATCAGTGATATTATGATTTCTATTGAAGGATTGTTTTAAAGCCAGCCGAATCTAATAAATGGCAATTTCATATTGGGTGTGTACGTGGTATGCCTACCTTAACTTTTGCATGAATCGTCGGCTAGGGGGCCTAGGAACTCTTTTCCTCGGTACCCGAGCAAAAACACAACCAAATCTTTATAAAGGAATCCCACCAATACAATGGTCGGGGTGGTTGGCTAACCCATGTGCTTGTTGGGGTAGGCTGGATCGGAGGATTCCTGTGGAACAACTAAGATGCGATTAGTTATGGTAGTTAGATTAAGTCTTGAGAAGACCTTGTTCTGTGGGAAGGGATCAATGGCTGTGCCTCGTTTAAAGGAGGAAAAAAGCGGTGATTCTATGGACCAAGTGCAAGTCTCTGACCATGTGACTTTAGGTTCAGTCATATCAGTTTAAAATAGTGATGACTTTGACTTGTTAGGATAATTCCCTCGTTAGAAGATTTTTCCCATGGCGGAATTGCCCGTGCCTTCTGAGCAAGGGGAGTTTTTCTGGGCTCGGTTTTGGAGGAATTGCCGGGCTAGTCTCTCATCCAGACATTCGGTCGTAGGCGAGGCCCCGAGTGTGGATCCCCGCCCCGCACGAGAGGCTGACGACGTCGCTTCCGCCACCACTGGTGCCCCCGGAGGGGGCAAGGGGTCTCACATATCTAATATAAAGCTAGAGAGAGAAAATAAGTCTAGATAAAGAAGATTCAGTTCCAAGAATCTATTTGAATGAAAAAAATTCATATAGTCCCAAGAGCTCGTATATGAAAATAGAACTTAATTTGGACCTTGATCAAGAAAGATTTTAAGATATGAGTTAGTTACAAATGGAACCATAAAGTAAACATCTTAGCGATTAGGACTAGGAATTGAGCAAGGATGTGTATCCAATTTGAGACTCTAGAAGCCATGCACATTGAAAATATGGAGACTCCCCGAAGGAAGCTCCGATCTATGATGAAGCTATCCCGATGATCCAAGTCAAACTGTCTGGAATGGACATAGCAGAGGTACTGCTGGATGGTGGATCAGGAGTTTCGGATACAACATGCCAAAAATTAGGATTGAGTAGTTGGGATCCATCCCCGTTCACAGTAAAAATGGCAGATCAGCATAGCGTGCAGCACCTTGGATTGATCCACAAGGCTGAAAATGGAAGTCTCAGGATTCACCTTCCAAATAGCAGTGGTGGTGTTCCGCAATGGAGGATATCAAAGATGCCCATGGCTTTGGCAGGCACAGATTAAGCAAGGTTGGGTTGCAGATAGAATCACCATCCAGAGAGGTAAGGAAAAGGTCAGACTTTCAATGGCCAATTTTTGCAAGAGTGGAGAACTCGACTCTGCCAAAAGTCACCAAGGTGTCAACATGTTGGAAGGACTGGATATGGCTAAAGAGGAAAAGGTCAGACTTTCAATGGCCAATTTTTGCAAGAGTGGAGAACTCGACTCTGCCAAAAGTCACCAAGGTGTCAACATGTTGGAAGGACTGGATATGGCTAAAGAGGAAGAATACCTCAAGAAGAATGCCAATCTAATTCGCCTATTTGAGGTTGATGCCATGGAGAAGTACCACCTAGCTTTGAATCACTAGAATGAGACAAAAGAGACTCAACATGATGCACTAAGGTAGGTGGAGTCTCCAAATGAGGCCCAAGACTTTTATGAAGGATTGGCAAATGATGATAGTGTACCAAGCCTTCAACAAATCATTGCGGTAGAGAAGGCCTTTGAAAGGGACCTAAAGCAGTCCAAATGAGTCAGGGAAGATGAGCTGATTAAAATGAATCTCGGGACAGAGGCAGAGACCCAAAGTTCATCCGAGTAAGTGCTAAATTGGATGCTACATTCCAAGAGGAGATTTGGATATTTCTCACTTCCTTCAAGGATGTATTTGCATGGAGCTACACCAAAATGAAAGTTCCTGAGAATTGTAAGAACAGTAAAGTGATAGTATCAAAGGGCAAGGACATTATAGATGGTAGAGAAGTACACTGGCATGTCTTCAAGAATCTTATGAAGACTTTCTTATAGACTTCATGAATGATAGCTTCATATGTGCTGCCCATGCAAGAAGAGTCACTTTGATGGATAGAGACATGACACTTGTAAGCAAAGGTGAGGTACATGTTTGACAAATTTCTTCCTCCCTTGTTGCCAATGAAGGATAAGGAAGCCTTTGAGATCCTCGCAATTCCCCCAGCATTGAAAAGGAAATCAAAGGCAGATAATATAAAAGTTAAAGAAGTCACTTCCCCTCCCAAGAAGAAAAGAAAGTTGGTTAGGAAATCTAAGCCAGACGATAAGAGTTCTGGGGAGGAGGAGGAGGTGAAGGAAAAGGTCTCACATGTAGCTTAGAGACCCTTGTGTAGTTGGAGAAGGCCAATTCTCAAAGGCTTGCCCAAGTACCAAGGCAGCTAATCTACAATGTTGGCACAGTGGAGGAAGACTACCTCTATATTTCACCTAGGAACATTTACATGCTTGTAGGGAAGGATAGGGAGATCAATGACACTGTTGTTCTCATGTGTTTAAGGTATGACTACATTTTTCTCATGTGTTTAAGGTATGACTACATTTTTCACATATGTTTCTCATGTGTTTAAGGTATTACTACCTCTATATTTCACCTAGGGACATTTACATGCTTGTAGGGAAGGATAGGGAGATCAATGACACTGTTGTTCTCATGTGTTTAAGGTATGACCACATTTTTCACATATGTTTATTTTCTCATATGTTATTAATGTAAGAATATTTTCTATTTTGTATATTTTTCCTTTATAAACTCTTTCAGGGCACTTATGAAGGAATTGCTTCCAAATCAAGTCAACAAAGTATTCATTTGTGATCCCTTAGTGTCGCCTACATTGATTGATATGAAGAAGAAGACTTCCAAGCTGGCATCCTATTTCAAGCTAATGAAAAATAAGAATATTTGTTTTGTTGTTTTGCCATATGTACAGAGGTTCGTCTCTAATTGATGATTCATATGTGTTTACTATATGACATATAATATTCACTTTCTTAAATATTTCTTTTACTTTTTTCCAGTGGACACTGGAGTTCTTGTGTTATCAATCTTCTCAGAAGAAGTGTTATTTTCATGAATAGCCTGACTGGCATGCATGGGCATATTAAATTGTAAGTAGTTCTCCTTAATGACTTGAATATTCATCTTCCTTCTAAGCTTCATGATTTATTTTTTCTTATATTCAAACTTAATTTTTAATAGGGCATGTAAGAGAGCTATTTCAGCTATTGAAGACAAATATCTGAATTTGAAAAAGGAGGCAGAGTATAAGTTTCTGAATCAGCCACACTGGCTTTAAAAAAAGATTCTACCTCATGTGGTTGGCATGTTATTGCCAATGTGTGAAAATATCTTTTGTCTAAATATACCGAGATTGATAGCAGTGTAGATTAAGTTAAAAACCCACTATTTTTGTTTTTCAACTTATTTTCTATAGTTCCAAGTTCTTAAATCTAAGAAATTTTCTTAATTTAACAGACTCTTGGATCTCACGGGTTTTGGATGTGGAGTGTTCGTGCAAGAGCAATCAATATTATTTTGAATAATTCAATTACTCCTAATGATCCAGATTCTCCACCACCTCCAAGGCAAGCCTCTCCATCTAAGAAGAAGAAGAAAATGCATGTACATTCCATTGAAGCATTTTATGTTTAAGCAAGGAACTCTACATAAAGAAACCAAGTGTGCTCCTCAACAAGGCACACATAAAGAAACCAAGGGTACTAAACCAGGAAGTATCTCAAAGAAAAGTGGTCTTCAAGTGGGTGCCAAGAAGGGTGTTGGCAAGAAAGCTAAGAAGGCACTCCAGTTTGCTAGTAAGAATAACCAGAAACAGTCAAAGGAAATTGACATGGAGACAAAGGAGGCCACAAAACCAGAGGAGACAAAGGGGGACATGGAGACAAAACCAAAGGAGATGGCGACAAAATAGAAAGTTTCATTCTCCTCCGTATTTATCATTGTAAATATTTATAAATTTTCTTCTATTTTATAATCTTTTTTGTAAAGATTGAGAAATTCTCTTCTCATTTTATGATGTTTTTTTACCCAAAACACATTTGTACTTAAATTTTTCAAGGTAGAAACATGAGTTTATAATGGTTTTGAGATATTGTGCCATAATTTCCTTCAAACGTCATCTCATGACTCGATCTCTAAAAGGAAAATATTAGAACTCTGAAAGGGCTTCATAAAAAGAGCTCCAAATATTGTAGTTCGAAAAGAACAACATAAAAAATTACAAAGGCACGGCAACAATCATAAGACAAAACTTTTCATTGATGAATTACATACGTAAATTTACAAAATTGGTATGAGTGGAGCCCAAGAGTCAAAGGCAAATATTTTAGTTCTAAACAGACTTCATTAAAAAACTCCAAATCTTTCTTATTAAGTCATGCTTATACAATCATATTCCCAAGGTATCTACCATGTCTTCGACTTCATTCACATTCGAATCTTTCTATTCTTCACCTTGAACTATGCCCCACTTATATCCTCACTTCCCCATGATATTGAGGTGCTCCCTAACATTTAGGAGGTTCCAATGCCTGCTTGCACTTATAGTTTCCACCACACCATTGGGCAACCTAATGCATATGTCAAGAGGCAAAACAACTTGTTCATCCACTTGCAATGGGACCCAACTACTATTTTTCTTCATCCACCGTTCGTAATAAAAGCGAATGTATAAGGTAGCACGAGCTTTAAGATACCAAAATGTAACACTCGACTCTACTATTTTGCACTTGAATGTATCATCCTTATGCTGCTCTCTACAATGTTCCACTACTCTCCAAGCAAGGCAACCATGTCATCACCTAGTACTTTCTGGCACACAAACATGGTAAGTGTTTGTGAGAAAGTAAATTGATTGAACATCTTAGCGAAAAGATGAATTGGGCATACCCAACTGAGACCCACACATCGAGATGGCTTTGCAAACTTCAAAGATCCTTGTATATAACAAAGCATCTTTGATTTCATGACCATAATCGTCCAAGCATTAGGAGTTGGCCATTCAATAGAAGAGAGGAGAGGAGATGTAATGATCTCTAGCTTACCAAACCTGTCGTCATGCATTGGCACCACATAGGAGTGTCGCTAAAAGAAGATATTTTCCTTAAGAAGGTCTGCACTAGTTTTACAAGAAAAGAGTGCCTCACCAATGTCTGCATGGAGTGCTTGAAATGTTCCGGTAAGGCTTTGTAATGGTTGCTCCTCTTCCAAGTTAGAAGAAAAAATATCTACAACCCAAAAATAAGATCATTAAACATGAAAGATGTAGCTATCGTAATATCACATGCCTCCTTCCTTGAAAGATCCCTGCCCCCATCGTGCATCATCGAATTCAAGGTGCTAGCAGCAGCAGAAGTAGCACTTCTTGTGTAGGCAGAGCCTCTCACTCAGGGCCTCGCCCATGGATATCTGGACAAGAGACTAATCCCTCGGTTCTTTCCTAAAACTGAACCCGAAAAAAACTTCCCTCGCCCAGAAAGCACGAGCGATTCTTCCAGAAAAATTTATTCTAACATAGTCAAGAGCCTTAAATTTACCTATTGACATTCCGACCAAACCCACAAGTCAAGGGAGGAACTTGCACTTGGATCATAGAGACCAACGATTTTTTCCTCATCAAGAGGCACACCCGTTGATTCTTTTCCATAGAACAAGGATTATCCGTGATTTTACTTCAACTATCGTAATATAACAGGATTGAGTCTTATTTTAGGGATCCATCAGTCCAGCCTCAATCCCAAGCACACCTCCCCTCAAGTGAACTTAGCACACCGGGACCCTATACCAAGTTTCTCTCTTACTTGATAGTCCGCGACTAGTGCCTCAAGTCCCTAAACTCATAGTCCTTGACACTCTCTCTCTGTATGTGTCCAAGGCTACTATAAGTGCCCGCGACCTTGACTAAAGTGCTCACACATACATCTACCACGTGGCCTATATCATCAGTGGCTCAGAGGTGGTTTTACTCTGTTGGGGCAGGTTACATTGGGTTGTGGGGTCTCTCTCTCTCTCTCTCAGAGATTTTCACATGGCTCCTCACTCTTTGGAGGTCTTCAGTCTTCTTGTCGTGGCAGCTTCTCTCCACGCGTCCATGTCTTCCTCTTCTTTCAGTCTTCTTGTTGTGGGAGCTTCTCTTCTCATGTCCATGGCTTCCTTCAATGCTTCCTCTAGATCTTCTTCTCGGTGTGGATCCTTTTCTTGGAAAGAGATGTTCTTCTTCTTTCATGGCAGGGGCCATGAGCTTGTCCGTCAGTTCTTCGTTAGATAAGGAGAGTGTCAGGTCAGAAGGGAGTCAGCGTGGATTAGCTGAGGCCTAATAGGGGTCAGTTGTGGGTGTTTAGGAGTGGTATTGGTCTCTTTGTGTTGAGAGGAAAACTTCTGAGTTAGGTCTGATAGGCAGCTATCAGTAGTAAAGCAGAGTTGAAGGGAGAGGAATTCCAGAGTCAGAGGACTGTCCGCTAACTATCAGCAGAAGCTATGAGTGTAAGGAATTGAATCTTGGAAACATTTGAAGATTTCAGGGGTTAGGAGGTATCAACAGACATGGAACGACGTTTATTTGACTCTGGAGGATTTCTAAGATAGTTTTAGACTATTTCTATCAGACGATTTTGGTTTAGTTAAAACGGTTAGATTAGTGTCAATAAAAGGTCAGCAGAGGGTCAGTAAGTGTTCAAGAAGGTGCTGGGGTGGTGGAATTTAGGTTAGCTCATGGTGGAAGATAGTAGAGGATCTTGGACGGTGCATTTTTTGGAAGAAAGTGAGCATCAGCATTCGGAAGCAGGTATGATATAAGGTCCCTGTCCCCATCGTGCAACGAATTCAGGGCTGCTAGCAGCGGAAGTAGCACTTCTTGTGTGGGCCAGGGTCCCTCACTCGGGGCCTCGCCCCCCACGGATATCCGAACAAGAGACTAATCCATTCGGTTCTTCAAAAATCGAACCCGAAAAAACTTCCCTTGCCCGAAAAGTACGGGCGATTCCTCCAGGATAATTTTTCTCTAATGTAGTCAAAAAGTAAAAACTAACTGAATTGATCTGACCAAACCCGTAAGTCCCATAGTCAGATCAGGGAAAGATTACACTTGGATCATAGAGACCAATGCTTTTTTCCTCATTGAGAGGCACAGCTGTTGATTCTTTTCCATAGAATAATTTTTGTCCCGGATTTACTTCATCTATCGTACCATAACAAAATTGAGTCTCAATTTAGGGATCCATCAGTCAAGCCTAACCCCATCCAGTCCCATGGGTTAGCCAACCACCCAACCACTGTAGTGATGGGATCCAATTAGGAATTTGGATAGGTTTTGTCCCAGGTACCAGGGAAAAGAGTTCCCAGGCCGGATATTCATGCAAACCTAAAACTAGTCACACCACTTACACACCCAATATGAAATTGCCTTTTTCACAGATTCAGCTGTCTTTAAAAAAATCATTTAATGAAATCATAGTCACTAATCATAATCCTCCAAAAAATTTTGGTTGAATTCTAATTTCTAATCATTCCTTCCTCAGTGTACCTATGGCATCATTGGCAACCAGAACGCTCACCACCTGTCCACTCAGGGGTCTTTTCAATGGTTCCTAGCTCATAGTACTCAGCAATATTCACATAACAAAATGGAATCTTCGTTCAAGATCAACCAACAGATCCATATAAAAGAACCATGGACCCATCCATTGAGGACCAGCAAGGTCAATCAACCAGATCCATGCCCGAATTCAGAAAACAACTCTTACTCCTTGTTCCAATATCTTCCACGATGCACGTGTGGGTATCTTCGGCAACCCAGAGCCCAAGTACCGTATGGTCAGTACCCTCTAGGATCCTTCACAGGTCACCTAGCGCTTTACTCATAGGCCACTTCCTTGGTCCCTCATCCATCGTACCAGAAGCTCACCATTTTAATCAAACCGAGGCTGGTCAAGACCTCAGCCGACCTTGCTACGCGAGATGTCCTCCATTGACTCTCCGTCAGCTATTGCAACTTTATCAGATTAGGTCTCCACGACCTCATTCACAAGACGGTCAAAATGCTTCCACAGCATTCTTGAAAACAGTCATTTAAAAAACAGGTCATAAATACAGTTTCTATAGTGAACTCTCGTCTTTCCACATTGTTCCACATCGTTCCTCATTTATTTCATCAGTATTCCCTTTCTCATCACATCATAATCATTCACATCAGAATTCACATGACACCACATCAATTCTCATCCAACCACATACATTCTCATAACCATCCCATCACCTACATTCTATGCACATTATATCACATCACTTCGGTCCACACCATATCTCATTCATACACATCCATCCAATCGTTCACCTGTACGACTACCCATATCTATTCATACATTCATATCTATCACTTCACATCCACATATATTCATGTCACGTCACATCATATTCCTTCGCATACACATCCACATCACATTCTTTTACATACATACGCATCCATTCTTTCACATACATCCACTCACATCCCATATCATTCATTTACATCCTGATTCACATACATCCACTCACATCCCATATCATTCATTTACATCCTGATTCACATGACATCACATCTCATCACATCTATTCACCTCACATCTCTTCACCCCTATTCACATCATATCTATCCATCCCTTCATTCGCATCTATCTGACTCACATTACACATCTCATCACATCTATTCACCTCACATCTCTTCACCCCTATTCACATCATATCTATCCATCCCTTCATTCGCATCTATCTGACTCACATTACACATCTCATCACATCTATTTACCTCACATCTCATCACCTCTATTCACATCACATCTATGCATCCCTTCATTCACATCTATTTGATTCACATCACACATCTATGCATCCCTTCATTCACATCTATCTGATTGACATCACACATCTATTTACTTCACATCTCATCACCTCTATTCTCATCACATCTCTTCATATCTATTTACCTCACATCTCATCACCTCTATTCACATCACATCTATTTATCTCACATCTCATCACCTCTATTCACATCACATCTATTTATCCCTTCATTCACATCTATCTGATTCTCATCACATCTATTTATCTTTTCATTCACATCTATCTGATTCTCATCACACATCTCTTCACATCTATTTACCTCACATCTCATCACCTTTATTCACATCACATCTATTCATCCCTTCATTCACATCTATCTCATTCTCATCTCATCACTTCTATTTACCTCACATCTCTTTTTCTTCCTGAATTATCCTTCTCGAAAAGGGGGTGATATTTGAATTACTAATTTACTGAATTTCATTCATTGAATATTCACTTAACTGATTTCTAAATGAATTCCGATGAGGAATAAATTTATCATTTATCTGAATATTTCGACTTCGATAGATTTCCTGAATTTTCTCTTTACAAACTAAGTGAATATGAAACGATAGAATTTTCCCTCTCAGAGTATTTATTTATTCATTTATCAAATATTCATGAAAATTAAACATAGAATCAAAGAGAATCTAATTTTGATATAAAAATTCTTTATGCATCTATTTATTCATAAAACCAATTTAATAAGGACTTTTAAAATAAACAGATTTCCAATATGCATCTTTCTATGCATAGAAATTGAAGAGAATCTAATTTTGATATAAAAATTCTTTATGCATCTATTTATTCATAAAACCAATTTAATAGGAATAACACTTTTAAAATAAACAGATTTCCAATATGCATCTTTCTATGCATAGAAATTGAATCTAATGAAAATAACACTTTTATAATAAAAAATATCCAATATGCATCTTTCTATGCATACAAATTGAATCTAATGAAAATAGCACTTTTATAATTAAAAAATATAAAATATGTATCTTTCTTTGCATAGAAATTGAATCTAATGAAAATAACACTTTTATAATAATAAAAATATCCAATATACATCTTTCTATGCATAGAAATTGAATCTAATGAAAATAACACTTTTATAAATAAAAAATATCCAACACGCATATTTCTATGCATAAAAATTGAATCTAATGAAAATAACACTTTTATAATAAAAAAAATATCCAATATGCATCTTTCTATGCATAGACATTGAATCTAATGAAAATAACACTTTTATAATTAAAAAATATCCTTTTATACATCTATTTATGCATAAAATAGGAATAACACTTTTAAAATAAAAAGAATTTCTTTTAGAATACACAAACGGTGGGGATTATTCTTTTTGAATAACATAAAGATAAAACTTATTTCCACAAAATTTAAGAAAATTTTGCCATTACCTCCTTTGTATGGCTGACCATTTCTCAATTTTTACATTCTAAATTTACTTTAAAATTTATCCCAAGATGAAATAAAGCACTCTAATCTAATCAATTTTTCACTTCTAAAGAGTAATCAATAGGAAAAGTTTAACTCAATTTATTTGTTACTCATTTTAGGATAAAGAAAGGCTGAAGTTCTTAATGAAGAGAAGGGGGAAGCCTTTTCATCAAGGCTTATAATCCATAATCACATTAAAAAGCAAAGAATTCAGAAAATCATAGATTAGAATTAAAAAAAAGTAGAATTAATAACTTACATGGAGTTTTGTGAGCTTTCCTTTGGCTTGAGGGATTGAGGGTTCTAGTCTTGTTTGGATCAAGAGTGGCCACCAATTCTTTGTAGAGGAATTAGTCAAAAACAAGTGAGTTATCAAGTGAATTCAATGTTTTTGGCTCTTTGGGGAGGAGTAGAGTAACAATGCATAAACACTATTAAGATTTTACAAAGGGGGAGGCTTCTATTTATAGGAAAAAGTGAGCCTCAAACCAAGCAAACTGATTCTAGAATTGTCCAGATCGGTTTGGTCAATTTTTTACTATTTTTGGATCAATTCAGCTTACTTTTTGGAACTAGACTTGAGTTAGGAGAGAGGAGAGATAAAATATCTCATTTTATTGATTTAAAATGCAAAGCAATGATGAGAAAAAAGGTGCCTCCTTCATGAGGGAGAATCTCCATTTTGAGGTGTCAAAAATCAGTTTTTCTAACTATTTTCCTTGGTCCTTAGTCCACACTCTTCATCTTATGTGAGTATTTACTCATTTTTGGGGGGTTTTACTTTATTTCTTCAATTTATCTCCTCCCTACATTTGGATTAATCTAATTGGTCCCTCAGAACCTTAATCCAAAATTTTCAAAAAAATCTGGACCCTTAGGCTAAGGCCTTTTGAGCAGATTATAATTTATTTTTAATGCACCTTAGGAAATTCTTTTTAAACTTCTGTTTCGAGGGAATTTAGTTTAATAAGAAAAGATATTTTTCCATCCAAAGATATCTAAAAACTAAGTTATCTCTCTCTAGAACATTTTCTCTCTCTAGGCCAAAACAGGTAGAAATACGATCTTTTATTATTCTGAAAAGGGGATTGATTACAAGGGAAGAAACTAGACATCTTGTGGGGCTAGGGAGGAATCTTACATTCTCTCCCACTTGAAATACGCAAGATGTCCTCATCTTGCAGGTGGAGTATGATCTTTTTCATCTTCTTCTTCTTCTTCAATTACTTCCAGCGTAACTGCCTTGGAAGTAGACGATCAATTTGAAAATATCTCTCTTTGCCTTCCCTATTCTAAGGGCGGAGGTCTTGCATTACTTTGGATTGAGATTGCGCTCTCTGGAAGGAAGGAGCTAGAGTCTGGAATCTTGATCCCCCTGATTTCCTTGCCCCGAAAACCTTGATCCAAAAGTTGTTGGGCAATCCATACTGTGATGTCCAAATCCTTGACAGTTATAGCATTTCACTCCCTTGTTCAAGGGTGGAATTTTTGAAGTTGAATTCCAGGGAATTGAGTTTTGGGAAAAGGACATTTCTTCCATTCTGGAACTTCCCATATCCTGGGCTTGACCCTGATATCTTTTTGGCGGCGGAAGGTTGGAATCAAAAACCTTTTGTGAAACTTGATGGTGCTAGCTTCGGCAAACTTTGACATCAAAGGCCTTGGTGAAATCCTTCGCCATCCGCACTGCTTCAGCCTTGAAAACTAGCTTGGCATTCTTCACCAGGATATTCAAAGGTTTGTTCAGTCCTCAAATGAACCTGGCCATCAGCTGTTCTTCATCCAGTGGTGGTGAGAATTTGAGGAGGAGAGCGAACGCTTGGTGATATAATTTGATAGTTTTGCTCCCCTCGGTTAACTCTAAGAATTCTTTCATCTTTGTTTCCAAAAATCCGAGAGGACAAAACCTCGTCCTTAGGTAATTTTTGAGATCATTCCATGTTTGGGTATTCCGATCCAAATGGTTTGTCTTGCAGTGGTTTTTCCATACCACTCTAGTTGTTTCTACTATCTTCAGTTTTGCAAGAGCCATTTTACTCTTCTCATTGTACCCGGTGACATTGAAGTACTCTTCCATTGCTTCGATCCACTTTTCCACAACCTCACCCAAGTTTTTCCCTTCACCCTTGAGAGGTCTTGCGATCTGTGAAGAGTTTTACAAATATCCAAGTTGATCTCTTCCTCGTCGAGTTGGGGGTTATCATTTCTGCCACGACCACCTTGATCCATGCTCCTATCAATACGAAAATTCTTGTTAAGTCCCTTTATTTATGATTCAATTCTGATTTTAGATTCAACTGATTATGGGATTCTTTAGATTAGTCAGTTCCTCACAGAATCATGGGATAAAGGTATTCATATAGAACTCATTATCGGATAACAATTCATTCAAAACATCTCATTTATATCTTTATTATAATAATGGTCCATTAGACCAAAATTTCCATCTGAACAGTCCTCCATGGGGATTTCAATTACACAGATTTTTAATTTGTCATCCCTTAACTTGATCCACTGGGTCAAGTGTTAACAACAGTAATTTGTTAGCACAATCCACTAATCTCATAGTGATTTGCTGAAGTCATTATCATCATTCTAGTTATGAACATCATCACAGGGACTTGTCCCATTCATCCTCATTGTGGTTTTGTTCAGCTTATTACATTTCAATCAAAATTTAGGAATCATCATTTTTTATCAGAATCCAAATCAACTCATCAGTTCTCAACCAGAATTTTAAAATCGTATCAACCACATTCGAATTCATCATCTCGATAGCAATTTTGCTTATAATTTCAAGATCTTAGATTTACTCGTATATACTCCCAGTAAAGAGCTACAGATATACCCTCGGTATAAACGGGTAGTCACGGTCCTTGGAATTATAAAGTAAATACCATCATGTCTAGGCCTCAAGCAAGTCAGGAACTCCATATAATTACGGTACTTCCATCTGAAGACCCAATTACCAGTTTATGAATTTCAGTCTGAATAACAATTTGTATGAATTTATCACACAATTTCAACCTTTTACTGCTACTTCATCAAATTTTGACATTTTTGGCTTCTCAGTTGATCCACTTTAGCCAAATTTGCTCTAATACCTGTAAGATTCCTCCCCAACCTCTCAATATGTCTAGTATCATCCCCTGTAGTCAAATCCCTCTTCAAAAATATCAAAGATCTTGTTTCTACCTGTTTTGGCCTAGAGAGAGAAAATATTCTAGAAAGAGACTATTTAGATTTTGAATATTTTTAGATAGAAAAATTTCTCATCCTATTAATATAAGTTCCCTTGAAATAGAAGCTCAAAAAGATTTCCAGAAGGTGCATTAGAAATCAAGTATAATCTGCTCAAGAGGCATTATCCTGAGGATCAAGATTTTTTCAAAATTTTAAATTAAGGTTCCTATGGGCCAATAAGATCAATCCATGTGTGTGGAGGAGATAAATCCAATTTGTAAAAGAAATTACCCAAAAATGAGTAAATGCTCACATAAGATGAAGAGTTGACTATGTACAAGGGTTATTAGTAAAAAACTATGAGTATTACTTAAAAAATGAGATATTTTGGGTATAATCATTCCATTTTGACACATATGTAAGGAAGGGGAGTCCCTTCAAGGAGATACATACTTCACATGCTTGAATGAGTTTTAAACTCAAAAATAATGTGATATTTTTATCTCTCCTCTCTCTTGGATCAAACCAAATCAAAACCGAATAAAAAAGGAACCAAACTAGGTCCAAATCTAGTCCAAATTCAACCAAATTGAAATCTGGAAAATTCTAGAAATCAGTTGGTCTTGGTTAGAGCCTCCATATCCTATAAATAGAACCTGAGTCTTTGTAAAAAAATAGGAGAATTATACTATGCCAAAATTATGTTGAAATAATGCTAATTTTTACTATTCTCTAAAATTCTCTCCAAATTGAAGAAATTGGAGCTTCCCTCTTTCTTCAATCTCCATTGGTGACTCCATCAGCACACCAAACCAATTGATTGGTTGGGGGCCTCTACCATGAACAAAGAATCAAGCAATTTGTAAGGGAAATGGTGAATTTTGATCTTTTCTATAAATTCTCAATGTTTCTCTCTTCTCAACCCCTCTCAAGCTTGAGAAGCTTAATTGGAATGGTAGTAAAGAATTACATAAATTTTCTTTTATGCTTAATTTTAATGGTTTTTATGTAATTTCTCTCTCTCACTCAAAGAATTATCATTCTCATGACCTATTCTCAATCCAAATGAAGCTTTTCATAAAGCTTTTCCTTAATCCAAGATTAATCTATGCTTGAGGCCAAAGTAATGGCTTTTTTCTATGCTTTTAGTTTATGTATTTCATGAATATTGATGATTCAATCCATTATGGGTTAATGATCCACTTAGGGATCATTCTAATCATTCCCTTAATGATAAGCTTTATCCTTTAAAATAATTGAGATTTATCAGTCATCATAGCAGCGGAGCTATGGCAAAATTTTTGTAAAAATTACACATAAAATAATTTCATTCAAAGCATGAAAAGAGGACTTCCTACCATATTCTAGGAATTATCATCCTAGATTAATTGAAAGAATTTCATTGTAATCATGGAGAAATTGATTTTTATGTTATGCATAATTGATGAATTAAGAAAAAGAGGATTTCTAGTAATTAATTTTTAAGTTAAAAAGAGTAATCCCCATCGTATGAGTATTCTTAAAGGGTTATTTTCATTCTAGACATAGAAAAATGTATACTAGAAATATTTATTTATAAAAGTGTGATTTTCATCATAAATGCATAAACATATGCATAAAAGATTTTTTTATATTAAAAGTGAGATTTTCATCATAAATGGATTTTATGCATAAAAGAAATTCTTTTATACTAAAAGAATGATTTTCATCATAAATGATTTGTACGCATAAACATATGCATAAAAGATTTTTTTATATTAAAAGTGAGATTTTCATCATAATTGGATTTTATGCACAAATTAGATGCATAAGAGAAATTCTTTTATTCTAAAAGTGTAATTCCTACTAAATTAGATTTATACATGGAAAGATGCATAAAGAAATGATGTCGTATCCAGAGTTTTTTGGTGGTCCTAGTTGTTGAAAAACAGGTAGAGGGAGAGGAGACACACACACAAGAGCAATCCCTAATGTATATTGCAAACCCTAACCATAGAGAGAAGCCATCTCCCTTCTCACACAATGCATAAAGCCATAATCCATAATACACAAGACACACTATGAGTTGTGTCCACACACTACTAACCCTAGCTAATGTCCACATACTATGACCAGCTGGACGCGGTCATTTATGTCTCACACATACTACTACCTAACATGCCAGCACATAGCACAGCTGGCACACACTGACATCGAGCTTGAATCTCAACAGCCCCTCTCAAGCTCATGATGTACTGCCATAGATGAAGATGTAGATGAGCTTGGGATATCAAAGCTCTCAACACTCCCCCTCAAGCTCATCCCACGTACTCCCAACATAGTACGGAAGTACTCAAACTTCTCCCTGCTCTAAGTGGCTTTGTAAAGATGTCGGCCACCTGCTCTTCAGTCTTCATATATCCACTGTACCATCCAGCACCTTCTCTCTGACAAAGTGATAATGGACCTCTATGTGTTTGGTCCTCTGTGCATGAAACATTGGATTCTTGGCCAACTGTATACTGCTCATGTTGTCACAATGAATGACAACTTTGCCAATAGGCTTACCCAAATTAGCCAAGAGATTCTTTAACCATACTCCTTCACATGTAGCAATGGCTGCACCCCTGTATTCAACCTCTGTACTAGATAAACCAACAGTAGGTTGCTTCTTGCTACTCCAACTCACCACAGCACTTCGAAGTGTAAAGGCATAACCACTAGTAGACCTCCTGTCATATGAGCTACCTGCCCAATCAGCATCTATGTAGCCATGTATATCCAAGCCTTTACCATGCTCATAAAGAAGACCATAATGTGCAGTGGTCTTTACATATCGCATAATGCGTCTCACTGTATCCAAATGAGGTTTTTATGGGGCTTACTAGCCCCACAACATAACTCAAACCCAAGCGTGTGATAGTCATGTAAATGAGACTACCAACCATCTTTCTGTACATAGATGGATCATCCAACTCCTCACCAAAATCAGCCCGTAGCTTTACATTCTACTCCAAAGGTGTACTCATTGGCTTACACCCTGTCATACCATATTTTGCCAACATATCCAATGCATATTGGCGTTGCACTAGCCATGTACCTGCATGGTCTTTGATCACTTCAATTCCAAGAAAGTATCTCAACTCACCCAAGTCTTTCATGTCAAACTGCCCACTCAATGCTTTCTTGACATGCATCACATCTGTACTATGATCACCTGTGATAATCAAGTCATCCACATAGATGACAAGTAAAACAATCCCATGATCTGTTTTCTTCACATAAAGTGAAGAATCTGCTGTAGAAACCTGAAATCCAAGGGAGATAAGATATCGGCTCATCTTATCACTCCAAGCACGAGGTGCTTGCTTCAAACCATATAAAGCTTTCTTCAATCTGCATACATGAGTGGGATATCTTGGGTGTACATATCCTTCTGGCTGTGCCATATACACGTCTTCTTGTAGATCACCATTTAGAAATGCATTTTTCACATCCATTTGATGCATTTCCCAACCATTTGCTACAACCATAGCAATGACTGCTCTCACTGTTCCCATCTTTGCCACTGGACTAAATGTTTCATCACAGTCCAAGCCTTGGGTTTGTGCATAACCCTTAGCTACCAATCTTGCTTTATGATGTTCAATAGAACCATCTGACTTGCATTTCACTTTGTAAACCCATTTACAACCAATAACATTTTTGTCTTGTGGTAATGCAACCAAATCCCATGTTTCATTATGAACCAATGCGTCCATCTTAGCATCCATTGCTTTCTCCCATACATGCTTTCCAATAGCTTGTGTATAGCATGTAGGTTCCCACATGCTTCACCAAAGAGGTCATATATGTGTAATGCAATACAAAATCACGATATGTCAACTTATCAACAACTGGATATCTGACCCTTTGGGATCTCCACAAATCATGCGGATCACTCTGAACACCTGTCACTCTAGCATATGGTGGCACATATCTATCCTGCCTTGCACCAGGTGTGCGTAAAACGGGTATGCCAAGTTCCTCATCCAAAATCTCTGAACTTGACGACTCATAACCTGTAATTCCAATTCCTTCAACTTTCTTTTTCCCTTTATCCACAGCACTACTCCCAGTGCTCACACTATCATGCCTCAAGCGTCCTGACCATGGACGTACAGTGCTACTCTCTGACTCTGCTGGCCCAGACATAGAAGTAGAACTAGAACTTGCTTGTGGCAAGTTCACATGCACATCAGCATCAAGTGAATCAATGACACCCTCATCCTTTGCTTTGTACCAACTAGCAAGTTCATCAAACACCACATCTCATGAGATAACCACTTGCCTAGTTTGTGGATTGTAGCATTTGTATGCCTTTCGATCCTATGCATATCCAACAAACACACACTTTTCTGCCTTAGGATCCAACTTCTTCCTTCTTTCGTCAAGCACATGTACATAAGCTATGCAACCAAAAACTTTGAGGTGTCCAATGTCTGGCCTGAAACCTGTGAGCCGCATCTCTGGCATACTTCCATGTATGGCTGTTGTGGGTGTCTTATTCAATATATACAACACTACAATAGCACATGCTTCTGCCCAATAATAATCTGGCATGCTCTTTTCATTGAGCATTGCCCTGGCCACTTCACAAATGACTCTATTCTCTCTCTCAGTAACACCATTTTGCTGAGGTGTATACCTGCAAGTCAAATGTCTTCTTATGCCATGCTTTCTCAAGAAATGCTCAAAAGCATGTGAGGTCCTCCACCTCCATCTGTCCTCAAACATTTAATCCAAGAACCATATTGCTTCTCTGCAAAAGCTTTGAAATCCATAAACTTTCCCAACACTTCACTTTTCTCTCTGAGAAAATAAATCCATGTCATTCTGCTGAAATCATCAATGAATGTCACATAATATAAACTACCTTTAATGGATGGGTTTTGTGCAGGACCCCATACATTGCTATGTACTATCTCAAGTGGCCTGCTACTCATATTGCCTTCTCTAGGAAATCGTAACCTTGCCTGCTTTCCAAACTGACAGGCTTCACAAACATGCATATTCCCATCATACTTGAATCTAGGCAGCCCACTAACAATGCCTCTTGCCTGCATGTTCTTTAACCTTTGTAGATTCACATGTCCAATCCTCTTATGCCACATGTCAATGTCCTGTACCACATTTCGGCTTTTAGAGAACATGGCTGATTTCAACTCAGGAATTCTAGCATCCAGCTCTTTCCTTTAGCAACAATAACTCTACATCCATTTTTGAACTCCTCAACAAAGAAACCATGCTCGTTGAAACAAACCTGTAAACCCTGTTCCACCATTTGACCAACTGAGGCCAAACTTTTTGTAATAGAAGGCACATATAATACATCTGACATAGATTTTGTTTCACCATTGTGCATAACCAATGGTACACTTCCAACATGTGTAATGGCATGCTGGGTATCATCTCCTATCTCTACATAGCCTGTCACATCCATAGGCTTCATATGCTCAAACCATTCACCATGACAAGTCATATGGTTTGATGCTCCAGAGTCCATATACCAAGTGTCATCATTTTCAGCATTTGTCATCATAGATCCCACAACATGTTTCATGGCGAACAAGTGATTTGCACTGCCATCATTACTGCTTGATGCATAATTTCCACCACCATGTTGTGCATAATGTCCACGATGTTGTGCTCTACCCCCTCTCAAATCATTTTGTTTGCGGAAACAATCACGTGCTATATGACCAAATTTCCCATAGTAATGGCATTCCACATCTTGCATAGATGTTTGTTGGCCTTGCCAACGTCCTCTACCACGAGGATTACCTCTGCCTCTCTGAGGTGTATATCCACGACCACCTCTAGCACCATATGAAGGCTGAAAATTCTGTTGTGGTGACCTGTCCTACCATCCACGACCATTACCACGGCCACGTGATGCAAATCTCCCCCTGCCTCTAGATCCTCTTTGTGAGTAGAAAGCCTGATTTCTGCCATTATCATCATGGCTAGTAGATGCATCATGAAAAGTGTCACTGAGTTTGATTTCCTCAACAAGCAAGAGTGAAACCAACTCATCAAAGTCTGGTAAACCTGTACTCCGAACCAAGATAGATGTATCAAAAGATTTATACTCCTTGCAAGACCACGCAAGGTAATGTCTACCAAATCATCATCAGGCATGGGGGCATTGATTGTTGCCAATGCATCTGCATACTTCTTTATCTCTTGTACATAATCATGGATGCTCCTTCTATTTCGTTTCACATTATGAATTTGTTGTCGCAAGTGAGACTTGCGAGCACTAGTGTCTGTATCAAACAGTTTTACCAATGTAGCCCATGCATCCCGTGGGATTCTCAGCATCATGTATGTGTATGAGTATAGCATTCGAAATACATATAGATAAGCTCTTTCTGACCATTGCTTATGAGCTATAACCTGCTCTGCTATGTAGGTTGTTAAGGTAGTTTTGGCTAGCACCTGTAATGAGGTTCCAAAAATCTTTTCCCTTCAGAAAACTTTTGATCCTGTACTTCCATGCTTGGAAGTTCTTCCTATCCAGCTTTTCACCCACAATTTGTACTGGATTATCCAACATATTTGCTCAATGCAAATACACCTTCCGCACACGTCCAAATTTGTAAATGAGCCTTCCTCAGCTCAACCACACTATAATGAGTGTTCCAAATACTCCAAAGTACACAACAAACTTCAATTTTGATGTAGAAAATCAAACTGTATGCATCCAAAATGAACTGGTTTGCGCAGTCCAACATACCCTGCTTTGATGCACTTCCAAGGCTCCAAATTGTAATGTAGTGGTTTAATCAATTGTGCATAACTTGCATTGACACCTAAACAACCTCAATGTTGAATATCAACACTATCCAACATGCGTACATATCAATTTTGTCAAACCCCCTTCTCTGTTTTTAGAAAAACCAGAAAAACCAGTAGTAATTTTGCTCTAACTTCTTCAATCCTTGTCCAAATTGAGAGACCAAGCATTCATTAGCTTAGCAATGACGTCCACTAACTCCATGTCAAAGGAATTAGACCAATTGTTTAAGACCAGAGAGTAATTGATCGATTAATCACACTCTGTTTCATTGCAACCAGTAGAGACATCCTCTTTAATCAGCTCATTTCCAGCACCATAAGGCATAATTGATCAAACCAATCATGTAGAATCCTTCTCACTAGTGTGAATCACAGATTTGCTAAGCCAATTTGGAAGTTAACCAGTCACATCAGTTGATTTGAGTCCTCCACTTATCAAAAAATTGAAAAAGTACTCTGTTTCTCTATAGATGTTGCGCCGCCTGCTGTAGGGGTGAATTGGAGAGATTATAATGATAATTGTTGGTGCAATTAGGTAGCCAACACACCTAGGCAAGTGTACAATCCATCAATGGTATGATTTTTGCAAAAAACTTGGTTTAATTTCATCAAAATTTGACCTCTTTTTCTCTGTTTTGTGAGAGCTCAAAAACTAGTAATTTTCACTCATTCAAATGCATCAATATTTCTCCAAAATCAGTGTAGGGCTTGCACATGAGTTGCCAATACATTCATCCTTGTCACATACATGTTTCTTTGCTAGATTTGCATCTATTTTCACCATACATCACCGCTTCCAAGCTTCAATGGAAAGCTTCCAAAAAACCAGAATTTTCCTTTGCTTTGGGCAACCCTAATTTGCTTTGTTTCTGCTTGAATCACCTGCAATCCGCTCAAGGGTGTTTAGTAGACCTTACCCGGTAGGCCAAGCTCTCAGATTTGATAGAAATTGGTGTGCTCCAAGCTTCACAACATCAATGGAAACCTTCACAGCTTCTTCTCCCTCTTCTCTCACTCACTCATAAACCCTAATAGAAAGCACCAGGCTCTGATACCATGTTGAAAAGCAGGTAGAGGGAGAGGAGACACACACACAGGAGCAATCCCTAATGTATATTGCAAACCCTAACCATAGAGGAAAGCCATCTCCCTTCTCACACAATGCATAAAGCCATAATCCATAATACACAAGACACACTATGAGTTGTATCCACACACTACTAACCCTAGCTAATGTCCACACACTATGACCAGCTGGACGCGGTCATTTATGTCTCACACATGCTGCTACCTAACATGCCAGCACATAGCACAGCTGGCACACACTGACATCGAGCTTGAATCTCAACACTATTGAAATGTCAAGCTCGTATACAGCTGGAGGATAGCACATGGGTGCTGACAGAGTGACAGTATGGTAGATGGATATCGTGTGGTGTGTTTATGACCGCGTCCAGCTGGTCATGTGTGGTGTGGACATTACATTAGGTTTACTTTGTAGTGTGGACATAACACTATGTTGTGTTCTCCTTTGTGTGTGTGAGAGAGATGATGACTATGGCTTCTCTCCTTCTTTATGATTGATGGATATGGATTAGGGTTTGCTTCTCTTGTGTGTGCTCCCTCCTACTTCTGTTTTTTATCATGGTATCAGAGCCTAGAGCTCATTAGTTGTGTTGTGAGAGTGAGTGAGAGAAGAGGGAAGAAGAAGAAGAAGCTGTGAAGATTTCCATTGAAGCTGTGGAGCAAAAGAAAGCTGTGGACCTCACCTCGGTTACAGATCTGAAGCTTGGCCTAACTGGTAAGAGTAGCAAAACTCCCTTGAGCGGATTGCAGGTGCCAAAGAGCAGGTTCAGTGAAGATTGAAGTGCATAAAGCAGGCAGAAAATTTCTGGTTTTGAAGCTTTCATGGAAAGCTTGTGAAGGAATGTATTTTGTCAAATGTATTGGGGCAAATACAAAGGAAACACAGAGGTTCTCATGTATTGTGAAAGGGCACATGTATTAGCAACACTAGAGCAAACCATTGCATGAAACATTGATGTATTTCAGGAGATTTATGAAAGAAAAATTCTGGTTTTTTTGACTCCTGCAAACCAGAGAATATATGCCCCGTGGAGAATCAAATGTGGCAATTCTACTCAAAATTGGAGCTTGCCCTTCATACCCATGATATATTAGGTCATTGCTAAGAGACCTATCAACTCAATGGTGATAACCCCTTTCTCCTAGAGCCTCAGGAGCAGGCGGCGCATTCTGGAGCAGAATTCTGGACAGTTTCAATAGATATCATGCCATTCACTCATTACTACACCATTTGATGCCATTCAAAGCTTGGGGAGTTGAGCAAAGGCATTGCTAAGGCATTGTGAAGCTTGGTTGCAGCTCATTTGATGTATTTGGAGCTCATTGAAGTCATTTATCAGAGGTGTGCAGGTTTGCAGAAGTTCTGTCCAGAAACAGAGCATTATTAATCAAGGCATTAATCCTTGTCTATATCAAATTGGCCTAATTCCTTTGGTACAAGTAGAGCCCTATGAGTTGCTAAACTTCTGATTCAAAAAGTTTTGAATTTGGATCAGATTTGAAGGAGATAGAGCATTTTTAGTGAGAGGTGGTACCTGACATATGCAGAAAAAGGCAAACGAGGGAGCTACAAAACTTGGTGGTTCTCACTCAACTTGAAGAATTTGATCAAACCCTTCTAGGATATGTTGGAGCAATGTGTTATGAAGCCAATGAATGCATAAACATCAAATTTGAACAAGATTGGAAGGAATTAGAGCAAGATCTTTGACTAGTTCTCTGGCAAGAAAAAAAAACCAAAAAAAATTTTGTGAAGAAGTATCATTTGTTTTCAACCTTGATCGAGTATACCTTGTTGATGAAGCATTGTGGGATCTAAAAGCACATATATTGCAATCATTTGATGTGATTTGGAGAGATTTGGAGCATTATAGGTACTTCATACATTGTGATCAAAGGGGTACATCTACTACCTTGCAAACATGGGAGATGGTCCGATACAAATTGTTGGAGAGAAGCTTGACAAAACTAACTTTCAAGTGTGGAAGTTTCGAATGAAGAGTTTTTTGAAAGGCAAAGGTTTATGGAGTCTCGTCTCAGATGCCATTCCTACCTCCTCAACCAAATAATGCTCAGTTGGTGGCTCACAAGCAATGGGTAGAGCGGTCTTTGAAAGTGTTGCATTACTTTTCAATATGTGTAACAGATGCCTTGCTTATTCACATCCAAGATGCAGATACACCGAAAGAAGCATGGGATATATTGTGCCGAATGTATGAGACAGACACTGATGCAAGAAAGATATAACTAAAGCAACAGATTCACAGTGTAACACGAAGGAATAGGAGTATACATGAGTATGTTCAGGAAATCAAGTGTTATGCAGATTCCTTGTCATCAATCCATGCCCCAATGGATGATGATGATTTGGTTGCCCTCACATTGCGTGGTTTAGGCAAAGAATACAAATCTTTTGACACTTCCATCTCAGTAAGTTTGGGAGGAATGCCAGACTTTAATGAGCTTGTGTCATTGCTCATTGTGGAAGAATTGAAGCTTGGACTTGGTGGTATGAGTCTTACAGGTGGTGCATCCTCGTCGAGCAATGATGAGCATGCAAGGAATCAGGCTTTTTACTCATCTAGAGGCTCTCGAGGTAGGGGGAGATTTACCCCTCGAGGCCGTGGAGGACGTGGTTGGAATGACAGGTCTACTCAACCACAATCAAATCAGAATTTTCAGAATTCACAGTCATCATTTGGATCACGTGGAGGTCGTGGATTTCAATCCCATAGGGGGAGAGTTGGAACAGGTGCTCGTGGTAGAGGACGATGGAAAGGTCCTCAACAAAATTTGAATGGGATTGAATGTCACTATTGTGGCAAACTTGGACATATGGCAAAAGATTGTTACAAAAAGCAGAATGATGTCAGGAATGGAAGACCACAACATGGAAATTATGCATCTACTAGTAACAATGATGGGAGTTCAAATCATCTTTTTGCAATGAAGCACATTATGGGGACAATGGATTCTCAGAATGCTGGAGATGAGTCATGGGATATGGATTCGGGTGCCTCAAACCACATGACATGTCATGGTGAGTGGTATGTGGTCACAGGAGATGATACTCAGCATCTTATAACACATGTTGGCAGTGTGCCTTTGAGGATGCATGATGGAAATGTGAAGAATATGTCAGAAGTGCTATATGTACCATCCATTACAAAGAATTTGGCATCAGTAGGCCAAATGGTTGAGCAGGGACTACAAGTAAGATTCAATGAGAATGGCTGTTTTGTGGAAGACTTTAAGCATGGCTGTAGATTGATTGCCAAGGGCAAGAAGGAAGGAAGGTTATTCAATTCTGGATGCAGGCATACCAGAATTGAGCTCAGCCATGTTTTTCAAAGAGCAATGGGATTGTGCAGGATATTGATATGTGGCACAAGAGGATTGGACATGTCAATATACAGAGATTAAAGAACATGCAAACAAGAGGCATTGTCAGTGGATTGCCTAGATTCAAATATGATGGATATATGCATGTTTGTGAAGCCTGTCAGTTTGGAAAGCAGGCAAGGTTGAGGTTTCCTAGAGAAGGAAATATGAGTAACAAGCCACTTGAGATAGTACACAGTGATGTATGGGGTCCTGCACAAAACCCATCTATCAAAGGCAGTCTATACTATGTGACATTTATAGATGATTTCAGCAGGATGACATGGATATACTTTCTGAGAGAAGAGTGAAGTGTTGGAAAAGTTCATGGATTTCAAAGCTCTTGTAGAAAAGCAATATGGCTGTTGGATTAAATGTTTGAGAACAGATGGAGGTGGTGAATACACCTCAAAAGCTTTTGAGCATTTTTTGAGGAAGCATGGAATAAGAAGACACTTGACTTGCAGGTATACACCTCAGCAAAATGGTGTGGCTGAGAGAAAGAATAGAGTCATATGTGAAGTGGCAAGGGCAATGCTCAATGAAAAGAGCATGCCAGATTACTATTGGGCAGAAGCATGTGCTACTGCAGTGTATATTCTGAACAAAACACCTACAACAGCCATTCATGGAAGCACGCCAGAGATGCGGCTTACAGGTTACAGGCCAGACATTGAACATCTCAAAGTCTTTGGATGCGTAGCTTATGTACATGTGCCTGACGAAAGAAGAAGGAAGTTGGATCCTAAGGCAGAGAAATGTGTATTTGTTGGATATGCACAGGATCGAAAGGCATACAAATGTTATAACCCTCAAACTAGACAAGTGGTCATCTCACGAGATGTGGTGTTTTATGAGCTTGCTAGTTGGTACAAAGCAAAAGATGAGGGAGTCATTGAGTCATTTGAGGCAGATGTGCCTGTGAACTTGCCACAAGCAAGTTCTAGTTCTACTACTATGTCTGGGCCAGCAGAAGCAGAAGCTGAGAGTAGCAGTGTACGTCCATGGTCAGGACGTTTGAGGCATGAGAGTGTGAGCACTGGGAGTAGTGCTATGGATAAAGGAAAGAAGAAGGTCGAAGGAATTGGAATCATAGGTTATGAGTCATCTAGTTTAGAGAGTTTGGATGAGGAGCTCGGCATACCTGTTTTACGCACACCTGGTGCTAGGCAGGACAGATATGTGCCACCACATGCTAGAGTTACAGGTGTACAGAGTGACCCGCATGTATTGCGGAGATCCCAAAGAGTCAGATATCCAGTTGAAAGATTGACATATCGAGATTTTGCTATGCACTATGCATACATGACATCTATGGTGAAGCATGTGGAACCTACATGCTATACAGAGGCTATTGGAGAGTAAGTATGGGAGAAAGCCATGGATGAAGAGATGGATGCTTTGGACAAAAATGATACATGGGAATTGGTTGAGTTACTGCAAGGAAAGAATGCAATTGGTTGCAAATGGGTGTATAAGGTAAAGTGCAAGTCAGATGGCAGCCTAGAGAGACATAAAGCAAGGCTGGTCGCTAAAGGATATGCACAAACTTATGGTCTTGATTATGATGAAACTTTCATCCCAGTGGCTAAGATGGCTACTGTGAGGTCTATCATTGCACTAGCAGCACAAAAAGGTTGGGCTTTACATCAAATGGATGTAAAAAATGCTTTCTTGAATGGTGAACTACAAGAAGAGGTGTACATGGAACAGCCAGAAGGATATGTACATCCAGAATATCCTACTTTTGTTTGCAAGTTAAAGAAAGCAATCTATGGTTTGAAGCAAGCACCTCGTGCTTGGAGTGACAAGATCAGCAGATATCTTGTCAGTATTGGATTTGTGGTTGGAAATGCAGACTCTTCACTTTATGTGAAGAAGACACATGATGGTATCGTGATGATAGTCATTTATGTTGATGATTTGATTATCACAGACGATTGTGGGAAATGCATTGATGAGGTTAAGGCCTCTTTATGCAAAGAGTTTGATATGAAAGACCTTGGTGATTTAAGGTTCTTTCTTGGCATTGAGGTGATAAGAACAAGCAAGGGTATATGGCTGGTGCAAAGGCAATATGCACTTGACATGCTGGCAAAGTATGGTATGACAGCATGCAAACCAATGTTGACACCATTAGAGCAAAACATTAAGCTTAGGGATGATTTGGGTGATGAGCTTGATGATATCACCATGTACAGAAAAATGGTTGGTAGCCTTATCTACATGACCATTACGAGGCCAGATCTCAGCTATGCAATTGGTTTGGTAAGTCAGTTTATGCAGAGTCCTCGTAAACCTCACTTGGATGCTGTGAGACATATTCTGAGATACGTCAAAACTACCGTGCATTATGGTCTTTTCTATGAGCCAGGAAAAGACATGCATGTCTATGGATATACAGATGCAGATTGGGCCGGTAGTGCATATGATAGGCGGTCTACCAGTGGCTATGTTTTCAGCCTTGGTAGTGGAGCTGTGAGTTGGAGCAGTAAAAAGCAACCTACAGTTGCTTTATCTACCACAGAGGCCGAGTATCATGGAGCAGCCATAGCTGCATGTGAGGCTATGTGGTTGAAGAAGTTGCTAGATGATGTCAGGTTACAGAGTGATATGAGAGTTGTCGTTCATTGTGACAACATGAGTAGTATTCAGCTTGCTAGCAACCCAGTTTATCATGCCAGGACCAAACATATTGAGGTCCACTATCATTTCATCAGAGAGAAAGTGCTAGTAGATGGGCATGTTGATTTGACATATGTACAGACAGATGAGCAGGTTCCAGATATCTTTACCAAAGCACTTGGTAAGGATAAGTTCGAGTATTTCCGTACTAGATTGGGAGTCCTAGAGATGGACATGTCGAGCTTGAGGGGGAGTGTTGAAATGTCAAGCTCGTATACAGCTGGAGGATAGCACATGGGTGCTGACAGAGTGACAGTATGGTAGATGGATATCGTGTGGTGTGTTTATGACCGCGTCCAGCTGGTCATGTGTGGTGTGGACATTACATTAGGTTTACTTTGTAGTGTGGACATAACACTATGTTGTGTTCTCCTTTGTGTGTGTGAGAGAGATGATGACTATGGCTTCTCTCCTTCTTTATGATTGATGGATATGGATTAGGGTTTGCTTCTCTTGTGTGTGCTCCCTCCTGCTTCTATTTTTTATCAAACACTAGTGAAGATATAGCAAATTTTCTTGAAAGGATGGAGCTTGCATGCATAAGCAACCACATCAACGAGCCGGCATAGGTATTGCGATTGCTGAGTATATGTTTGAAGGGAGATGCGAGGACATGGTTCAGAACTTTTGAAGAGTCATTAAGATATGCTGAGCCACGCATTCCAATGACCGAAGATGGGTTGAATATTGCACTTCTTGAACAGGTTCAAGAATGTTGAGGATCCAGATAGAGTCTGGCATGAAGTGCAGGGGTTGACACAGGGCGACTTGGAGCCAATTGATGATTATGTAAAGAAATTCTCCTTGTTGTGGGAGACCTTGTGCAGGGCTTTGGGGGAGGATCAAGTGCCTCCGAACATGATGAAGAAGGATCGTTTTGTTGCGGGATTGAAGGGGAGCATTCGCTACTAGAAGGTTGAACTAAAGAAGCCCAAATCTTATGAGGATGCTGTGGAGATTGCCAAATCAAAGGATTGGAAGTTGCAACGGATGAACCAGTTGGGGATGGTTCCAGTGCAGTAAGGCTTGAAATTAGAAGGGTAGAAGCGGTACCGATGAGAATCATGCTCGAAAGAGTGCAACCGACAGAAGCTCAAATGAATAATGCCACACCACAGGGGACAAGGGTAGCACCCACAACTGTTACAGCTACTGATGAAGGGCTTCAATAGGACATGAGGCAAATAGTGGATTGTATGAAGAATCTGAGCTTGAATATGATGGGGAACACATTACACAGGTGGTGGTGGATGTGGCCAAGGCAGAGGTTATAATCAGAAAGGGGTTGAAGGTCAGACAGGCTATGGAAGTGGCCGTGGTTTTGGCAGGGGTAGACGGTTTATTCCTACATGTTGGAATTGTGGTGAATTGGGGCATCTAAGTCCCGACTGTGACAAGACACCACGAATGGGGGGTGATATGTATCCCTTACCCTCTCAGATTCCCAATAGGGCAAATGATTATGGAATTGAAATTAAAGGTGAAGCAGGGACCAGTGGGTTGACAAATGAGGAGAAGGGTAAAACTAAGGTGGTGGATGTGGTCACCCTTGAGAAGACGAAGGAGACGGAAGCTAATCTAATGCCTTTGGGGAAACGAGCACCACAGGAAAGGGAAGGCAGGAATGCTACAGGGCCTAGCAAGAAGAAAAGTAAAGCGAAGGAAGGAGGGGAATGCTACAGGGCCTAGCAAGAAGAAAAGTAAATTGAAGGAAGGAGGGGATGTAAAGTTCAAGCGGAAGCGAAAGCCTCGTAGGAAGTTTCAAGTGACTGATTTTCCACTAGGGGTTGGGCAGGATAGCTACAATTTGCAGGAGGACATGGCTGGAAAGAAAGCTAATATGACTTTTGGCCAATTGATGGAGTTAGCTCCCAAATTGAAACATCAGTGGAAAAATCTGGTGAACCCAAGAGAGAAAGAGCCTGCCAGGGGACAGTGACTGTTTTATCTGTTGAGGAGTTGCCTGATATATGTCCTGTGGTGGATGTATGGCACAAAGGGAAGAATCTAGGAGAAGCATACATAGATGGTGGTGCACAAATTTGCGTAATCACACTAGCAACTGTGGAGAGGTTGGGTCTTCATATTACTGAAGCGTCTGGTTTTCGTATTCGGTTGGCCAATCACCAGAAGGTCAAATGCTTAGGTATGATCAAGGGGTTAGAACTGCCATTAGGAAAAATATGGACTCAAAAAGGGGCCGTGTAAGAGAGCCCATGTGGTGGGGACGTGTAAGCAAAAGGCGAATACTTTTGAATATAATATTTGCTTGTGGAGCCTTGGATCCCTCTGAAAGGTCCAATTTTTTATTCAAATGCTTGACATGTGGTGTATTAGTTTATTCTAAAGGCTGACATGGTGTAATAATTTATTCCAATGGCGGGAATCCTAGTTCTTTTGAGCGGGAAGCTCTTTGGGTTTATCTCTTTTCCACCCTTTCTTTCCATTTTTGAGCCGAAATAGCCTGCCTGTTTCTCATTTCCCCTTCCATTTCAATGAGTGTCACTCCGCCTCCACCTTTGAATCTGTTGCACATTCAATGTAACATTGATTTAGCACACGTCGAGCTTTGATGAGATCTTTGGGCGGCATTTTTGAAAGAAGATGGAAGGGGTCTTGATCTTCAAGCTCTCACCTCTAGGCGAGAGACCATTCGTGCGCTCCGACAGATGAACATGGGATCTCTCGCCGTCCTCGGACCACGATTCAATTTGGGAATACAAGTTCGAGGTGTAGAATGCTTATTCCCCATGCTGGACGAAGAAGTCCAGATTTTGAATGATCCTCACAAGGAGATGAATGACAAAATCTTGCGGTGTGTTTTGAGGTATGTGATAAAGCTCACCTTCTCCAACCCCCTTTTTTTGTAACTTACACTTTGTAACTTACACTTTGTAACTTACACTTTGTAACTTGCAGTTTGTAACTTACACGATTCATGACAACGCGAGAAAGGTAGTGTTTAATTTTACGTAAGGTTCAACTCGCGTTGTGATGAATCCAGAGATTTTTGGGCCTGTTCTTCAAGCAATGGTATTCTGATGCTGATTCCAATTGTTGTGCAGCTATATTATTTCAATTTTGCCTCGGGAGGTTAAGGAGCAGGTGTACCAAATTGATTCGCTGATCAGCGATTCAAATTCTTATGTTGACATCTGCCCCCTGGTTCCGGGATGCTCAAGTGGACACCTCCCAAGTCTTCTTTTTTGCATACTTCGAAGAGTGAGTATTTTTTTTGGAAGATGGTGTATCCATGACATGTGATGTTTTATTCCTCCCGCCACATATCGAAATAAACTAAGATATCCCTACTCATGCAGTTCCCACTGGAGCCTGGTACTCGTTGACGTGTAAACAGCAAGGGTGTACCTCGCAAATTCAGTGGCGGACGTCCACGCCAACGTCGAGCTGTAAGTACAACAAAAGTAATCTCAGACTTAGTTTGTGGATCTGTTAGTTTGAGTGTGGTGAAAATACTTTTATATTGCTGAAGGTCTGACAAACAAAGCTAATAAACATTATTTTATAATATGAGGGGTAGATAGCAGGCGTGACAGAAGAATTTAAAATTATCATAGGACTGACACGTAGGTTTTGTTAATATTTTTTGAAGATTTGGAGTATCTCCACGTTTTGGGTGGGTTTGTACAGAGGACCCACCACCAATGAAGCCCATTGGGAGGATTTCCTGCCACTGAACCCATGTGGTTATTATTATATAGAAGTCTGAAACAGCCCCCTTTTGAGTCCAAATTTTTCCTAATGAGGCTTTTGATGTAAAGGTGCTTGTGGACTGTCATGTTATGTCGGCAGGAATGGGTGCGTTCCCCATCATTTTGGGAAGACCATGGCTAAGAGCGGTGAAAGCTGTTCAAGATTGGAGGAAAGGGGTCATTACTCTGTATGATAGGCAAGGGAACAAAAAGTAGTTTATATGGATAATCAAAAGCCTGTTGATGATGATGAGGAGGATGAAGCAGATTCGAGTGTTGATGACACGACTAGTAGCACCACTACTAGTGAGAGGACACTTCATCCACAGTGAGGAGGATGCAGAGATGGCTATCCTGGTTATTGATGATGGTGATAAGGTTGCCCAACAAGAGGAGGCCATACAGGAAGAATGCGAGGAAGTAGCGACTGATTTTATGACAAAGGATGCCCTTGAAGAGTATGTTTTTTGAGGTAGATTTCCTTCAAGATCTTGATGTACTTCCTTTGGATGCTATGGTTGAGATGCAAGTGAATCGTTTGCATGTAATGTGGAAGAGTATGCTTTTGAGTCTTTGGATGAGGTACCATTGTGGGATGAGTGGGATATAGAAAGTCTGCAGGATGATGAACCTGAGTTGGAGTTTGATGATCAGGTGTGCATTAATGTCAAGAAAGCCACGAGTAGAATTGATGCTATGAGGGAGGAGCGACACCAGAAGACTATGAATGATGTTGATGCTATGGATGAGACTATGGATGCTATAATAGATGAATTTCTTATTGGCCTTGATGAAGGTGAGCACACAGAAACTGAGGTGGATGCTTTGGCAATGGTGCCTTTTGAAGGGGAGTATGTTTTGCCCATAGTGGATGGCTTTGATGGTGATGTTTCTTATGTTGATGGACAAGAAAGTGCTATGGGACAATAGGTTATAGAGTCTTGTTCTTTGGGATGTGCACAGCAGGTTTTTCTTGATGAAACTTTTCTCAGTTTATTACCCTCAACAGGAGTTGCTTCACTAGTTTTCCAATAATAGCGTTGACCACATTAGTGATTATGGAATTGAGATGAAGTAGGATGCTATGTATGTCAAGAGCTTTGTTTCCAAAGGTTCTTATATTATGTTGTGGGAAGTGGGATGGAAAACTACGTCTTGGAAAAATGACAATGTTTCTTTGAACACATGGAATAGAGATGTTTTGGTTACATTGTATAATGCTCAAAGGATTGACAGAGGGAAGCATGGTCGTATGCTTTTTGCTGCTGATCATGAATGATTCAGAAGGCTAGGGGTTGGGCAAAGTATGTCAGGAAAAAGTGTTTTTGGCTTGTGTACATATGGGATGCATGGCATGCAAAAAAGCTTTGCCCTGAATGCCCTGGCAGGTGTACAAAGTGGATGATTTTGTAGTAGGCTAGTACATGCATGTTTTTTTTCTAGGAGCAGGTGCTTGAGGTTTGAAGTTTTTTTCATGGTAGCTGTGTGTATGGCCTTGGGGAAGATTGGTCTCATGTGTGGAAAGCTTGCAAAAGGCCTTTGATGTTGGCAGCCTTTGGGCTTTGATGCATGTATGTCAGGGTGGTTTCATGCTCTTTTAAGAGCTCTTGGTAATGCCTCCACATGGAAGTATATGGGAACTGCAATTGGCATGATGACAGATTGATCCTGGGCTGATTTTGGATGTCGTTCTCTGGTGCCATAGTATGTGGGTGTTGGCCATGTTTAGTAAGCATGTGATGATGGTCGGCAGTGCATGGCACCAACTGCAGTAGCCATATTTGGTATTTTATGGTCTCCAAGAAGGTGATCCTTGTTGTATTGAGATGGTGGGCTGCAAAGGTATTGCTCTCTTATAAAGGGAGTGATGGCGATGGCAATAGGGCTACTGCTCTCAGCCATGGCCTAGGTATATGTTGCCAAGATGATTGGGTTGTTTTGGAAGGTGTTATGTATGTGAGATGGTGTGAAGCAAAATCTTTTGTGTGTGGAAAGAAGCTTGTATGGAAGTGTTGGTTGGGAATTCAAAGATGGATGATATTGGTAATGTATTTGGCTATGGTCTGTGTGTTAGTATCTCGTGTGTGTTGATTTGAAGGAGAAGGTGTGATTGACGTGTTTGGTGGTGTAGTCCACCGGTTTACACTCTCACAGCGCACCTTGTGCCAGCCTTCGATTACCTCATCATGCACACAGTGGAAGCATATGTGTTTGTTGGGTGTTTACTTTGTCTATGGTGCCCCTGTTTTGTGCTAACGGTTCCAAGGTTGGGGGAGTGGGAAGCTATAGAGGCCTGTTTCCTTGTTTTTTTCCACTCCACAACGTAGTCAAAAAGTCTTAACTAACTGAACTGATCTGCCCAATCCCGTAAAAGTCCCATAGTCAGATCAGGGAAAGATTGCACTTGGATCATAGAGACCAATGCTTTTTACTCATTGAGAGGCACAGTCGTTGATTCTTTTTCATAGAACAATTTTTGTCCGGGATTTACTTCATCTATCGTACCATAACAAAATTGTGTCTCAATTTAGGGATCCATCAGTCCAGCCTAACCCCATCCAGTCCCATGGATTAGCCAACCGCCCAACCATTGTAGTGGTGAGATCCAATTACGAATTTGGTTAGGTTTTGTCCTGGGTACCAGGGAAAAGAGTTCCTAGGCCCCCTAGCCAAATATTCATGCAAACTTAAAACTAGTCACACCACTTACACACCCCAATATGAAATTGCCTTTTTCACAGATTCAGTTGTCTTTAAAATAATCATTTAATGAAATCATAGTCACTGATCATAATCCTCCAAAAATTTTCAGTTGAATTCTAATTTCCAATCATTCCTTCCTCAGTGTACCTATGGCATCATTGGCAACCAGAACGCTCACCACCTGTTCACTCAAGGGTCTTTTCAATGGTTCCTAGCTCATAGTACTCCGCAATATTCACATAACAAAATGGAATCTTTGTTGAAGATCAACAAGATCAACCAACAGATCCATATAAAAGAACCATGGGCCCATCCGTTGAGGACCAACAAGGTCAATCAACCAGATCCATGCCTGAATTCAGAAAACAACTCTTACTCCTTGTTCCAATATCTTCCATGATGCACGTGTGGGTATCTTCGGCGACCGAGAGCCCAAGCACCGTATGGTCAGCACCATCTAGGATCCTTCGCAGGTCACCTAGTGCTTCACTCATAGGCCGCTTCCTTGGTCCCTTATCCACCCTACTGGAAGCTCACCATTTTAATCGAGCCGAGGCTGGTCAAGACCTCGGCCGACCTTGCTACGTGCGACCTTGCTACGCGAGATGTCCTCCATTGACTCTAGGTCAGCTGTTGCAACTTTATCAAATTAGGTCTCCACGACCTCATTCACAAGACGGTCAAAATGCTTCCCCAACATTCTTGACATAAAACAGTCATTTAAAAAAACAGGTCATAAATACAGTTTCTATAGTGAACTCTCGTCTTTCCACATTGTTCCACATCATTCCTCATTTATTTCATCTGTATTCCCTTTCTCATCACATCATAATCATTCACATCAGAATTCACATGACACCACATCAATTCTAATGACACCACATCAATTCTCATGACACCACATCAATTCTCATCCATCACATTCAATTACATCACATCCATTTACACCCATCACATCTCATTCATTCATATCCATCACATTCGTTCATTCATACCACCACATACATTCTATCCACATTATATCACATCACTTCGGTCCACACCATATCTCATTCATACACATCCATCCAATCGTTCACCTGTATGACTACCCACATCTATTCATACATTCATATCTATCACTTCACATCCACATATATTCATGTCACATCACATCATTTTTCATCACATCACACATATCATCACGTCTATTCACATCACATCTATTCATCCCTTCATTCACATCTATTCATCCCTTCATTCACATATATCTGATTCTCATCACACATCTCTTCACATCTATTCACCTCACATCTCATCACCTTTATTCACATCACATCTATTCATCCCTACATTCACATCTATCTGATTCTCATCTCATCACTTCTATTTACCTCACATCTCTTTTTCTTCGTGAATTATCCTTCTCAAAAAGGGGGTGATATTTCAATTACTAATTTACCGAATTTCATTCATTCAATATTCACTTAACTGATTTCTAAATTAATCACGAATTCCGATGAGGAATAAATTAATCATTTATCTGAATATTTGAACTTCGATAGATTTTTTGAATTTTCTCTTTACAAACTGAGTGAATATGAAACGATAGAATTTTCCCTCTTAGAGTATTTACTTATTCATTTATTAAATATTCATGAAAATTAAACATAGAATTAAAGAGAATCTAATTTTGATATAAAAATTCTTTATGCATGTATTAGATTAAGTACCCGTCGTCAATGGAGTAATTAGCATATTTCTCCCCCCGACGAAGTTTATCACTCCCCTTTGAAGCCGTGGTGGCAGTCAAAGGTGATGAAGGGCCTACGTTAGAGCTCTCCGGCTCCAAACTTTACCCAGAAGACACGGCTAGTCTCTCCGGACTAACTCTCGCTTCCCTTCTCGTTGCACCCGGCCAGTCTCTCCGGACTAGCTATCCGTGCCAACGCGGGAGGTGGTCGCGTCTGTGAAGAAGTGCGTACGCGTACAGTGCGCCAGACCTCTGTAAAAGAAGGATCATGCTCACATAAACCACATAGGGACTCCAAGAAATCATTCCTGAAGACTGTGAAACTAAGTTCATTAATTTGTGGCATGCGACTAAGTGCATCTGCCACCACATTATACTTACCTTTCTGGTAATGTATCTGAAGGTCAAACTCCTGTAGAATCTCCACCCACCGAGCTTTTCTACCCTTCAGTTCATTTTGACTTGAAAGCCATTTCAGACTTTCATGGTCCGTCCGGACCTCAAAAGTAGCACCATATAAATAGTGTCTCCACTTTTTCAATGCATGAACTATCGCTAGTAACTCTCGCTCGTAAACCGAGTAGTTACACTGCACACGATCTAACTTTTTACTCTCAAATGCAATTGGGCGTCCCCTTTGCATAAGTACGGCCCCAATGGCCTCATTACTAGCGTCTGTTTCCAAAACAAACGGCTCATTTGGATCGACAATAGTCAAAACAGGTGCAGCTGCTATGGTCACCTTGAGCTTATCAAAGCTTTTCTGTTGGGCTTCCCCCCAACTAATGTTTTTTGTTTTTGACCGTAACTGGTCAGTCAACGGGACTGCGATCTTTGCGTAGTCCTTCACATACTGTCGGTAGAACCCCGACATGCCAAGAAAAATCTGCAGTTCCTTGAGATTTTTCGGTGCTGGCCATTTAAGAATAGCCTCTACTTTTTCTGGCTCCATCCGCGTACCATCGACGGATATAATATGGCCAAGGTAGTGAATTTCTGTTTCAAAAAATTCACATTTGCTCTTCTTTGTAAATAGTTTGTGCTCTCGCAACAACTCGAACACTAGACGCAAATGCTCTATGTGTTCTTTCTATGTCTTACTGTACACAAGAATATCATCTAGTAAAACTACTTCGAATTTTCCCAGATATGGACGTAAAATACTGTCCATCAGCGTCATAAACGTCGCTGGAGCATTGGTTAGCCCAAATGGCATAACCAAAAACTCAAAATGCCCGAAACAGGTCCTAAATGCTGTCTTCGCAACATCTTCTGCTTTTATTCTAACCCGATGATACCCAAATCTCAGGTCTATTTTCGTAAAGTATCTCGATCCATAGAGTTGATCAAACAACTCATCCATGCGTGGCATTGGATACTTGTTCTTAATCGTTATCTGATTAAGAGCCCTATAGTCTATGCACATCCGCATAGATCCGTCTTTCTTCTTTACCAAAAGAATAGGTGATGCCCATGGACTTGAACTAGGCCGAATGAAGCCTTTGTTCAAATATTCCGTCAATTGTTTTTCCACCTCCTGTGCCTCGGAGTGGCTTAATCTATAAGCAGGTTTGCTTATAGATTTTGATCGTGGCATAACTTCGATGCCATGGTCTACTTCTCTAGATGGTGGTAAACCATCTGGCAAATCATCAGGAAAAACATCCTGAAATTCCTCTAATAAATTCATTAAAGTATCTACGTACTTTTTCTTTAATGTCTCATTCACCTTGGATTTTTTCTTCTTTGAATCACATGCATGCCAAACAGGGTTTTCAAACAGTGGGTCTTGTCCAAGGTTATTTTGTTTTCCTTGTTTGTCTACGCAAACATCATTTATCGTTTCATCTACGGAAATAGAATTCAAAAGAGGGTAACAAGCATATACCTCTGCTATCTGGTCTCTGCGGACCGCTGTACACAGCTCCATGGAGGAAATAAGTGGTGTGGCAGGGACAGTACGGTCGCCCTGCAGGGTGATGACTCTACCTCCGTGCTCAAAACATAGCGTATTATGTAAGTAATTCCGAGCAGACTAGGGCCCAAGCCATACAGCCACTCCCTGCCTAGATATACGTCTGCTCTGGCTAAGTGCATGACCTGAAAGTCAAGCAGAGCCTCATAGTCCTGCATAGATAATGGGACCCCCAATACTACGGTATTCCATACCGTTTTATCATATCCGTTGGCTAGGCCAACAGTATACTCATGATCACTCCGGGTCTCAATCAACCCCAACTTCTTGACTAACGAGTAGTTCAAGAAGTTGTGGCTAGCTCCATCATCAATAAAAACTGTGACTCTACGGCCACCTATGGTGCCATACATGCGCACCATGTCATGCGGACCTACAGTAGGCTGCCACATCGCTGGTGTCACTGAACAAGCGTGATGCTCATCACCATGACACAATGTCACCTCTCTAAACTCTGTGTAGAACTGAGAGGGAGTCTCTGCACTGTATGCAACTGCCTAGAAGATTTACCATCTTTTTTGGGCTCGTTGCCACTCGTGCTGGCTTTAGGCTTTGGACACTTAGCCTTCGTGTACCCTACTTCATTGGAATTAAAGCAGCGATTTTCCTTTCGCGCTTTAATATACTGCTCTTTCTTTTGGATTTCGCTCTCTTTTCTTCTTGGATGGTCGCAGTTTTTTAGACCAATGACCACCCTGTCCTTCCTGGTCCGTCCTATCCCCTTGTTTATCACTGCGGAACCCTTTTCTTTTGAGGCATGACCTCCTCTTTTCACTACCCTCGACCCTGCTAGAACCACCACGCGCACTACGGCGCTTGATGTCATCAAATATTTGTGCATATTTGATTGCCTCTGCTAAGTCTTTAGGCTGTAAGGGCTCTACGTACTCAAGGTAATCATCTTTGAGGCCTCTCTTAAAGCCTCGCAATGTCTGGAATGCATCGATTCCCTTTAGCTTGAGTACTATCTCCCTGTAGTCTGAGATGTAGTGAGTTAGGGCTTCTATTTATAGGAAAAGTGAGCCTCTAACCAAGCAAATTGATTCTAGAATTTTCCAGATCAGTTTGGTCAATTTTTTACCATTTTTGGGTCAGTTTAGCTTACTTTTTGGATCTAGTTGAAACAAGAGAGCGGAGAGATGAAAATATCTCATTATTTTTTAGTTTAAAACTCCTCCACACATGTGAAATAGGCGCCTCCTTCATGAGGGGAGATCCCCACACTGAGGTGTCAAAAATGCATCATTTCCTCTAAATATCTCTTAATTTTTAACTTATAAACCTTGTACTGAGTCAACTCTTCATCTTATGTGAGAATTTACTCATTTTTGGGGGGGTTTTCTTTTTTTCTTCAATTTATCTCCTCCCTACATTTGGAGTAAACCTATTGGTCCCCATAGGAACCTTAATTGGACCATAATCCAAAAATTTCAAAAATTTTGGACCTTTAGGCTAAGGTTCTTTTTACCTATTTTCAATTAATTCCAACTGCACATTGGAAAGTTTTTTTTGAATTTTTGTTTCAGGGGAAACCATTTTAGACACTAGGAGGATTTTTATATCCAAAAATATCTCAATTTTGAATTACCTTTCTCTAGACATTTTCTCTCTACAAGCCAAAACAGGGTAAAATATGACCTTTCTTTTATTTCTGAGAGGGGAATAATGTTAAGATCAAAAGGGGAGGTTCTTACACCTGCACACCACAAAAGTTGGAGGGAGGTTCTTACACCTGCACACCTCAAAAGTTGGAGGGAGGAATCTTACATCCTACCCCACTTAAAAAATGCGAGATGTCCTAGAGGACAACTCTTTCCCTTAAGATCCAACTAATTTTGGGGCTCCTTATAGTCTGGTGAACCCAACAGAATCCTAGGAAAAAGAACCCGTATATAGAACTCATCATCAAATAACAATTCACTTAGATCATATCATTTAAATATAATGGTCCATTAGACCGAAATTTCCATCCTCCATGGGAATTTCAATTATACAGATTTTTAATTTGTCATCCCTTAACTTGATCCACTTGGTCGTGTTAATAGTAGCAATCTGTCATCATTTGCACAATCCACTAATCTCATAGTGACTTACTAAAGTCATTAACGTCATTCCAGTTACAAACATCATCACAGGGACTCATCCCATTCATCCTCTTTGTGGTTTTGCTCGGCTTATTACTTTTCAACCAAAATTCAGGAATCATCATTTTTCAATCAGAATCCAAATCAACTCATCAATTATCAACCAAAATTTAAAAATCATATCAACCACATTCGAATTCATCATCTGGATACCATTTTTGCTTATAATTTCAGGTCTTAGATTTACTCGTATATACTACCAGTAAAGAGCTGTAGTTATACCCTCGGTATATACGAGTAGTCATGGTCCCTGGAATTATAAGGTAAATACCATCATGTCTAGGCCTCAAGCAAGTCAGGGATCCCATGCAATTGCGGTACTTCGATCTGAAGACCCAATTACTAATTTTTAAATTCAGTCTGAATATCAATTTGTATGAATTTTATCACACAATTACAGCCTTTTACTGCTACTTCATAAATTTTTGACATTTTGGCTTCTCGGTGGATCCATATTAGCCAATTTTGCTCTGATACCAGCTGAAAGATCCCTGTCCCCACCGCGCAACAAATTCAGGGGTGCTAGAAGCGAAAATAGCACTTCTTGCGCGGGGCAGGGTCCCTTACTTGGGGCCTCGCCCATGGATATCCGGACAAGAGACTAATCCATTGGTTCTTCCAAAATTGAACCCTGAAAAACTTCCCTCACCCAGAAAACACGAGCGATTCCTCCAAGATAACTTTACTCTAACGTAGTCAAAAGCCTTAACTAACTGAACTGATCTGACTAAACGCATAAGTCCCATAGTCAGATCAAGGAAAAGATTGCACTTGGATCATAGAGACCAACGCTTTTTTTCTCATTGAGAGGCACAACCGTTGATTCTTTTCCATAGAACAATTTTACCCGAGATTTACTTCATTTATCGTACCATAACAGAATTGAGACTCAATTTAGGGATCCATCAGTCCAGCCTCTAACCCCATCCAGTCCCATGGGTTAGACAATCGCCCAACCACTATAGTGATGGGATCTAATTAAAAATTTGGTTAGGTTTTGTCCCAGGTACCAGGGAAAAGAGTTCCCAAGCCCCCTACCCAGATATTCATGCAAACTTAAAACTAGTCACACCACTTACACACCCAATATGAAATTGCCTTTTTCACAGAATCAGCTATCTTTAAAACAATCATTTAATGAAACCATAGTGTCACTGATCATAATCCTCAAAATCTCCGATTGAATCCTTATTTCCAATCATTCCTTCTCATCGGTATGCCTATGGCATCATTGGCAACCAGAACACTCACCACCTGTCCACTCAGGGGGCTTTTCGATGGTTCTTAGCTCATAGTACTCGGCAATATATTCACATATCAAAATGAAATCTCTGTTGAAGATCAGCAAGATCAACCAACAGATCTATATAAAAGAGCCATGGACTCATCCGTTGAGGACCAGCAAGGTCAATTAACTAGATCCATGCCCAAATTCAAAAAACAGCTCTTACTCCTTGTTCCAATATCTTCCTCGACGCACGAGTGGGTATCTTCGGTGACCCAAAGCCCGAGCACCGTATGGTCAGCACCCTCTAGGATCCTTCGCTCGCAGGTCACCTAGTGCTTCACTCATAGGCCGCTTCCTTGGTCCCTCATCCACTGTACTAGAAGCTCACCATTTCAATCGAACCGAGGCTGGTCAAGGCAACCTTGCTACGCGAGATGTCCTCCATTGACTCTCCGTCAGCTGTTGCAACTTTATCAGATTAGGTCCCGACGACCTCATTCACAAGACGGTCAAAATGCTTCCCCAGCATTCTTGACATAAAACAGTCATTTAAAAACAGGTCATAAATATAGTTTCTATAACGAACTCTCGTCTTTCCACATTGTTCCACATTAATCCACATCATTTAAATCACATCCATTTCATATGTATTCCCATTCTCATCCAATCACATCATTTTCATCTCATCACATCTTTCCTCATTTATCCTCATCAAATCTCATCCACTCACATCTACCCATCTTTCCTCATTTATCCTCATCAGATCTCATCCACTCGCATCTACCCATCTTAACATCTCATCACATCACATTCATTCACATCTCATCCATTCATAACTACCCCGATCCACATCACATCCATTTCACCTCACATCACATTCATTCACATCTATCCCGATTCACATCACATCCATTTCACTTCACATCTGATCTACTCACATCCCAATTCACATCACATTCACTTATATCCATCACATTCATTCTCATCACCATCCCATCACATACATATCATCACATCACATCTATCCACATCATATCTCATTCACATTTATCCACATCCATCCAATCGTTCACATGTACGATTACCCACTCATATCTATCACTTCACATCCACATATATTCATGTCACATCACATCTCTTTACATCCACATCACATTCTCTCAAATACACATCCACATCCATTCTTTCACATACATATCCACATCACATTCTTTCACATACACATCCACAACCATTCTTTCGCATACATCCACATCCATTCTTTACATACATAACCACATCCATTCTTTCATATACACATTCGCATCCATTCTTCACATATACATTCACATCCATTCTTCACATACATAACTACATCACATTCTTTCACATACACATTCGCATCCATTCTTCACATATACATTCACATCCATTCTTCACATACATAACCACATCACATTCTTTCACATACACATTCGCATCTATTCTTCACATATACATTCACATCCATTCTTCACTTATACACTCACATCCATTTTCATCACATACCATCCACTCATATCCCATATCATTCATTTACATCACATCCTGATTCACTTGACATCACATGTCATCCATTCATTCACATCTATCTGATTCACATCACATCTCATCAAATCTATTCACCTCTATTCACATCACATCCATCCATCCATTCAATCGCACCTATCTGATTCTCATCACATCTCATTACATCTATTCACCTCACATCTCATCACCTCTATTCACATCCCATCCATTCATTCATTCACACCTATCTGATTCTTCTCACATCTCATTACATGTATTCACCTCACTTCTCATCACCTCTATTCACATCACATCCATCCATCCATTCATTCACACCTATCTGATTCTGATCACATCTCATTACATCTATTCACCTCACATCTCATCACCTCTATTCACATCACATCCATCCATCCATTCATTCACACCTATCTGATTCTCATCACATCCATCCATCCATTCATTCACACCTATCTGATTCTCATCACATCTCATTACATCTATTCATAGAATTTAAACATAGAATTTAAGAGAATTCTAATTTTGATATAAAGATTCTTTACGCATCTATTTATGCATAAAAATCAACTTCAATGGGAATAACACTTTTATAAAAATCCTTTTATGCATCTATTTATGCATAAAAATCAACTTTAATGAGAATAACACTTTTGAAATAAAATTAATTCCATCCATCCATTCATTCACACTTATCTGATTCTCATCACATCTCATTACATCTATTCATAGAATTTAAGAGAATTTTAATTTTGATATCAAGATTCTTTACGCATCTATTTATGCATAAAAATCAACTTCAGTGGGAATAACACTTTTATAAAAATCCTTTAATGCATCTATTTATGCATAAATATCAACTTTAATGAGACTAACTTTTTTGAAATAAAATTAATTCCTTTATACATCTTTCTATGCATAAAATCAATTTTAATGAGAATAACGCTTGAAATAAAAATAAATCCTTTATGCATCTTTCTATGCATAACATCAATTTTAATGAGAATAACACTTTTGAAACAAAAATAAATCCTTTATGCATCTTTCTATGCATAACATCAATTTTAATGAGAATAACACTTTTGAAACAAAAATAAATCCTTTATGCATCTTTCTATGCATAAAATCAATTTTAAGGAGAATAACACTTTTGAAACAAAAATAAATCCCTTATGCATCTTTCTATGGATAAAATCAATTTTAGTGAGAATAACACTTTTAAAATAAAAATAAATCCTTTATGCATCTTTCTATGCATAAAATCAATTTTAATGAGAATAACACTTTTATAATGAAAAAATTTCCATTATGCATCTTTCTAGCATAGAAATTAGATTTAATGAAAAAAACACTTTTATAATTAAAAAATTACCATGATGCATCTTTCTATGCATAGAAATCAATTTTAATAATTAATATCAGTGATATCCATGCATATTCATAGGTGAATATGTACATGGAGTAATTAGAATATTTCTTTTAGAATGCACAAACGGTGGGAATTACCATTATGCATCTTTCTATGCATAGAAATCAATTTTAATAATTAATATCAGTGATATCCATGCATATTCATAGGTGAATATGTACATGGAGTAATTAGAATATTTCTTTTAGAATGCACAAATGGTGGGAATTACTCTTTTGGAATAACATAAAAATAAACTTTCTTTTTCACAAAATTCTAGAAAATTTTACCATAACCTCCTTTGTATGGTTGACCATTTCTCATTTTTATAATTCTATTTCCAACTTAAATTAACCCCAATTAGATGTATAGTACTCTAATCTACACAATTTTTAATTTTCAAGAAAATAAACAAAAAGAAAAGTTTAATTAATCTTTTTGTTAATCATACTAGGATAAGGAAAGGCTGAATTGTAAATAAGAGAAGGGGGTGGTCTTTTCATCAAGGCATAGCATTAGAATTTACTTTAATCAACTATAAAACAAGAAAATCAAGAAAACCATAGATTAAAAATGAAAAATAAAGAAAAATTTAGCTTACATGGAGTTGTAAGCTTTCCTTTGGCTTGAGGGATTGAGGGTTCTACTCTTGTTTGAAGCAAGAGAGGCCACCAAATTACTTTGGAGAGGGATTAAGCCAAAACCAATTGAATTATCAAGAAAATTCAATGTAAATGGCTCTGGGTAGGAGTAGAGTAATAGTGCATAAACACTATTAACATTTTACAAAGGGGGAGGCTTCTATTTATAGGAAAAAGTGAGCCTCTAACCAAGCAAACTGATTCTAGAATTTTCCAGATCAGTTTGGTGAATTTTTTATCATTTTTGGGTCAGTTTAGCTTACTTTTTAGATCTAGTTGAAACAGGAGAGAGGAGAGATGAAAATATCTCATTATTTTTTGAGTTTAAAGCTCCTCCACACATGTGAAATAGGTGCCTCCTTTATGAGGGGAGATCCCTACACTAAGGTGTTAAAAATGCATCATTTCCTCTAAATATCTCTTAATAAACCTTGTACTCAGTGTCAACTCTTCATCTTATGTGAGCATTTACTCATTTTTGGGGGTTTTTCTTTTATTCTTCAATTTATCTCCTCCTGGATTAAACTTATTGGTCCATAGGAACCTTAATTGAACCATAATTCAAAAATTTCAAAAAATTTGGACCCTTAGGCTAAGGTCCTTTTTACCTACTTTCAATTAATTTCAATTGTACATTGGAAAGTTCTTTTTGAATTTTTGTGTCAGGGGAAACCATTTTATGAAAAGATGCAGGGGGGAAGAGAGCTTGAGCTCTTGCAAGCACACACACACTCACAAAACCCTAATAGAGAATACACAAGGTGAGAGGCTGAAAATCTTCTTCTTCTTCACTCAACACTCAACACACCATATACCACATAATATGAAAGGTACTCAACCAATACATACAGTGTGAACCCAACTAAATGAGCTGGTGCTATAACTATGCTAGTCTCTAGAATGGCTGTCACACAGCCTGTCATCCCACTGGCCGCATATCACCCAAGATCTCACCAAGTGTGGGGCCTATCCCCCAGTGGGTCATCAGTGTCCACCGCCTCACTAGATGAGCTCGATATCTCAACACTCCCCCTCGAGCTTAACTCCATCTCATGTACACCAAGCGAAGCCCTGAATCTGCGAAGCTTTTCTGTACCCAATGCTTTGGTGAATATGTCAGCTACCTGATCCCTTGTGCTGACATAAACAAGGTCAAGATCTCTTGCCACCAAGACCTTCTCTCTGACGAAATGGTAGTGGACCTCTATATGCTTTGTACGAGCATGAAAAACTGGGTTGTTGTCATAGAAAATGACAACTTGTCTATCCACTGATAGACCCAAATCTGAGTAGCTTTCTCAACCAAGCTACCTCACATGCTGCCATAGCAGCTCCTCTGTACTCGGCCTTCTCTGTACTGGATAGAGCAACCGTAGGCTGCTTCTTGCTGCTCCAAGTCACAGCAGCACTCCCCAAAGAAAACGTGAATCCACTAGTAGATCTTCTATCTGAGATACTACCAGCCCAATCAGCATCTGTGTACCCATGTACACATATCTCTGTCCCAGTCTCATAGAATAGTCCACAATGCAAAGTAGACCTCACATACCTCAGTATGCGTCTCAATGCATCCAAATGCGATTTTCGTGGAACCTGCATAAACTGACTCACCAACCCAACAGCATAGCTCAAATCTGGTCTGGTGATCGTCATATAGATCAAGCTTCCTACTATGCGCCTATACATAGTAGGGTCCTCCAAAATCTCTCCTGAATCTGCACTCAACTTGCCATTCTGATCCAATGGCACTGAGATAGGCTTACAGCCTGTCATACCATACTTGGACAACATGTCCAAGCCATACTGTCTCTGCAGTAATCCAATACCATGTGGTGACCTAATCACCTCAATGCCCAAGAAATATCTGAGCTCCCCCAGATCTTTCATCTCAAACTTCTGTCTAAGCAAGATCTTTACATCAAAGATCTCTGCATCATGGTCCCCCGTAATGATCAAGTCATCTACATAGATGACAACAAGCACAACCCCTCTATCACCATGTCTCACATACAGTGAGAAATCTGCATTGGCTACATGAAAGCCAATAGTGATTAGATATTCAGAAATCTTGTCAAACCATGCTCTTGGTGCGTGTTTTAAGCCATACAAGGCTTTCTTCAACCTGCAAACATGCTCGGGGTGACCCACATCCTCATAACCAGGTGGCTGCAACATATACACCTCTTCTTGCAAATCCCCATGCAAGAATGCATTCTTGACATCCATCTGAAAAGATCATTTGCTTTGATGCAGCCACTGCTATCACAACTCTCACTGTTGCCATCTTGGCAACTAGGCTGAAAGTTTCCTCATAATCAATGCCATATGTCTGCACATATCCTTTGGCTACCAATCTAACCTTGTACCTGTTTATGCTTCCATCACTTTTATGTTTTACTTTGTACACCCACTTGCATCCAATGGCTTTCTTGCCTTCAGGCAATTGCACTAAATCCCAAGTCTCATTTCCATATAGTGCATTCATCTCCTCATCCATAGCTTTCTCCCAACACACATTTCCAACAGCCTCATCAATGCATGTGGACTCTACAACCTGCACAACCTTTGCCATATATGCATAGTGATGTGCCACATAACCATCATAAGTAAACCTCTGCACATGATTCTTCACTCTCCCAGATCTTCGCAGCTTTGCATTCATGGCTTCCATAGCCTTCTTTACACCAGGTGTTCTCATAGCTGGGATCCCAAGCTCCTCATCAAGGCTCATCTCTGAGCCACTAGACTCTCCACCATCAACATGAGAATGCCCTGCAGAAATGTCAGGCATACCAAGGGGCTCAACCACTTTCTCTTTTCCTTTATGCGATGTACTAATCACATTTGCAGGGCTAGTATTATGACGCAGCCTGCCACTCCATGATGGTCTATCAACAGACCCACTAGAAGAGGACTCTCCTGGTCCACTCAAAGACTGTGATTGCTGACTTGCATTCTGTGCAACCACACTTACACTCACATCAGCCCCAATAGCTTCTTTTTCAGCAGCATACCAGCTGCTCATCTCATCAAAAACAACATCCCTGCTACCGTCAACTCACGTGTAGCAGGGTTATAACACCTGTATCCCTTTTGCTCAAGGGAATATCTAATAAAAACACATTTTTCAGCTTTTGGATCCAGCTTAGTTCTCAGCTCATCTGGCACATGCACATATGCAATGCATCCAGATGAGACAAATCAGGTTTTCTGCCAGTAAACCTCTCCTCTGGAGTTACATCATGTATGGCTGCAGTTGGTGTCCTGTTCATGATGTAAACTGCTGTAGAAATAGCCTCAGCCCGATAGCTATGCGGCATATTCTTCTCTTCCATCAATGCTCACGCAATCTCAGCAATGTGCCTGTTTTTCCGCTCAGCAACTCCATTTTGCTGCGGAGTGTATCTACATGTGAACTGTTTCCGAATACCATTCTTTTTCAAAAATTCAGAGAACTAATTGGAGAAGTACTCTCCCCCTCCATCTGACCTTAGGCACTTAACATATTTTCCTGTTTGCTTTTCAACCATAACTCTGAAATTCTGAAAGTGAGTGAACACCTCACCCTTCTCCTTCATGAAGTATACCCACATAGAGGACAACTCTTTCCCTTAAGATCTAACTGATTCTGGGCTTCCTTATAGTCTGGTGAACCCAACAGAATCCTAGGAAAAAGATCCCGTATATAGAACTCATCATCAGATAACAATTCACTCAGATCATATCATTCAAATCCTCATTACAATAATGGTCCATTAGACCAAAATTTCCATCTAAGAACAGTCCTCCATTGGAATTTTAATTATACAGATTTTTAATTTGTCATCCCTTAACTTGATCCATTGGGTCGTGTTAATAGTAGCAATCTGTCAGCACAATCCACTAATCTCATAGTGATTTGCTGAAGTCATTAACGTCGTTCCAGTTATGAACATCATTACACAGGGACTCATCCCATTCATCCTCATTGTGGTTTTGCTCAGCTTAATACTTTTCAACCAAATTCAGGAATCATCATTTTTCAATCAGAATCCAAATCAACTCATCAGTTCTCAACCAAAATTTAAAAATCATATCTACCACATTCGAATTCATCATCTTGATACCATTTTTGCTTATAATTTCAAGTCTTAGATTTACTCGTATATACTGCCAATAAAGAGCTGCAGTTATACCCTCAGTATATACGGGTAGTCACACGGTCCTTGGAATTATAAGGTAAATACCATCATGTCTAGGCCTCAAGCAAGTCAGGGATCCCATGCAATTGCGGTACTTCCATCTGAAGACCCAATTACTAATTTATGAATTTCAATCTGAATATCAATTTGTATGAATTTCATCACACAATTACAACCTTTTACTACTACTTCATAAATTTTTGACATTTTGGCTTCTCGGTGGATCCACATTAGCCAACTTTGCTCTGATACTAGCTGAAAGACCCCTATCCACGGAAAAACTTCCCTCGCCCGAAAAACACGGGCGATTCCTCCGAGATAACTTTACTCTACCGTAGTCAAAAGCCTTAACTAACTGAACATATCTGACCGAACGCGTAAGTCCTATAGTCAGATCAAGGAAAAGATTGCACTTGGATCATAGAGACCAACGCTTTTTTCCTCATTGAGAGGCACAGCCGTTGATTCTTTTCCATAGAACAATTTTTATTCGGGATTTACTTCATCTATCGTACCATAACAGAATTGAGTCTCAATTTAGGGATCCATCAGTCCAACCTAACCCCATCTAGTCCCGTGGGTTAGCCAACCGCCCAACCACTATAGTGATAGGATCCAATTAAGAATTTGGTTAGGTTTTGTCTCGGGGTACCAGGGAAAAGAGTTCCCAAGCCCCCTAGCCACACCACTTACACACCCAATATGAAATTGCCTTTTTCACAGAATCAACTGTCTTTAAAATAATCATTTAATGAAACTATAGTGTCACTGATCATAATCCTCAAAATCTCCGGTTGAATCCTTATTTCCAATCATTCTTTCATCGATGTACCTATGGCATCATTGGCAACTAGAACGCTCACCACCCGTCCACTTAGGGGCCTTTCGATGGTTCCTAGCTCATAGTACTCAGCAATATATTTACATACCAAAATGGAATCTCCGTTGAAGATTAACAAGATCAACCAACAGGTCCATATATGGTCAACACCGTATGGTTAGCACCCTCGGATCCTTCGCAGGTCACCTTAAAATGCTTCCCCAGCATTCTTGACATAAAACAGCCATTTAAAAACAGGTCATAAATACAATTTTTATAATAAACTCTCGTCTTTCCACATTGTTCCACATCAATGCACATTATTTAAATCACATCCATTTTATATGTATTCCCATTCTCATCCAATCACATCTATTTCATATGTATTCCCATTCTCATCCAATCACATCATTTTTATCTCATCACATCTTTCCTCATTTATCCTCATCAGATCTCATCCACTCGCATCTACCCATCTCCACATTAGATCTCATCCACTTGCATCTACCCATCTCCATATCTCATCACATCACATTCATTCACATCACATCCATTTTATATGTATTCCCATTCTCATCCAATCACATCTATTTCATATGTATTCCCATTCTCATCCAATCACATCATTTTCATCTCATCTCATCTCATCTCATCACATCTTTCCTCATTTATCCTCATTTAGATCTCATCCACTCGCATCTACCCATCTCCACATCATATCTCATCCACTTGCATCTACCCATCTCCATATCTCATCACATCACATTCATTCACATCTCATCCATTCATAGCTACCCCGATCCACATCACATCCATTCACATCTATCCCGATTCACATCACATCCATTTCACCTCATATCACATTCATTCACATCTATCCCGATTCACATCACATCCATTTCACTTCACATCTCATCCATTCACATCCCAATTCACATCACATTCACTTATATCCATCACATTCATTCTCATCACCATCCCATCACATACATAACATCACATCACATCTATCCACATCATATCTCATTCATACACATCTCATCTCATTCATCATCCATCCATCCAATCGTTCACATGTATGACTACTCACATCTATTCATACATTCATATCTATCACTTCACATCTACATATATTCATGTCACATCACATCACATTTTTTCACAACCACATCCATATCACATTCTCACATACACATCCACATCCATTCTTTCACATACATATCCACATCACATTCTTTCACATACACATCCACATCCATTCTTTCACATACATCCACATCCATTCTTCACATACATAACCACATCCATTCTTTCACATACACATTCACATCCATTCTTCACCTATACATTCACATCCATTCTTCACATACATAACCACATCACATTCTTTCACATACACATTCGCATCCATTCCATTCTTCACATACATATAACCACATCACATTCTTTCACATACACATTCGCATCTATTCTTCACATATACATTCACACCCATTCTTCACATATACATTCACATCCATTCTTCACTTATACACTCACATCCATTTTCATCACATATCATCCACTCATATCCCGTATCATTCATTTACATCCTGATTCACATGACATGACATCACATCTCATCCATTCATTCACATCTATCTGATTCACATCACATCTCATCACATCTATTCACTTCACATCTCATCACCTCTATTCACATCACATCCATCCATCCATTCATTCACACCTATCTGATTCTCATCACATCTCATTACATCTATTCATAGAATTTGAGAGAATTCTAATTTTGATATAAAGATTCTTTACGTATCTATTTATGCATAAAAATCAACTTCAGTGGGAATAACACTTTTATAAAAATCTTTTTATGCATCTATTTATGCACAAAAATCAACTTTAATGAGAATAACACTTTTAAAATAAAATTAATTCCTTTATGCACCTTTCTATGCATAAAAATCAATTTTAACGAGAATAACACTTTTGAAATAAAAATAAATCCTTTATGCATCTTTCTATGCATAAAATCAGTTTTAACGAGAATAACACTTTTGAAATAAAAATAAATCCTTTATGCATCTTTCTACGCATAACATCAGTTTTAACGAGAATAACACTTTTGAAATAAAAATAAATCCTTTATGCATCTTTCTATGCATAACATCAGTTTTAACGAGAATAACACTTTTGAAATAAAAATAAATCCTTTATGCATCTTTCTATGCATAACATCAGTTTTAACGAGAATAACACTTTTGAAATAAAAATAAATCCTTTATGCATCTTTCTATGCATAACATCAGTTTTAATGAGAGTAACACTTTTGAAATAAAAATAAATCCTTTATGCGTCTTTCTATGCATAAAATGAGTTTTAACACTTTTGAAATAAAAATAAATCCTTTATGCGTCTTTCTATGCATAAAATGAGTTTTAATGAGAATAACACTTTTGAAATAAAAATAAATCCTTTATGCATCTTTCTATGCATAAAATCAGTTTTAATGAGAATAACACTTTTGAAATAAAAATAAATCCTTTATGCATCGTTCTATGGATAAAATCAGTTTTAATGAGAATAACACTTTTGAAATAAAAATAAATCCTTTATGCATCATTCTATGGATAAAATCAATTTTAATGAGAATAACACTTTTTAAAAAAATCCTTTATGCATATTTCTATGCATAAAATCAATTTTAATGAGAATAACACTTTTCTAATAAAAAAAATTTCCATTATGCATCTTTCTATGCATAGAAATTAAATTTAATAAAAATAACACTTTTATAATAAAATAATTTTCATTATGCATCTTTCTATGCATAGAAATCAATTTTAATAATTAATATCAGTGATATCCATGCATATTCATAGGTGAATATGTACATGGAGTAATTAGAATATTTCTTTTAGAATGCACAAACGGTGGGAATTACTCTTTTGGAATAACATAAAAATAAACTTTCTTTTCCACAAAATTCTAGAAAATTTTGCCATAACCTCCTTTATATGGCTGACCATTTCTCATTTTTATCATTCTATTTCCAACTTAAATTAACCCCAATTAGATATATAGTACTCTAATCTACACAATTTTTAATTTTCAAGAGAATAAACAAAAAGAAAAGTTTAATTAATCTTTTTGTTAATCATACTAGGATAAAGAAAGGCTGAATTGTAAAGAAGAGAAGGGGGTGGCCTTTTCATCAAGGCATAGCATTAGAATTTACTTTAATCAACTATAAAACAAGAAAATCAAGAAAACCATAGATTCAAAATTAAAAATTAAGAAAAATTTAGCTTACATGGAGTTGTAAGCTTTCCTTTGGCTTGAGGGATTGAGGGTTCTACTCTTGTTTGAAGCAAGAGTGGCCACCAAATTACTTTGGAGAGGATTAAGCCAAAAACAATTGAATTATCAAGAAAATTCAATGTAAATGGCTCTAGGTAGGAGTAGAGTAACACTGCATAAACACTATTAACCTTTTACAAAGGAGGCTGCTTCTATTTATAGGAAAAAGTGAGCCTCTAACCAAGCAAACTGATTCTAGAATTTTCTAGATCAGTTTGGTCAATTTTTGATAATTTTTTGGTCAGTTTAGCTTATTTTTTGGATCTAGTTGAAACACGAGAGAGGAGAGATGAAAATATCTCATTATTCTTTAGTTTAAAACTCCTCCACACATGTGAAATAGGTGCCTCCTTCATGAGGGGAGATCCCCACATTGAGGTGTCAAAAATGCGTCATTTTCTCTAAATATCTCTTAATTTTTAACTAATAAACCTTGTACTTAGTCAACTCTTCATCTTATGTGAGCATTTACTCATTTTTGGGGATTTTTCTTTTTTTCTTCAATTTATCTCCTCCCTACATTTGGATTAAACTTATTGGTCCATAGGAACCTTAATTGGACCATAATCCAAAAATTTCAGAAAATCTGGACCCTTAGACTAAGGTCCTTTTTACCTATTTTCAATTAATTCCAATTGTACATTAGAAAGTTCTTTTTGAATTTCTGTTTCAGGGGAAACCATTTTAGACACTAGGAGGATTTTTATATCAAAAAATATCTCAATTTTGAATTACCTCCCTCTAGATATTTTCTCTCTCTAAGCCAAAATAGGGTAAAACAGGACCTTTCTTTTATTTCTAAGAGGGGAATAATTATAAGATCAGAAGGGGAGGTTCTTACACCTGCACACCTCAAAAGTTAGAGGAAGGAATCTTACAGGAGTCTTTTAATTCTTAATTTTTACTGCTATTTGACCTATGCACTCTCCATACAAATTCAACTTCAAAAAAGATGAAGGATGGCTTCGTAAGTCTAGTGGATTTTGAGCATGCTTAATCATGTGAAGGCGATTACACAACTAGATGCTTGCACAACATGAGGAGGTCTCCCATAGTAGTGCTTTAGCTCTTTTTTTATTTGAGGAGATCCAAGTAGCAAATAATATATTTGTTTTGGAAACTTGTAGAAAAATAAGCAAGTAGCTACAACAATCAGTTTTACTAACAAAAAACAACCAAAAAGTTACTATTATGTGCTATAATTATAACTATAATATGTAAACACCTATCATTTTAAAAGAAAGACAAGGGAAAATTTGAGAAAAATGTACTAATTGCCAAGTTTTTCTAGCATTGGGAGTATGGGGTAGTTCTATTAAGCATACTTATTCATGTGAATTAGTTTGTGTCCTCGATGGATACTTGTTGGTAGTATTGGAAATCGATACACATGTATCGTAAAAAAAAGTGTTGTTTTAAAAAATGGAATATATTTTAAGAATAAATCTAATCTAGAATCTTGAATTGATGGATCATTGACATATTTTATAATATATGATCAACAAATATTGAATCAATGGATTTCAATGTCCATATTTAACTTCAACTTCAAGCTACTTATGGGAAAAAAATGAGGTTTAGAGTATTTGTAACCCAATCGTGTTTTTAAGGATGAAGGCTTAACCAATTGTGCTTTTGTTTTTTGGGCACACCACTACTAAGGCATTAGGTCCCATGATGAAACTATTTTTCGAGACTTTGTAAATTGTCACTTAGTCAATCTTATTTTTATCTTGTTGTAATGCGAAGGCCTACCCATGGTAGGCTACAAAATTACTCACCGATTTTACGCGAGTCAAATAGGCTATAACTTAGGTTGGTTCGAGAGCACTCTAAACATAGATTGGTTTTTTGAAGCACAAGAAACTTTTTTGCCAAATAATCCCAAGGTTGGAAGCACTACAAACTTCTTTTCAATATGATCCTAAGAGTGGTCCTAAACATAGATTAGTTTTGCAAAGCACCGCAAAACTTTAGCCAAATGATCTTAAGGTTGGAAGATCTACAAACTTCTTTGCAAAATGATCTTAAGACTGGTTACACACAGACTAGCATGCAATATGAATTTGAGAATTTCTTGAGCCATTGTGAAGCATATCATCCTAAGATTGGTCCCAAACATAGATTGGTTTTCCGAAGCACCACAAACTTTTTTGCCAAGTGTTCTTGGAAGCACTACAAACTTCTTTGCAAAATGATCTCGAGACTCGTTAAAAGAGACACCCCACCCTCTTCTTCCTCTCTTTCCTTGTTTTTTGATTGCATGAAGGATGCCTCGGTTAGGGTTTCTTTGTTTTGCAAGGGTTTGGACGGGTGGCCAACTTTTACGAGCTGTGAAGAGGACGTGTACCTTTTGGGGCCGCGGACGCGTATGAAACCGGACCTGGGGATATGGCTAGAGTTGATGTGGCACGCAGTGGCGAAACCCTAAGACGTGGCTTTCGTAGAGGGAGGTGGGGACGACACGTTTCCTTGCAGCCTGCCACATCGTCTCCCTCCTCTGGGCTGTGTGTGTCTATGTGTGTGATGAGTCCGATGCTTGCTTGGCTGCTGGCGATGGCTGTGTTCCAGTTGGCCTCTTTAGAGCGATCACCTGGACAGTGACCCGCTCCTAGTCCGATCTAGGTCGCATTAGGGTTTCTTCCTGTTCCTCCCGCCTGATTAGGGTTTCTTCAGTTGCTGCGCATGCTGCCGGATTGGAGTTTCTTCTCTTGTTAGTCATCGTTAACTGCCCTCCCAGTTAAAGCTCATGGCCTTCATTTCGAGTTCAAATCTTTTGTCCCCCGGGATTTTCCTGCATCGAAGCAAGGATTGATCACGCTGCAAGGTATGCCCTGTTTTCGTTTTTTCTACTTTTGAGTATGTGTGTGTGTGTGTGTGTGTGAGAGAGAGAGAGAGAGAGAGAGAGAGAGGGGCTGCTAGGTCACAGACACACTTGTTTTTTTTTTCTTTTTCGGCAGGGCTTGTAAGTGTGCGCGCGTGGGCGCGTTGATTTCCAAAGTTTCATATGCCCTGTTTTCGTTTTTTCTACTTTTGAGTGTGTGTGTGTGTGTGTGAGAGAGAGAGAGAGAGAGAGAGAGAGGGGCTGCTAGGTCACAGACACACTTGTTTTTTTTTTCTTTTTCGGCAGGGCTTGTAAGTGTGCGCGCGTGGGCGCGTTGATTTCCAAAGTTTCATATGCCAGATATGGGCTCTGGAGAGATGGGAACTCCAACAAAAACCACCAAGATGTCTACCCAACAACAAGTAAGTAATGAGCCTCTCAGAACTATGCATTGGGATGGAATGTGGGAACTCGTAGTGGCCTTGCGGCACTTCTATTCACTCTTTCTGAGCTTTTGAGCAGGAGCAAACTCCCACCACCACATCAGCCATGCCATACCCGGAGTGGGCGGCAGCTTTTCAGGTTGGTTTACACATCAAACCTGGCATGAGCTGATTGATGAGAAAAACTTCATGGAAACTGAGCATGAAACCGTGGACACTAAATGGGATGAATATTTTTACACAGGCCGGGTATCCAGACTTGTTGGATGTAGACTATACTATGCATAATGAACTGATCCTTAAAAAAGGCATAGGGATCACCTGAGTGCGTGCGTGCGTGCGTGTGTGTGTAGTGGCTTAGGATGGCACAAAGGCAGTAACCGCAAATGTGCACGCCATTACTTTTTCTATTGGTTCACACGCACTCACACATGCACAAGCGCACGCGTTCCACTTGATGTTACTCAGTGGTGCTTCCTCCAATGTGGTCAGGCTTATTACAGTACAGGAATGTCGCCATTGCCACCTCCAGGTTATTTCCCTTCTACCATGGGCTCTGGTCCACAGCCTCACCCATACATGTGGGGTGCTCAGGTAGGAGTTTAGGACACGTTTTTTTTTTTGTGGTGGTCTTGGGAAGGATGGGGGTGTTTTTGGACAAAAAAGTTGGGAGGCACTTGGACTTACATGATGCTTGTCCTATTTGATTGGATTTTTTTGCAAGAGAAGCCTTTGATGCCACCTTATGGAACACCACCTCCGTATGCAGCCATGTATCCCCATGGAGGAATCTATGGACATCCTCCTATGACACCAGTGAGTAATTGCACTTTCAGTCATTTTTCTGTACTGAGATGACAGTCATGACCTGAAGGCTTCGTTTCAAGCTCTATTGTTACATCTCTTTAGATTTAAGAAACTCATGGTTAGGTTTAGGGGTAGCATGCTAGAAGCTTTTAGACTAGGGGCCGAAGGGTTATTAACATTGTAGGCATATGCTCACTTATGGTAGTGCTATGTGTGAACAGGGCTTAACCAAGGGCACTTTTTCCCATGTGGTTTTTCCCCTTGGACATCAAGTGTGAAAGGACACATATAATATTTTGTAGTTCTATATTATATGGATGTGGCACACATGCAAGGGTTGACTTGCATTTTGTGGATACCACACTTTTGGCTCTCTCTCTCTCTCTCTCATTTCTGTGTGTGAGCTTCTCAACCTTGCACCTAACCCTAATGTGCAGGTTTGTGTGTGTGAGTGTGTGAGTCCAACACCCAACATTTGGTATCAGAGCTGGGAGCTGGAGCTGGCCTTGGAAATCTGCTGCTGAATAAATTACTGCAAAATTCCGTCGACTGCGAATTTCCGTCGACACTGTGTTTTTCCGTCGACGGACGTCCGTCCGCCTGTTCCGTCCAGTTGCTCCACCGTCCGGCCGCCAGAGACGGGCGGCACTAGTGGGGAGCCCACCACCTCCGCCCAGTCTCACGGGCGGCACCGCCTCTGCATCCGGCGGCGCTTTCTCTGCAGCCGGCGCCGACCAGCTCCGTCAGCGCTACAGCCGCCGTAGTTCCGTTCCGTCGACGACTGGCACAGGCCCGTCGCCCCTCCGTTCCGTCGACGTCCCAGTGTCGCCCTGCACTCCGTCGAAGTAGCCGCCGGCAGACGACTCCGTCGCTCCTGCTCGGCTCCGTTCAGGCCGACTCCGTTTCAGCGCCCGTCTGCTCCATCGTCGACTCCAGGCACCGGCGTTTCCCCACCGCTCGACATTTCTGCTCCGGCCGCCGTCCATCCTCCAACAGTCGACTTCAGGCACCCGCACTGGTCCCAGCCCGCCGGCACACCCTGCCCGACTCCTACGCGTCCGTCTGCTGTTCGTCGCCAGCGACCTCAACTCCCAACGCCAGCAACTCGTCGCCTCTTGCTCGCCCGTTACAGGCCATTCTCGCTAGCCCACCTCTTCGCTAGCGATTCCAGCGCTGGCCTCTCTCTTGTTCGACTACAAAGCCCGCCTCTGCTGGTCCGCCACCACCGCCCAGAGCACACCTCCGCCAGCTGCCACGTCATAGGTGAAGAATCACCTGCAGCTCAGTGTGCTCTCCACCTGCATCGACTCCCTCCAACGCCTTCCCCTGCAAAACGACTCCCTTCAACAAGGTCTCTTCCCGGCTGCCCAGGTACTTTTGTTTCAGCAAACAGAACAATAAACATTTGGTTTGCAGGCAGATTTTGCCAGGAAGATTTGTAAGCTTGCAGGTGGTACAGGATTAAGGCAAATTTGGGGGTTTTTGAAATTGAGGTCAAAATCAGCAAATTGAACCTCTCTTATTTGCAGAAATTTGGGGGTTTTCAAAATTGAGGTCAAAATTGGCAAATTGAAGCTCTTACATTTGCAGAAATTTGGGGCTTTTCTGAAAATTGGCCAATTAGATGCACATTGAAGCGATTGGAGTGCATAAAAATTGGGGATTTTCTGATTGGAGCATGTAATTGGGCATTACAGCTGCGATTTGTCGCGTATGTATACACATTGAGTGTAATTGGACAATTTGGTGCAGGTTTACACTTGCTTTGGATTGCAGGCATACATTTGCACAGGACATTTGGTTGCCTGGCAGTGCACCTTGTGCTTGGTTTGCTTGCAGTTATATTTTGTTGACATGGCACAGAATGCTACAGATGTATTTGGTGTGCTCACCCAGGAGGACAAGCTGGATGGATCTAACTACTCCCTCTGGAGTTTTATGATCCGTAATTTGCTGGTAGCCAAAGGGCTTTGGGGCATCGTGTGTGGTGATGACACACGCCCACATACCATTCAGCCAGCCACGCCTCAAAGGGGAGGTGCTCAAAGAGCTCCTGATGTAGATCATGCTCCCACACAAGAGCAGAAGAGATGGGACTCTAGAGATGCACAGGCCATGTCATTGATAGCCCTTTCAGTGAAAAGGACTATTATTCCGCACATTCGTTCGTGCAAGACATCGAAGCTTGCATGGGACACATTGGAAGCAATGTATCAGGTACGCAACGAGGCAAGAGTTGCCTACTTGAAGAGGCAATTGGATCTTCTTTCTATGGATGAGGGTGACTCCATGGCAGATCATCTCACCAAAGTGAAAGATTTGCAGGAACAATTGCTCAACATTGATGAGGTTATCCCAGACAGACAGATGGTCACCAACACTCTTCATTCTTTACCGCCTTCCTACTTGGGCTTTCACACCTCTCTCAACCTCTCGATGAGAGGAGGTGGTGATCCCGTCACTTTTGAAGAGCTCGTGGGTTTACTCTTGCAGGAAGAGCAAACGAGAGCAAACATATCGAGCAACCGTGGTGGAGAAAAGGCATTTACAGCCAAGGATAAGGGTAAAGCAAAGAGCTTTAAGCATGGGGGACAACAGTCTAGCAAGGCTGGTCGTGGACAGCCCTCTTCTAGTGGTGAAAAGTCTGACAAAGGGGATGCAAACAAGCCCAAAAAGAAGGGCAAATGTCACTACTGCCATAAGCCTGGACACTACATCAGTGAATGTAGGAAAAGGATTGCAAAAGAGAAAAAGAAAGAAGCAGGCAATGCAGTAGCAGACTCTTCGGATGACAAAGCACAGCAATCAGCTAATGTAATCCAGGAAGAGTACACTTTTTTGGTCACATGCACTAGTGACACACCAGGTGCTTCGGACACTGATATGTCTTGCATTGCATCTGACAGACAGAATGCATCATGGTATTTTGATAGTGGTGCTTCGAGCCACATCACATCATGCAAAGATGTATTTCAGCACTTGGTTTATGCTTCAAATGGCCGCACTGTATCATGTGCAGATCATACCACATATCCAGTAAAGGGAATTGGTAATGTCATACTTATTGCAGCCAATGGTGCCAATATATGTATGAAAAATGTATTGTATGTTCCAGGGATAAAGAAAAATCTGCTCTCCGTCTCAGCCATAAACGACCAAGGTTTAAAGGTTGAATTTGAAGATGGGAAGTGTTTGGTAAAAGACCCATCAAAGGGTTATGAAATAGTCACTTCTGGAACACGATACAAAGGCTTGTATAAGCTGGACAGCTATGACAAGCGCACTTATGATGCAAATACAGTGGCTGCCCACACTCCTGCTATGCATGATGCAGAGCTATGGCATGCTCGTTTTGGGCATGTAAATTTTCAGAGTTTGATGCTTTTGCAGAAGCATCATATGGTTGATAATATGCCGCCTCTTGAGTCTCCACCGAGACATGTATGTGAGGGGTGTATTTTGGGAAAGATGCAAAGAAAACCATTCCCCAAAGATGGAGCTGTTAGAGCTGAAAATAAATTACAGCTCATACATAGTGATGTATGTGGTCCAATGCGGACACCATCCATAGGGGGGCATCTTTACTTTGTCACATTCATTGATGACTACTCCAGGTTTGCTTGGGCTTACCCTTTGAAAGCGAAAGAAGATGTGTTTACATGCTTTCGACACTTTGTAGCAATGGCTGAAAATATGTGTGCATGTAAAGTCCAAACACTTCGCTCAGATAGAGGTGGAGAATACATGTCAAATGCATTCAAGAATTATATGCTTCAAAAGGGCATCAAACACCAATGTACTGTGCCTTATACACCGCAGCAGAATGGTGTAGCTGAGAGGAAAAATAGATCTCTCATGGAGATGGCAAGATGCATGGTGAAAGCACAAAAGTTGCCTCACAAATTCTGGATGGAAGCTATAATGTGTGCAACTCATGTGTTGAACAGGTGTCCAACAAAAGCTTTGAAAACCATAACACCATTTGAGGCTTGGTATAGCCGAAAGCCAACAGTGGATTATATGCGTACATTTGGGTGTTTGGCATATGCACATGTGCCAGAACAACTCCGAACAAAGCTTGATGACAAAGCAATTAAATGCATTTTTGTGGGCTACAGCAATGAAAGCAAAGGATACCGTCTTTATAATCCAACTACTCGAAGGATTTTTGTGAGTAGAGATGTGGTATTTGCTGAAAATTCAGAACAGCCCATGATCAGCTTGTATAAAAGCAATGATACAGGCATACAGGACATGTTTGATGGACTTTTACCCATTGCAATTAGGGGGGATTCAGATCAGCCAGCCCCTACACAACAAAATCCACATGTAGAACATGTGGAACAGCCAGCCATTCAGCCCCCTTCTGTGGAAGAAGTGGAAGATCTTGTCAGGGAAGAGCAAACAGCCATAGACACAGCCAAGTCAGTGCCAAGATGGTTGCTGAAAACTTTGCAAGAGAGCAAACTTGCAGCTCCACTCACAGGTAGAACAAGGGCTAGTTCCAGCCATGCCTTGAATGTACATCGTGGGGAGTCTGCATTCGCAATGGGTGGTCTCTTTGATTCAGAAGAGCCTTCTTCTTATGAAGAAGCACATGAGAATGAGTATTGGTTGCAAGCTATGCAAGCTGAAATTTCTTCTATCATGAAGAATAATACATGGGATCTTGTGGAACTGCCTAAAGGCAAGCATGTAATTGGCACAAAGTGGGTGTACAAAGTCAAAAGAAAGTCTGATGGTACTATTGACAGGTACAAAGCAAGACTTGTGGCTAAAGGCTACTCCCAGAAAAAGGGAGTAGATTATGAAGAGACTTTTGCTCCTACTTCGAGAATGACCACAATAAGATCAGTGATTGCATTGGCTGCCCATAAAGGATGGAAAGTGCATCAGTTGGATATCAAAACTGCATTCTTGAATGGGGATTTACAGGAGGAAGTATATGTAAATCAGCCCATTGGTTTTCTAGTTCCTGGTGAGGAACATAAAGTATGCAGGTTGCACAAAGCATTGTATGGGTTAAAACAAGCTCCAAGAGCTTGGTATGATAAGATACATGCTCATCTAACCAGCCAAGGTTATGAGAATAGTCCAGCTGAAAGCACATTGTATGTGAAGAAAACCGATGCCGATATTCTCATAGTCATCTTGTATGTAGATGACATGCTCATTACAGGTACAAGCAAAGCACAAATTTCAGATTTCAAAGCTGATTTGAAAGCTGAATTTGATATGTCAGATTTGGGGCCTTTACACTACTATCTCGGCATACAGTTTATGCATACAGATGATGGCATTGTTATGCAGCAAACTAAGTACATAAAAAGTTTGCTAAAAAGGTTTCACATGGATGAATGTAAGCCCATTTCTACTCCGGTAGAACCAGGTGTACGGCTTACTATGCATGATATTGGAGAGCCTTTTGAGGCTGGCCTTTATAGCCAGGCAGTGGGATGCCTCATTTACTTGTGTAACACGAGGCCAGACATATCTTTTGGGGTGTCTTTGTTGAGCAAATTCATGCACAGCCCAGGCACAAAGCATTGGCAAGCAGTCAAACGCATTTTTCGTTATCTTAAGGGTACCCTGGATCTTGGTTTGTTCTATCCCAGGGGGGGCAGCTTGCAGCTTTATGCATACAGTGATTCAGATTGGGCTGGTGATTACGATACCAGGCAATCCACCAGTGGGAATTGTTTTTTTCTTGGCAGCTCATGCATATCTTGGTTGAGTAAAAAGCAACCCACTGTTGCTACATCTACTTGTGAGGCTGAGTACAGGGCAGTCTTTACAGCTACAGTAGATTGTGTATGGTTGAGGAGACTATTGGCTGATCTTCGTGAGTGTCAGCAGACACCCACCACCATTCTCACTGATAGCCAGAGTGCTATGGCCGTGGCACGAAATCCAGTATTTCATGCACGTACCAAGCACATAGAGATTCATTATCACTATGTCAGAGAGAGGCTACATGCAGGGGAGATCAGTTTATCTTATTGCCCTACACAGGATAATGTTGCAGATCTATTCACAAAGGCTTTACCTCGAGAAAAGTTTGAAGCTTTCCGCAAAGCTTTGGGCTTACTCTCATACAGAGAGTGATCTGCTACCTTGTACAGGTTCACACTTCCACTACAGGGGGGATTTGTAGGCATATGCTCACTTATGGTAGTGCTATGTGTGAACAGGGCTTAACCAAGGGCACTTTTTCCCATGTGGTTTTTCCCCTTGGACATCAAGTGTGAAAGGACACATATAATATTTTGTAGTTCTATATTATATGGATGTGGCACACATGCAAGGGTTGACTTGCATTTTGTGGATACCACACTTTTGGCTCTCTCTCTCTCTCTCTCATTTCTGTGTGTGAGCTTCTCAACCTTGCACCTAACCCTAATGTGCAGGTTTGTGTGTGTGAGTGTGTGAGTCCAACACCCAACAAACATATGTTAATTTGCAGGTTGCTGCTTCCATAGGTACAGATGTAGAGGGAAAGTCTACCGAGGGAAAAACAAAAAAAACGGGGAAGAGCTCTAAAGGGAGCATGGGAAACCTTGGGTTGCTCACTGCCAAGGCGAGTGATATGGGGAAGGCAAATGCTGCATCTATGAATGGTGTCCTCTCACACAGGTTGGTCTGAAATCAATGCCAAGGTTTGAAACATGGGTTGGTTTGAATCTGTTGTTAAGGCTTGAAATGCCGTGCTTTACTATTTACTTCTTTTCCTTGTGGGCATTTTGTAGTGGTGATAGTGGGAGTGAAGGCTCAACAGATGGGAGTGAAGGGAACTCTCAAGATGTAAGCCTTTATGTGTTATTCATGCTTACTAAGTCACAATTTTGTCTTTGTCTAGCTGCCTAAGCCAATGTTGACAAGGTATTTGTCATGCTAGGGCTCACAGGAAGTCCGCAAAAGCAGCTTTGATCAAGCCACTTCAGAAGGTATTCTTGCTGGATTCAAGTTATTACATATGTTACTTTACTTGAGCAAAGTAAATGTGATGGGTGCTTTGTGGCTTATAGACGATTTTTGAGCTTTTGTCCTCTCTATTTGGCTGGATCTTTTTGCAGCCCCGAATTCTCATGTGGTAAATTCAACCCCTTATGGAAGTGCACAAGTTGTAAATCATCTAGTGGGAAACTATACTGTAGCTGCTATGCCAATCTCTATTGGTGGGAAACAGGTGGTTGGTGGTGGGCCCCTTACTAATCTCAACATTGGCATGGATTACTGGAGTGGAGGAACACCTGGTGTGTTGGCTGCTGGTCAAGGTAAACGGGGTTCGGCGGCTGCAAACACAACGGCTTTGATTCCATCCTCCAATGTGGTTCCTGGAGAACTCTGGTTACAGGTCTCTCTCTCTCTCTCTCTCTCTCTCTCGCATGCATGCATGAGAGAGGTGGTGCGTGTGCACGCTCCCAAGGGTGAGAGTGTGGTGCGCCACACACACACACACACACACACACACACACACAAAAGGAGTGGTTGATGATGTTTTCTTGTGGTTAATGAAGGATGAGAGAGAATTGAAGCGACAACGAAGGAAACAGTCCAACAGGGAATCTGCAAGGAGGTCCAGGTTGAGAAAGCAGGTATGCTGCTGCTACTATTCTGAGGATATATATCTGGAATTTGAAAAGGAGGAAAGTGAAGAGTAGGTCCAGTTATGGCCAAATTTTTTTGTATATGTCATGGATGGTATAATGATAATCTGAGGGTTTTTTCTTGCAGGCAGAATGTGAGGAACTTGCCACAAGAGTGGAGAGGCTCACATCAGAGAATGCATCTCTACGTGAGGAACTCAAATGCATGACAGAAGAATGCAAAAAGCTTTCTACACAGAATAGTTCACTTATGGTGAGAGCTATTTTAGCTTTCTCCCTTCTCAAATGAAGATCTGCTAATATTTTTTAGTGATTTCTGTCTGCAGGATCAGTTGCACTTGCCGAGGTCTGAGGGATTGAATGGGGACTTGGAGAAGATTAACACCAACCTTGATAACCAGGAAGTTTTAGGAGAAGGCTTGCAGCTGGACCAGGATTCCCTATGAAGGGATGTTAAAGAAGCTAACCGGACTCTTAACCGAACTGGGTATAATATGGATTGTGGTGGATTAGTTCTCAGCTTTTTTGAATTGGACTTAAGTTTGGGATGTTGTCGTTTGTCTTTTTCTGCTAGGACGGCAGAGGTAATCAGCCTTTTGCTCACCGTTATAACAACACACTAACTCCGATATTTGCAGCCGGGATAGGTAGAGTAGACCCTGTGGAGCACCCCTTAGGCTGACTCCACATTTACTACATGCCCGTGTTGTAATCTAGAGAAGGGAAATGTGCTCTTTGGAGCAGTGTCACTAGGTACTTGATGTGACACAAACTTTCCTGTATGTTGTAGACAAACTTAATGTACACTACAAGAGAGTTGATAGTCACTGGTTTTGAAGTTTTTTTTTCCAATGTTTTATCCCTCCCAGACTTAGCCACAGCCACTTTACATGATGGTGATGCAATAGTGGTTCACAAGATTTGGTTTGGAATGAGAAAGGCATTTGCTGTTTTGATGTTTAATTTTTAAGAAAACAAATTCTTCATCTTAGTGTGCAAGCTCTAACCAAACAATTGTCAAAGTATGCACATTTGAGATCCTGTGAGGTAGGCCTTTCTTCCAAAATCAAGGGATCCACCGCCACTGGACAGATCTCTTGCACATATGTGAATTGCCTCTTAACGTCCGGTGTGGCTGTGCCATATGGGCTTGTACAGGCAAGCCCCTACATGCAATAGCATGTTGGTGGGTAGGTGTATACCCCCTAAAGTTGTAATGTAGGTCAGCTTTATTATTGAGGAGGTTAACCGAGGGTTAGCCCTTATTTTATAATTCAGGGCAGTTTTATTGGACACCACAGGCGTATGTGCAAGGCACAAACCCAGCAGGAGTCGGCCAACTTGAGGCTCCTCAATCCCTTGCATCCACCATAAAGGTGGAGGGATGAGAGGGGCCAATGGTGCATTCTGCCTTATATACTAAGGATTAGGGATTCAAGCCAAGTATATGGGATATATCCAGCCAGCCTGCTATGTGTCAGGAGAGGGCAAGGTATCCTTCCAACACCCCCTCGAAAGCGAAGCCCGGGGACCAGGCACATGCGCATGACAATGTCTCAACAGCACAAGCCCTACCACCATTCATGGGCAGCCACGTCTGCCAGCCCTATGCTTGACGACCAAGCCCAGCCAGCCGATTGTGCCACAGACAATGGCCTACACGAGCAGTTGCACAGATGCTCCCAGTTCTTATACCATATTGGACACCACAGGTGTATGTACTGAATACCATATTGGACACCACAGGTGTATGCGCAAGGCACAAACCCAACATGAGTCGGCCAACGGGCCCCACCTCACCTCTCCCTTGCATCCACCATAAAGGGGGAGGGGTGAGGTGTACCAATGGTGCATCCTGCCTTGTATACTAAGGATTAGGGATCCAAGCCAAGCATATGGGATATATCTAGCCAAGCTTGCCACATGTCAAACCCAACATGAGTCGGCCAACCCGAGGTCGGGTCCCACCTCACCTCTCCCTCGCATCCACCATAGAGGGGGAGGTGTGAGAGGGACCAATGGTGCATCCTGCCTTGTATACTAAGGATTAGGGATCCAAGCCAAGCATATGGGATATATGTAGCCAAGCTTGCCACATGTCAGGAGAGGGCAATGTTTCCTTCCAACAATCTTATAGTAAAAGAAACCCTAGACTATAAGGGAGAGAGGTTCATCAATGATTATTGGTGAGGATTGGGAGTCATCTAGATCTCATGTGATCTTGTAAGATCTCCCTAGGATTGGGTGGGGGTTGCACCCCTAGTTAAGGGGTGGCCGTGGAGAGGAACTATGGTTGGGTGGTGACAAGCTAACCTTCTCCTCTATGTTTTCATGTAGACCAATGTGCAGATTGAAGGAGTATGCTATAAAACAAGAGCATCCACAGGCGGGAAGCGTAGATACTAGGTTTTTTGTGAAACATGTTCAAGAATGTTGTAATCTAGAGTATACCAGCTACTCGTCTCATAAAAAACATCCCTACTCAGGAGAGAGAGAGAGAGAGAGAGAGAGAGAGAGAGAGAGAGTGAGTCAAAAAATTGTACTTAATCTAGCATCAAGGGGGGTGTTGAAATGAGTGATGCTAGAGTGTTGAGCCACCTAGTCAAAGTTATCCCATGTGAGCTATTAAAGCCTTGTTCTTCTTATTTTATATAAAAGGTTTTACTTTCAAGCACTGGAATAAAGCAAGCTCTGAAGCCTTTTTATGAGTACAAGTCTTAATCTTGTAACTTAATTGTGCTGGACTCTGAAGCTTAATTAGTTTTAAGTTATTTATCATTGTGATTATACGTAGGCATCATCTATCCTAGCTTAATTTAGTACTAATCAGTATTAGTGTTTACCATCATCATGGGAGCTTGGATCCTCAAGTTTCAATAGAGAATAGAAGAAACTTCAGCCATTCATCTTTCTTATATGCTTGTCTACTCTTATGTGTGTTTTCTTGCAAGGAGCTCAACCTCACTCTCTCTCCCGCATTATTCTCATTCTGTTCACTTCAAAACTCCTATGAGTGTTCCTAAGTTGTCACCATTGGTTAGTTTAAGGATAATTTTTAAACATTTACGAGGCTTGCTCTCTTATCTTTGCCACATGTCTTTTAAACATTTACGAGGCTTGCTCTCCTATCTTTGCCACATGTCTTTTGTAGCTACTATGCTTAATTTTGCTCCCCCATTTGGGGTCGCAATTGTGGTCACAACATCCAATGCTTGGTAAGCTCGTTCTTACTATTGAGTTTGGGTATTCTACATAGAAATCTGGTGGGTTAGGAGGTTCTTTTATGATAGGCTCTCTCTAGTAGCCTCTTAGGAGAGGTTCCTTGTGGGGTTAGTTTTGAAGGTGGTAACATTGGAGGTGGAATCTCTGTGTTCTTATGAGGATTTCTAACGAACATTGGGTTTCTACTGGTATAAGCTGCAGTGGTATCACTAGGAGGTGGTGTTGGCAAGGCTAATGGTTGAGGAGGTACATGTAAAGCTGGCACTATCGTCATTCTCATCAATCTTTGGCTATGGTAGCACTTAGAAGATCCATGATTTGGTTTCATATATTTTATAAAATCCACACCATTGGTTTGCCCTAGCTATTAGAACTAGACATGAGCAATGTGGTTGCTTCTACAAAAATTGCACACCACGTCATTTCATGTCTAGGAGCCAAGTGAACATGCCAGTCTCTCTTTGAGTTACTTTGAATACCTCTTTGAGTCTTTTGATCACAACATTTTCTATGTCTTCTCAGCACTCTTGGGCTCCTCAGCCTTCTTTGACTTATGGCGTTTGATACTAGGCTTTATTTTGCCCAATGGGTATGACCTTAGGCTATTTGTGGATAGGATTCTTGTAAAGTTATCATCAAATTCTATGGCATCTAAGCAACTCTCCAGTAGTGTTTGATGCCTCTTGGTATATAGCACATCATGTAGTTACTTGCTTCTGAACCCTTTCAAGAACAAAGAGACCAACTTGGTTTGGATTGGTTTCTCCTTCGCAGAACACCTATTGTTCAAGTTCTGAGACGATTGATGCTATCTCTCAGAGTTTCCTTTTCAAATTGCGTTAATTGATATAATTATGTTACGGAGCAAAGCTATGCTTGATGCATGGCATCAATCTTGGAGAAATCCATTGTAAACGCTAGCTCCAAGTCTTCCATGGTTTCTTTTTGGGAATCCTCTAGTATTTGAAACCAAAGTAAAGCATTGCATTCTAAGGTCAAGCCAAAATCATATATTCATGTTCTGAGATTGGTCACCCTTTCTGTTGTATAGACTTGCTTGAAGGCTTGACCTTTCCATTGTATAGACTTACTTGAAAGCAGCAAAATGGTTATTGGGATCTCGGGTTTCATCGAACTTGGAAATTAGCTTGGCTATGAGAGAGGGTTTTATCCTAGGATGGCTATACTCCACTTCCTCTCATTCCCCTTGTGGCTACCGCATGAACATAATCTTTAGTTCTTCTCATTTCATGGGCTATATAAGCTCGGACTCTTATTTTAACTAGTTTCTCTATGGGTTCGGAAGCTATAGCAGACATGTGACTTGGTTCGACTCTAGTAGGTACATGAGTATAGGATGGTCTTGCATAACCATATAGTGGTGTCCTAAAATATACTTTTACTGGTCGCTCAGGAGGTATGAAGCCTATATGTGTCATTGGGTATCCATATATCGTTACTCTCAGAGTTACTAGTACGCTTAAGGCTTTATATTCATGGCTCTTAACTTGTGGTGCCCATCCTAAATGGATTGGTACTACTGGTTTGATTGAAATTACTGATCTAGTTCTTCTTAAGGTGCAATTTCCTGCCTAATGCCAATGGAAGCTATTTGTCCCTCCCTTATCAGGTCTAATGTGGAGGGAAGCTTGACTTTAGCTATGGGTCTACAGGTAGTTTTCCTTTCAGAATATAGAATAAAAGTTCTCTTCTTACCTCCATAGAGCTTTCTCATCTTGAAGTGATTTCCTTAAGAAAAGTCCTCACTTCTCTTGGTCTCAAAGTTTTATGCTCTAGGTTTGTATTGGATGTGATGACTCACCCCTTTCCTAGATCTTTTCTTACCCCTCACTTCTTCAATAGTTCTTAGGATATATGTGCTATTGTTCTCATTCATATACGTAGTTTGATCACTAGTTGGATGGTAACACTTGTTGACTAAGGGTGCATTTGGAAACTTGTGGTTTCCATCCACGTTCCTTTGCATAATGGTGATGATATAGAGGTAACCAAGGTCATGCTCATACATGCCTATGGTGCCTTGATTGGCTCAAACAATTCTCAAAAAATATATCCACTCTATTGGAAGGTCCATTAGAAAAAAATTGGACTAAAAAGGGCCCTCTAAGTGTGGTAGCGAGCATGATCGGTGATGCGGAAGTAGGCGTGATTGGTGATGTGGTGAGGCATGATCGTGGCATGATCGATGACATGGTGAGCATGTTTAGTGATGTGGCAACAATCGTGATCGCTGATATGGCATGGGCGTGATCGATGATGTGGTAATGGACATGATCAGTGATGTGGTTGGGTGTGATCCGATGATGTGACAATCACGTTTTGTGATTTTGCAGACTGTAAAATCAAGCCGATCAAGATAAGATAAGGTTTACTATTTTTAGTCTCGTAATCCCACAAATTGTGATCACGAATCTGGGGAAGATAATCACGGTCGTTGTTGATTGCATAATGGTTGTGATTATAAAAGTTGTCCAAAAAACGTGATTTTACAGAAAATTTGAAATTCAAAGTTTGAGAAGTTTTTGATGTTTTTCCTTGACCAAATTGTCTATTATGGGTCTCCTAAGCATGAAGATCATGTGTTCGAGTCCAATCTGCCCTTTAAACTCTAATTTTTTATGATTTTTGTCTCTTGACTTCACTAATCCAAAGGCTAGTATATTAGTAAAAATTAACAAAAATAAAGAGTTTTGCTTTGTTTTTTTATTTATTTTTGTTGATTAAGCTAACTTAGTATGAATGCTAACATGCTAATGTAATCAAATATCACAAAAAAGTTTCTTTTCTTTATCAAAGGTTTGGTGGTCCAAGACTTGGCCTGTTGTTGTTGCTGTTGTCTCTATTGTCTTTTGGATTTAGCTCCTCTAGATGTTCTTTCTCCAGATCCACTACCTCCCTGGTGTTAGCAGTCATCTCCTGTCTGTATAGTATACACCAAGGCCTTTGTTGTGGGGTGTGCCGCCCATTTTAGGTGTTCCTCCATTTTTCCTCACTTTTCATAGTTTTTTTTTATTTTTTCTAGCTATGGGAGGAGTGCCTATACTAGGAGGCTAACCCACATTAGGCTTGTGAGTATGGGAGCATGGGAACAAGCTCTAGTGGAGCATGGGTTAGGACTAACCTTAAGGGTTAAGGTTAGGGTCAGGCATCCAAGGGGGTCACACATGGGAAATGGAGAGTCAAGTCACTTGAGGGCCCTCCTATATAATAGGGGCATGGGGCATGGGGCACACTCAAGGGAGGCTAAGGCTATGTTATCTTGAGGCTAGGTTATGATATGATGTTCTCTTGTATAGAGGATTATATCTACTCACCTACCATTTCACATGGATTAGAGTTATATCTCTTGATGGTATGGGACATCAAGGTAAAGGTATGATGTACTTCATTATAATTCATGTGTGCATTCCTTGGGCTCGGGGGTGGTCGAGTGGATGAGTTTATGCTCGATTTATGCATGTTTATGCATAACAATTCTCTAGAGAGATCTTAGGGGTTTAACAGTGGTATCAGAGTAATCTTTAGTTAATTGTTGTTATTTTTTCTTTCTTATTGTAAATTTTGGTATTTTTGAAGTAAATTTAAATATTTACTAAATAAAAATATTATTTTGTTGATTTGTGTTGATAATTTGCACGTGGATCGTTGATATGGTGGTTGGAACACGTGTTACTACTATTCAATGGACGAATCGACGTTGCGAGAAAATTTCGTGAGTGCTATTTTTTATGGTTTAAAATAAGCATTAATGGAATTTTTTACCAAAATATCACATATTTTACTGCGGATATTTTTGGTAGAATGGATTCCCTGAATTTTGACAATTTTTAGGATTTTTTTCTAATTTTTAGATATTTTTAGAGCATTTTTATGATTAAAAATATATTTCTTATACATTTTTACGGGTTTTTCCGTGGGTATGTTATCAAATTTCTACCGATTTTCTGCTGAAACGCAGTAGGGGGCAGCATGTTGATGCATGGAATGCTCTCCCGTGTGTGTGGGACTCTCTTCGTCTCTCATATCAGAATTTCTCTTCTATTTTCCTCTCTTCTTGCCGGTGTGATGCCTCTTATTAGGCACAGATGGATTAAATTTTAATCATAATTAAACTTAATTATGATTAAGAAAAAATTAATCAATATTTAATTCCCTTCTCTGTTAAGAGGGGGTGGAGAGAGAAGTTAGTTGTTTGGAGAGAAGGAGAGAGGAGTGTGGAGAGAGAACCTCTTCTCTCTCACCTCACCTGAATCAAATCGCACAGCGGGGGGGAGGTTTTCGCTGTAGGCGGGCGAAAATCCCCCCCTCCCCTCCGTCCAAAATTTATATTTTTAAAGGTTTTTTAAAACCTTAGTTACAAAGGTTTTATTTTTAGCTTTTAAAAATATATTAAAAAAGAGTTTTTTTAATTCCAAAAAATAAAGCTTTTCAAAGCTTGGAAAAAAGTTGAAAAAAAAGGAGAAAAATATAAAAATTTTAAAAAAATCTCTAGATTTTTCTAAAATTTTCTCTTAGAGTTTTTTGGCTTTTCGCATTCCCGGGAAACCTTTTGGCATTCCGAATTCTAGAAAATCTTTTGACCTTTCGGATTCCGGAAACTTTTGACCTTTCACATTTCGATTTTTTTTATCTTTTCATTTTCTCGAAACTATTGGCTTTCCGTATTCCAGGAAAACCGTTGGGATTCTGAAATTTTTTGACCATTCGTATTCTAAATGCGTTCGGGGTAAATTAAAAATTTTAAAAAATTCTTAAAAATTAGTAAAATATTAGACAAAGGTTATTTTCAATTTTTTAAAAAATGTGGGGTTGGTGTTTGGCATGTGGTGTGTCCATTCGAGTGCCCGTGACCATTCAAATTCCTTTAAAAATATATTTTTTGATCCAAAAAATTAGAAAATTCATTAAAATTATAAATTTTCATTGGATTTGAGAAATTGTCGGGAGAAATTAGAAATTTTGTGAACGATGGGATTCTCAAGAGAAATTTGAAATATTCTAGAAATTATTTTTAGAAATCTTAGAAATTGGTATTTTTAAAATATTAATGGTATTTTGGCAAATCTAATTGCTAAAATTTTTCTGGAAACATATAGGTTTGGAATGCCATAAGATAGGTTTGGTGGAATTCAAAATTGTCGTATTTTGAGGCCCTATAAAATTAGAAAAAAATCATGATAATTCTTTTTCTCAAGAATTTAATATTTTTGAGGGTTATTTAATGTTGAAGTACGTTTTCTCGTGTACTGACATTAGATAGATGCGAGTTATTCGTATATTATTAATACGATTGTACTTTATATTAGTAGTTATTTTTATTTGGATTAATTCTAAACGACGGTTTCATGATTTTTTACCATTGTTTAGCCATTCTTTTTGGACATGTTCCTTAATTTTTCAATGATGGCTATAATCTGTGTTCAAAGTGTGTCTCACCTTTGACACTTGTCCATCATAATTTATTTTACAATTTTTTAAGTGTGGTATGTGCTTAATTTCTTAAGCCTAAGACAAATTCTATCATTGGTTAGTTGATTTGTTTGTTTTGGTGGATTTGATTGGATGTTTTCTAAGTTTTATTTGAACTCATCAGGTTCTGCCTAGATCACTTGTGTCTAGGGGTTTTTTATTGAGTTCTACACACATGTGTTTCACTTGCTTACTTTGGAGTTTTGTTTGAATAAAACTACGTTCATATACTTCGGATTGATGAGTTGGCCACCAATTTTAATGCTTCTTTTGGCATGCTTAATGTCCATTAGATGGCATGCATTGATTTTTATGTTCAACTATGGTTGGCATGCTTAATGTCCATTAGATGGCATGCATTGATTTTTATGTTCAACTATGGTTTTTATGGATTAGAGGAGCTTTTATGCTTTTATCCATGGTTTTATAAGGATCTTTTGATCTTTTGGATAATATCATGTGCTTTGAAGGTAGCATTTGCCTTCGTTTTTTGCACGTAATTTTGGAGTATGGGATGCTAGCGATCCCTCACATATATTATCTTATGGAATAATTTAGGCTCAGGATTGTTGCTTTACTTACATCACTTAGCATGTTGACCTCAACATTCAAAGACAATCTCATTTTTTTGAATTCACTTGAAGTTATAATGTAGGCATTGTCTAGATAAATTTCTTTTATCTATAGCCTGCATGTATTGATGAGTGTAATCTCGTCGGAATTTTCACTTGTTGAAATCTCTTTCTTTAAAGTTCAACGAGTTTATCTTGTTGTGTTTGGATTAAGGAAATTTGGATTCTTCCTTTGTTGGCATTTCTCTAGTTTCGTACTTTAGGTGATTTATAGAGTCCACCTGATAGGTTTACGGATGAACATATGTGACTCATCAAGACGTTGATGACTCTCTATGTTGATATAGATAACTCGGGACGCCCATGATTTCATGTGCATATGTGGGTACATCGGGGCGCCGATGAATCCCTGGTTCTTGCTGTTATAATGCCATGTTTTCCTACTTTATTCCGAATGGTTTACAATGAGGAAACTACTTTGAGTATGAATTCCTCTGATCATCCGCAATCTGATGTACAAACAGAGCGTATGAATTAGATTGTAGAGGATATGTTTCATGCATATGAAAGTCTCATTTCCATATAGTGCATCCATCTCCTCATCCATAGCTTTCTCCCAACACACATTTCCAACAGCCTCATCAATGCATGTGGGCTCTACAACCTGTACAACCTTTGCCATATATGCATAGTGATGTGCCACATAACCATCATATGTAAACCTCTGCACAGGGTTTTTCACTCTCCCAGATCTTCGCAGCTTTTCATTCATGGCTTCCATAGCCTTCTTTACACCAGGTGTTCTCATAGCTGGGATCCCAAGCTCCTCATCAAGGCTCATATCTGAGCCACTAGACTCTCCATCAACATGAGAATGCCCTGCAGAAATGTCAGGCATACCAAGGGGCTCAACCACTTTCTCTTTTCCTTTACGTGATGTACTAATCACATTTGCAGGACTGGTATTATGATGCAGAAATGTCAGGCATACCAAGGGGCTCAACCACTTTGTCTTTTCCTTTACGTGATGTACTAATCACATTTGCAGGACTGGTATTATGACGCAGCCTGCCACTCCATGGTCTATCACAACAGACCCACTAGATGAGGACTCTCCTGGTCCGCCCAAAGACTGTGATTGATGAACTGCATTTTGTGCAACCACACTTCCACTCACATCAGCCCCAACAGCTTCTTTTTTAGCAGCATACCAGCTGCTCATCTCATCAAAGACAACATCCCTGCTTACCCTCAACTCACGTGTTGCAGGGTTATAACACCTGTATCCCTTACGCAAGGAAAGTGTGGGTATATTTCATGAAGGAGAAGAGTGAGGTGCTCACTCACTTTCAGAATTTCAGAGTTATGGTTGAAAAGCAAACAGGGAAATATGTAAAGTGCCTAAGGTCAGATGGAGGGGGAGAATACTTCTCCAATGAGTTCTCTGAATTTTTGAAGAAGAATGGTATTCGGAGACAGTTTACATGCAGATACACTCCGCAGCAAAATGGAGTTGCTGAGCAAAAAAACAGGCACATTGCTGAGATTACACGAGCATTGATGGAAGAGAAGAATATGCCGCATAGCTATTGGGCTGAGGCTGTTTCTACAATAGTATACATCATGAACAGGACTCCAACTACAGCCATACATGATGTAACTCTAGAGGAGAGGTTTACTGGCAGAAAACTTGATTTGTCTCATCTGAAAGTTTTTAGATGCATTGCATATGTGCATGTGCCAGATGAGCTGAGAACTAAGCTGGATCCAAAAGCTGAAAAATGTGTGTTTATTGGATATTCCCAGCCTCCCATAGAAATGGTTTTGGTAGGACCCCATACATATGAATGCACAACATCTAATGCATTTCTGCTCACATATCTGTTACGTGGAAAAACATGCTTTGTTTGCTTCCCAAATTGGCATGCTTCACATATTCTCTGCATACCTTCCACTTTAAATTTTGGCAGCCCTGTCACAATTCCTTTAGTCTGCATAGACTTCATTCGCTGCACATTCACATGTCCAATTCTTTTATGCCAAATGTCTGTGTCTGCAACAATCTCTGAACCATTTGCAAACATCACAGCATTCATTTCAGGCATGTCTACATTCAATGTAAACATTCTGCCCACTCTGTTGCCTTTTGCAACCAACCTGCACTTGTCTTTAAAGTCTTCAACATAACAACCATCAGGGTTAAACCGAACCTGCAAACCCTGCTCAATCATCTGGCCAACTGAAACCAGATTCTTTGTGAAATACATCTACAAGGTACTTCACTTTGCCATCCTGCATAGACAATGGCACATCTCCAACATGGGCAATTGGATGAGCAGTGTCATCCCCTGTTTCCACAAAACCTGGTCTTTCAAGGTTTTTCATCTCCTTGAACCACTCCCCATGACTTGTCATGTGGTTCGAAGCACCTGAATCCACATACCATACATCATCTTTTTGTGCTGCTTCAACATTTTCAGACATGGCATTCACGACATGCTGCATAACAAACAACCTTTCATTATCCTCATTGTTTTTACTTGAAGATGCATAGTTGTTCTGCTGCACTTTCCCATTTCGCATGTCAGCTTGCTTCTTATAACATTCTGCCTGCACATGTCCAGGCTTACCACAATAATAGCATTCACATGCATCATTATACTGCCTTTGCCAATTTCCACGGTCTCTTTGACTCCCCTGCCTCTGAATTTGCCTCTTCCACCTGCGTGTTGTTGTTGTTGTTATTGTGTATTCTGGGACTATTGTTGTGTATTCTGGGACTATTGTTGTTGCTGCTGCTGCTGGCCATAATTCTGATTACCTGTTCGTAACCTCCTTGACCGCGTCCACGGCCTCCTCTACCTGTTCGGCCACCTCCTTGACCGCGTCCACGGCCTCCTCTACCTCGTCCTCTTCCTGAACTTGTGTAGAAGGCCTGTTGCTCTGAACTGTTTTTGTTTTGTGAAGACTGTTGGTCTTCACCCAAGCTCTTCTCTTCTATAATCAGCATAGACACCAAATCTGTAAAGTTGGGAATGTTTTCCCGAGTCTAAATAGACGTCTTGAACGCCTTGTATTGTGGCCCGAGACCACGTAGATAGACTTCCACCTTATCATCATCATCTACTGACACACCAATAGATGCAAGGGATTCCACAATACTCTTTATCTTCAATGCATAGTCATTCACAGACATGCTCTTTTTCTCCACAGTATGAAGTTTGTTCTTCAAGTGTATCTTGCGTGCCTTGGTATTTGTTTCATAGAGTTTAACCAAGGTGTCCCACGCCTCCTTGGGGGACTTGGCATCCTGAATATGCCCAATTATGGTGTCCTGTATACTAATGGAGAGCCAATACATTACTTTCTTGGCTCCTTGGTTCCAGTCTTTAAACTCTTTCACATCTGCAGCAGTTGGATTTATGTCCGGTATCTCTGGTGCCTCTTCATGCTCACCTTCTATGTAGTCCCAATAGCCCTTTCCCATCAGGAAATTCGTCAACTTGAACCTCCAAGCATGGAAGTTATTCTTATCAAGCTTCTCAGCCACAATCTGGGTTATGCCATCATTTGACATCTTGCCAGATACACAAATTTACCAGAAATAGCACTCTGATTTTTCCTGCACAAACTGCTGTATTTTCTGCAGCGGTACTGTAGTACTCTCAAATGTCACAACCAGTGACTTCAATGTGCATACATACACCCAATGGCAATTGTTGACCTCTTTGTTGCAGCACCCACAGTGTTTGCACAGTCAATCTGTCTTCCTGCAGTTCTTAAAACAGAGTTCTGCAGAGAATCGATGACTTACCCCTGCAGTGCTCGAAATCGCTTGCTTTTTTAAAAATGGAGGTCCAGACGTGCTCGAAATGCGTTTTCGACCCAGGAAATTTTATCCGATAGGACGGTATAGTTGCCCTATAGCTTTATTCCCGCGAAGAAAGCTCCTCAATCAGAGATTGTTTGCCAGTGCCTCCCGTAGAGCTCCCGACAAGGATGTAGTCACCAACACAAATAGGGAAGAGTAGTTGAAGCTCTTACCCTCGTGCCGCTTCCTGTGGTTCAGTGATGTAGCTCTGGTTATCGCACCTGGATGACCGTGGGCTCCTTTTGTGGAAACCCAATCTCGCCAAGAAACCTCCGCAATCGCACAACCTTGCAAAGCAGCACCACAAGCAGCCCGGTACTTTGCCTCTGTAGATGACAAGGCAATAGTTGGCTGCCTCTTGCTGCTCCATGAAATAGCTCCTAAGCAAAGGGTAAATCCGTAGCCTGATGTAGATCTCCTCGTTTCTGGATCTCCTCCCCAATCCGAGTCACTCCAACCTTGGAGTCACACTCGGTCCTTCGTTTCCCCTGTAGTGGCGTAGAAGAGTCCAAGATCCTTTGTACCCTGTAGATACCACAAGATCCGCAATCCTACGTCCCAATGAGTCTTCCAAGGCATCTGCATGAACGAGCTGTATAGCCCCACGGGAAAGCTCAAGTCCAATCTAGCGTTCAGCAACCAGATCAATGAACCAACAAGCTTCCGATACAAAGAGGCATCAAGCGGCTCACAAGGATCATTCACTGTAAGCTTCGTGTTCGGGTCCATCGGTGATGTGATAGGCTTGCATCTCCATCCCAAAGGCCTCAACCAACTCATAAACATACCGCTACTAAGAGACAAATAACCCCCTCTCGGTCTACCAAATCTCCAATCCTAAGAAGAAGTGGAGTAAGCCCAAGTCGGTCATCTCAAACTCCTTTGATAAGGTAGCCTTCGTCACTGCTATGTGCTCCACATGACCGCCAGTGAGAATGAGATCATCCACATAAAAGATAATCAACATGACCAAATCGCATTCTCGAAAGAGACACAAGTTAGGATCAACTGATCTTTGAAACCTAGTCCGCAGAAAGAAGGAATCAATCTTCTGATTCCAAGCCATGGAAGCTTACTTAAGACCATACAAGGCCTTTCGCAACCTGTAAAGCATCCCCTTTGATCCTGGAACCTCAAAGCCTGGAGGCTGTTCAACGTACACCTCCTCCTGTGCAAGTCACCAATAAGGAACACAAATTTTACATCCATCTGATATACGGGCCACTGCTAAGAAGAGGCAAGGGCAAGAATGGTCCAAATCATCCTCACTGTTGGTGCAAAGGTATCCTCATAGTTGATGCCAGGCCGCTGAGCATAACCCTTAGCCACAAGTCTGGCTTTGTGCTTGTCCATTGACCCATCGGACATATACTTGGTCTTAAAGACCCACTTGACATCAATGAGACTGACCGTTTTGACAGCCTCGGAACCAACTCCCAAGTTTTATTCTTCTCTATGGCATCCAGTTCCACTTGCATGGCTTTCCTCCAAGTCTTTGGAGAAAAAGCTTCCTTCACGAAAGTGGGCTCTTTGTCCCGCATGATACGAGACATCAAAGCATAGTTTACCTATAAGAGCTCCCTTGAATGGCTTTTGTCACAAACTCTGCAATCTTCGAGGTCCATCCTCTATGGTCCACCCGGAGGGAAGCTTCGTAACACCTGACTCCCGAAGGGTGTCTAACAACCACCTGGGTACTCGAACAGAATGCAGAGTCTCCTACTGTTGTTGCGGGGGCTCAACTCCAGCCAGCTCAATCTCTACAACTGATTGAGGCTGTCCAACTGGAATAATAGACTGGGAATCATCATCAGACTCATCAAGGTCTCCAAGAAGTGGTGGCTCATCAACAGTGGAAGCTAGAACATGCTCATCAAAGACATCTCTGCTGAACAACAACCTTGTTCCGCTCCTGGTCATACAATTGGTATCCCTTGGAAAGAGAGTTATATCCCACAAATACAAGCTTCTGGGACTTCGAGTCAAGCTTCCCCCTCTACTTCTTTGGAATGTGAACATAGGCATCACTCCCAAACACACGGAAATGGGAGACATCTGGTTTCCTACCAAAATAAGCCTCAAATGGAGTCATCTTTGGTACTGAAGTCGTCAGAGATCGGTTGAGGATATGGATAGCTGTAGCCACAGCCTCTCCCCAAAGTTAACGAGGAAGATCATGATGCTCCAACATCGTCCTCGCCATCTCCACCATAGTCTGGTTGTTCTTTTGCTCAACCACTCCACTCTTTGAAGGCAAACCTGTGTTGGCTAGCTCTCTCTTGATGCCATGTTCTGCACAAAACTGCATAAACGCATTAGAAGAGAACTCTCCTCCTTTGTTTGCTCGAAGAGTCTTTAGCTGCTGCAATCCAAACTCTTTCTCCACCATAACATGCCATTCCTTGAATCAAGCAAAAGATTGGTCCTTCTGGGAAAGGAAATAAACCCATGTGAATCTGCTACAATCATTAACAAGCAACATAAAGTACAAAGAACCTCCCTGCATAGGTCCACACAAGTCAGTGTGTACCAACTCCAAAGGTTGCGAAGGCTGCCTTATCCTGCTTCAAAAACAATTCACTGTGCTGCTTACCAATACGAATGTAAGAAATACAGCATCCCTGCTTGCTGCCAACATCTGGCAAGCCATCCACCATCTAGTCCCGGAAAGCCCGCTGCTGCAGCGCATCCACATTTAAGTGGCCAAAACGGAAGTGCCACAAGTCACCGATCTAAGTGCCTGTAAGAGAAGAGAGTGCTGAGAGTTACCATTCTCCACTCCATCTTCTCATACAACTTGGTATGTTTCTCTGTCCCGTAGAGCAACAAAATGCTCCTCAAGCTCCACTCGAAAGCCAGTCTTGCAAACCTCATGCACTGACAATAGATGAGAACCAAGTGCTAGGACGTAAAGAACATGCGAGAAACGCTTCCCCCCTTTGCCAGCGGGAATAATCTGCTGGCAAAGGGAATAATCTCCATCTTGCCCTCACTATGAATCGGTATAGTGGAATTGTCGCCAATGAAAATGTGACCTGACTGCCGTTTAAGATCCTGTAAGAACTCACAGAAGGAAGGAGTCATGCCTGGATGCACCACTATCAAGAATCCACTCCCAAGTATCCCTGGTGATGAAGCCAACTTCCTCCTTGCTCGAAGAAAATGAAGCATCTATGTCCAAAATTTCCAAGTGCACAAAGGCGGGAGTCTTTGCAGCAGCTAAAGATGAAGAATTAGCACTCTTCCCAATATTCCACTTAAGACATTTTCTCCAATAGTGGCCTTTCTCGCCACAATCGTTTACAGGTCTGCACGGCGACTTGGGATTTAGTGCAATTGCCTGAAGGCAAGAAAGCCATTGGATGCAAGTGGGTGTACAAAGTAAAACATAACAGTGATGGAAGCATAAACAGGTACAAGGCTAGATTGGTAGCCATAGGATATGCGCAGACATATGGCATTGATTATGAGGAAACTTTCAGCCCAGTTGCCAAGATGGCAACAATGAGAGTTGTGATAGCTGTGGCTGCGTCAAAGCAATGGTCTTTAAATCAGATGGATGTAAAGAATGCATTCTTGCATGGGGATTTGCAAGAAGAGGTGTATATGTTGCAGCCACCTGGTTATGAGGATGTGGGTCACCCCCTCGAGCATGTTTGCAGGCTAAAGAAAGCCTTGTATGGCTTAAAACAAGTACCAAGAGCATGGTCTGACAAGATTTCTGAATATCTTGTCACTATTGGCTTTCATGTAGCCAATGCAAATTTCTCGCTGTATGTGAGAGATGGTGATAGAGGGGTTGTGCTTGTTATCATCTATGTAGATCATTACGGGGGACCATGATGCAGAGATCTTTGATGTAAAGATCTTGCTTAGACAGAAGTTTGAGATGAAGGATCTGGGGGAGATCAGATATTTCTTGGGCATTGAGGTGATTAGGTCACCACATGGTATTGGATTACTGGGCAGAGATAGTATGGCTTGGACATGTGGTCCAAGTATGGTATGACAAGCTGTAAGCCTATTTTCGTGCCATTGGATCAAAATGGCAAGTTGAGTGCAGATTTAGGAGAGATTTTGGAGGATCCTACTATGTATAGCCGCATAGTAGGAAGCTTGATCTATATGACGATCACCAGACCAGATTTGAGCTATGCTATTGGGTTGGTGAGTCAGTTTATGCAGGTTCCACGGAAACCGCATTTGGATGCAGTGAGACGCATACTGAGGTATGTGAGGTCTACTTTGCATTGTGGACTATTCTATGAGACTAGGATAGAGATATGTGTACATGGGTACACAGATGCTGATTGGGCTGGTAGTATCTCAGATAGGAGATCTACTAGTGGATTCATGTTTTCTTTGGGGAGTGCTGCTATGACTTGGAGCAGCAAGAAGCAGCCTACGGTTGCTCTATCCAGTACAGAGGCTGAGTACAGAGGCTGAGTACAGAGGCCGAGTACAGAGGAGCTGTTATGGCAGCATGTGAGGTAGCTTGGTTGAGAAAGCTACTTGCAGATTTGGGTCTATCAGTGGATAGACAAGTTGTCATTTTCTGTGACAACATTAGCAGTATATACAGTTGGCCAGGAACCCAATATTTCATGCTCGTACGAAGCATATAGAGGTCCACTACCATTTCGTCAGAGAGAAGGTCTTGGCAGGAGACCTTAACCTTGTTTATGTCAGCTCAGAGGATCAGGTAGCTGACATCTTCACCAAAGCATTGGGTACAGAGAAGCTTTGCAGATTCAGGGCTTTGCTTGGTGTACATGAGATGGAGTTGAGCTCGAGGGGGAGTGTTAAGATATCGAGCTCGTCTAGTGAGGCGGTGGACACTGATGACCCGCCTGGGGATAGGCCCCACACTTACACCACTGGCATGGTTGGTGAGATATTGGGTGATATGCGGCCAGTGGGATGACAGGCTATGTGACAGCCATTCTAGAGACTGGCATAGTTATAGTGCCAGCTCATTTAGTTGGGTTCACACTATAGAGAACCCATGTATGTATTGGTTGAGTACCTTTCATATTATGTGTACTCTTATCTTGTATATGGTGTGTTGAGTGTTGAGTGAAGAAGAAGAAGATTTTCAGCCTCTCACCTTGTGTGTTCTCTATTAGGGTTTTGTGAGTGTGTGTGTGTGCTTGCAAGAGCTCAAGCTCTCTTCCCCAATGCATATTTTCACAACACGATGCACGACTGGTTGAGTCACTGCCACCTAGAAACTGGGGATTATAAATTCCATTGTCAATACTACTTCCAAACCATATAACTAATGAGAAGGGAGTACTTCTAGTTACTACCTTATATGCTGTCTTGAATGCCCACAGCGCTGAATACAGCTTTGGATCCCAGTCTGATCACACTATCGAGTTCTACTGGGTAGCCAAACCTAGTTATAATCCTTTCATATAAGAATTTTGCTACTGATATACAGCTGTATTACCTCTAAGAGCATTGGCTTCCACCCTTTAGTGCAATAATATGTAGCCACTAGTATATGCTTGTTGCCCCGGTTCTCTAAGCTGGTTGTTGGAATGGACCCACAAAATCCAATTCCCACTTTTGAAATGGTTGCCTTGCATTTGGTTGCCCTAATCTCTGGTAGAAATCGCAAGCTTTGACAAATTTCCATGCATCTTCAACACTGCGGCCACCATAATCCGGCTTGGAATATTTTTTGGCTTCTTGTGATTTCTCTAGAAAAATTTCCTCCACTTATGCTTTGATGGGATTCTGTAATTAATGCTATCTTCTCATGATCTGGAACACATCGCCTCAAGATTTGTTCAACCCCCATCTTGTAGAACTGTCCTGCCACCAGAACTATAAATGTTCTACTTTGAAGTGCCAACCTCTTTCGATGATTTCGGCTCATGCTTTCTGGAAATGATTCATTCATCAAGAACAACAATATTTCATCGTACCATGTATTTGGTAGAATATCCAAAGCAAACAAATCTACGTCCGAAAACTGATCTAGAACACCATCAGTCAGCTCTCTAGATTCTATCTTCGACAGAAAATGAGCAACTATATGGTCATTTTTGGGTCTATGTTTGATGGTGAACTCAAACTCCTACAGCAACATATCCATCTTGCTAATTTGCCTATAATATTAGGCTTAGCCTGAAAGTCATTACATTGGAGGTGAACACCCCCCCACTCCTTGACAAAGGTTGTCTTTTCTTTATTCTCCGGTGTCATCTATATATCTATTGAAAGCGTCCAAGAATGAATACATCTCATGGCCACCAATTGCATCCAGCACGGAGTCTATAGACGAAAGTTAAAAAGGATCTGTGAGACTATGGCCACATTCAATTTTTGATAATCCACACATACCCTCAACTTGCCATTCTTTTTGGGAACAATGATAATTGGAGACACCCAATTGCCATTCTTTTTGGGAACACTGATAATTGGAGACACCTAATTAGCTCTGTCAATCGGATAAATGAAACCTACTTTGAGCAATTTATCAATTTCTTCTTTCACTTGGTGGACATAATTCGGATTCATTTGGTACCTCTGCATCTTCTTTAAGATTAATCTTATGCTGATAAAACTAAGGTCAATGCCCTTCATATCCATATAGCTCTAAGCAAACACATCTTTGTATGTTGACTGGAGTTCCTACAATTGGTTGTCTCCATTCCTCTATAAGTTTGGCACTTACTCGGACCATTCGAGGGTTTTGATCATCTCCCAAGTTCATTTCAGACAACTCATCTTTTTGCACCCGACTACTCTCGTGCATGTTCCTCTCATGGGCTTCTTCGACAGATATGAATGTCTTGATTTCTTCAGGAATCTCATCCTTTTCTACTTTTGGATAGACTTCTTGGATTTTCTACTTTGGTATTTTCTATTCTGGATTGGCTAGGATTCCCTCTTCCATGGTTGTCCCTAGAATTGGTTGCATTGCCATGACTTTTGGCTCATATTGTGATGCTATTTGGTCAACATCCATGTCAAATAAAGAAACTAAGTCTAGATTTTCTTTTAAAATTTTCTCTTCCTCATTATCTTGCATTCCTTCTAGCTAGTTGAGTTCTTCTACATAGAGTGGTGGATCTGACGGGTTGACTTTTCCTTTCGAGATCATGGACACCCGAATCTTCTTTCTTTTTCGGATGGTGATTTGATCCGTCTCTCCCAATTGTGTCAGATCTTTCCATGACAAAGCCATGGGTCAAGCAAGAAGCCTTGGGTATGCTTCAAAGTTCTCCGACCGACATTCAGAGCATTACAAAGGATGCCTAAAATTTAAAGTCAGCAACCCTAATTTCTTGATTTTGAACAATGCCCGCATACGTAACTCTTCGCTGATCCGCCATCTTAATAGCAAAGGGCATCGGTTAGATATCTATGAGATGTCAGCTAAGAGCCATCTTAATAGCAAAGGGCACCAGTTAGATATCTGTGATGTCTAAGCTATGAGCCATTTCTTTTGATAACACATTAACTCCAGATCCTCCATCAATGAGAACTCTAGGTGTAAGGTTCCCCCATTCCAAAATAGGGGAAACACTTAAGATAGTCTACTAAGTCTTATCTTGGAGAAAATTTCCTACTCGTCGACACCTTGACCATGCAGAGATTCAAGGATATGATTCATAGGTAAGACCTAGTTCTATCCCACAAGGGGAGCGTGGTCTTCTAAAAATCAAATCACCCATAGAGTAATTGATCATTGGGTAACTACTAGTCTTGATTCCTAGAGACAACACTTTTTTACTCATCCATGCAAGGCACAGCCCCGCTGGCCTAGTCTTCTGGAATAGAGTTGCTCGAGAACCTATTTATCTAGCATAGGGCTTTCACTTGATCTGTTGGAAAGCTACCCGACTAATCGGGTCCACCCACCATAGGATGGTGCCATCGAGGCATTCCATCCTCCCACTTTCCACCCTACTCACGTGTCAATTTATTTTCTAATTAATACTACCACACTGTTTGACATAAATAAACATGTTCTTTAATTAAGACCCTTTCACAAGGTTTGTTAAAACAGCCTCTTTCCATAATATAATAATGCCAAAGATAAGATTTATTTTAAAAAAAGTTTATACAAGAATCAATTCCATACAAGCCAAACCGGCTCTCTTATTCTTTTCCTTTATACTGCCGATGATCTGGAATTCCGCCTTCCAGCCTCTACATGCTGGGCAAAACCCTACGGGACCATACACCTCATCCTCGGCCCCGCTGGCGAGGACTCAAGCCGGCCTATTGCCCTCTCAGGCTCCATCACTCAATCCTCGCGTCCCTCAGAGGGATGTCTACACACTAGGGTGGGCTAATTCATCGCACTAGCCTGGGCCCTCAGGACTAGACAGCATCACAATCACTTGCCTCAATCAGCGAACCTCATTCTCCCAATGGTATGAGGGATACCATGGGTCAACTCTGGGCCTTACTAACATCTCCGTCGTCCAGCTACACAAGCACAAGAACGGGGCAGCGTCAAAGCAGGGAGAGTTGTACCTATACCTTAATTTAACCAAGATAACAATCCATTTAAACCATAGGACTAGAATCCATGTTACCTTTTTTAAGAAAATAATCCTTTTCACAAAGATTTTAGCATTTCAACTCGAGATTGCGATAAGACATTCTTTATTAAGGCATATGCTATTGTTTAAAAGAATACAAACTTTAACTAGTAAATCAATCAAATAGATCACTATTAACAATTAATAGAGAAGTCAAGGCCATACCTCAACCCCTAAGAATGATAAATAATTGAAAGACAAAAAAAAATATACGTTATAGAAATTTGTCGTTTATCGTTGTCTTTGCTCGTTTGATAAGAGTTTTAGAACTTGATATATGAGAAGAGAGAGTCTTCTAATACCTTCTCTTACGATTGAAATCATCCGATCATCTCCAAGATTTATCTCCTCTTACTCGTACTCTGACTTTTCTCTCTTTCGAAGGTCTATGGCAAAATAGCCTTCTCTTACAGGGCTATGGCGGCATACTATTCTTTCTTCAAAAGAAAAGCTATGGATTTTTTGGTCTCTTCCTCCGAAAGACCATAGCAATCTAACCTTCTCTTCTAAGAGATTAGATAAGAATGAAGGGATATACACATCTCAAGCTCTAGGATTACCTTGATGCTACTTGCTGCCTTCTTACAGTTTTCCCTATATAGAGACCCTGCACAATCAGCAAATTGTTTCGGCCATAACTCTCTAATAAAAACTCAAAATATGGTTGTATAACCAGTCAAAAGAACCGGAAGGCATCTAATCTACAAGATTTCGCGGGTAGAATAGGCAAAAATGTCTGTATATAGCTGCAAACGTGCCATCTTTAGAAATGCGTTGCTTTTTTACATTTTTAGTATGCATGGACTCTAAATATATAAAAGTACTCTAAATATGACCTCTTATCACCTAAATTTAAATTTTTATTTTTGGAGATATTTATCTCTTTTAATAGAACTATTCGTGTCTTCTTATTTCTTTTAGGATTTTTGGAGCTAATATTTTTATTCTAACACTTTCCTAATGTTTCTAGCCTTATTGTCTCACTCTTCTCTAAGTGCACTCTCTTTCCATCATAGTCCGGAACTAGTTCTACTGAACCACATTGAACTATGTTGATCGTTATATAGTCTTGTGGGTTGACTACTACCATGAGTATATAACATGCACATTCCTAAAAGGTGAATTTGGGCATGTTCCTGGATTCATCTAGGTATATAATTCAGCCGTATTAGTGGACATGCAGATTTCACATTGTGAAGTTTTCGTCCGAGTTACGGTAGTTGATATTGTGCTCATTCTTTCTATCTTTAACGGTGCATTTACCCTATCAACTACTTATTTGTTGTACTAATTCTTTCTCTGTTCTACTTCCCTTAGTGCTAGGCTTCATTATGGATGAGTCTACCCTGCATCTCTGGAGGTTTGATAGAAACTCAGTACGAAGTGCTTTGTGTGAATATATGCTCTTATGCATGTATGTATGTGTGTGTGTGGAGTGCGTGTGTGAGAGCATATCTTGATACAGAGTTCTACACCCACTATTGGGAATTGATGACGTTAGTGGGGATGTCGTAGTATCTAGTCCATACTAAGCATAATGGAGTTGATAGTTATATAGTCTTGTGGGTTGACTACCATGAGTATATAACATGCATGTTCCTAAAAGGTGAATTTGGGCATGTTCTTGGATTCATCTAGGTATATATATATGTTGATCTGATTGTTTTTGGGCTGAATTTCTACCAACGATTCCATAGGAATGATATTTTTCAAGTCATTGCCTATAATTAGGCACCAAGCACAAGAATTGATCCAATGTAATATTAAGCTTCATCTTCTACATATCCTCCCATAAATCATACTCTGCTAATGGACCAACTATCTACACTTCACTTTCTGCAGTTTGAGGTAACGTTTATGTCCCTTTCTCATGCACACACCACTCTTGGTTTTTTTTTCCCAACTGGCCTTTGGCCCAAGATCCTCCCATAGTTACCAAATTTCATCGTTCGTAGACAGCTGCCCATAGGCGCTAATTTATCCACCCATGGGGTGACGCCGCCGAGATAGCACCGGGGGGGTTGAACAACCCAGGACCTCTTGGTCCTAGACAAACACCTTCACCACTTGAGCTTTCACCTCATTGTCCACTCTTGGTTTTCTTGCTCTTTGAGTGGGTTTGTTCTTTCCTCTTTGTTTCCCTCACTGTTTACATCCCTCTAGAATTTTCTTGGGGTTCATTATTGCTATTTAATTGGCTTTCTCACTCTGTAATGATATTTCCAGCCCTTCTTGGACTTGTTGTATATCTTTTCTGCACCCTTTTGGTGCTCCGAACACTTTTTGGCTCTTTTTCGCATCTTTTTTGCTTACTTCTGGTGCTTCTGGCACTTTTTGGCTCTTTTTTGCACCCTTTCCTCTTGATTCTAGTGCTTCCGGCACTTTTAGGCTCTTCTCTACACCTTGTCTTCTTTGGACGTTCTTCGGATAATCTGCTACCATCGTGATTGGCTATGGAGCTATGAGCACATTCCAAACCTTGCCATGTGCTTCCTGCACTAGCTTGGCAACTTGGTTTTGGACACGCCACTGCTCCTCCCAATTCTAGGGTCTATCCTTTGTCCTTGGTCGATTTTGGTTCTCCATATCAACTATCAGGTGTTGTGCACTTATGATTGCCATGATGGAGGCTCCACTACCTCTAGAATCTACACTAAATTAATCATTGGAGACTAAGTTGAAGTGGACCCATTTGCTTGTGTTTTATGGAGTTCCATCTAATATTGCTGTCAGATTGGACACTTCGTCTTCTGATGACCTAATGCCTTAGTAACACTGAAAAGTTCCACCTGGCATACCTCCACGCCCTCTTCCATAAGGGAAAGCTTGTGGTATGCCTGTATAATGGGCTCATTGACTGGTGCAATCTGTTACACTGAGACTGCGGACTGAGTTTACTTTGTCGGGCGCTATGGATGATTGACTTTGCCATTGTATCGACAAGCCTCTGTAACATGAGTGGTGGTCTAGTACAACACAGTAGAGAACAAGTGGACTTTCTTCCTTGGTATGACCTTGTTTGGAACACTTCCTACACCAGACATCGGATTGCAGCCCAGATCCAGCTCCTCCTGCACCTCCATCCTGAAGCTTAGCGCATGCCGCCACAAGTCCATCTTTCCTCCACTGTCTCTGGCTTTTGGTTCCAATTGTTGTGTTGGATTCTGAATCTGACTTTGCATCCGAGTCATCATTCGAAGTGTCTTCCTCTTTCTCATCCTCTAAATAATCCTCTTGAGACTTTGTTTTCCCCTGCTTTGAAGTGGAACTCTTCCTGAAACTGCACTCCGATCTTTGAGCATCATCCACCAACCCATCAAATCCGCTGACTCGACACGTTCAATCTGACTCCGTAGAGCTCAAAATTAGCCGCATAATCTTCCACTAACAAGCTCTTTTACTTCAGCTAGCACAATTTCTCCAAGACCTGTGATGAAGAGGTCTTATCCTTCTGAAATTGATGCAAAAAGGCATCGCACATGACCGCATAAGATGGAGCCATACTGTGCATGCCTATTTGTTGTTCGCCCATCAAATGTGCCATTGAATGTGTTGCGCTTTTGAACCGTTGTGACGGTGAGTGGCATGCTATTGGCCAACCATGTATTTTTAGAATTTGCTATGTGTGTATCGGGAGCCTCCTCCTCCTTACCAATGGAACTTTGGATACTTATAAGAGACACACGTTGAGAGCCATGACGGAAAGCTGTGGAGGCAAGGTTGTGCTGGTAAGGCCAAGTGGACTTGAAAGGATTGCTGGACTTTTTGGAATTGGAGCAACAGTAGGATGTGTACTCCATCTGTCAGGCAACAACCCAATGTGATAAATTCTGAGCCGCATGGGAGGTCACCATTGGTGGAACATTGAAGTCTTCCATGGGCCAACTATCCTAAAAAAACACTGATATTGTCTTCCAAGAGCCTCACATTGGCGCCATCATATTCCTCCATAATAGAGACATCATCGTCATCAATTTCCTCCCTTTGATGTCTAGTGAAGCTCCTTGACGACGCTTCAGATGAGCATCATAATGCCATTCTTGGTCAGTCTCATCGATGGATAATCTAGTAATTGGGAAATGGCTAATAACAGTCATTGCCATGCTTATCTTCCAGCAGAAGATTTTCCACATTGGATTGAGCATGGACTTGGAAAGTGACTAGATAACCCTCGAGGAGTGCTAAAATAGGCTTGGATTCAAAAAATAGAAGATGTTCTAAAAGACCTAAGGATGTGGAGCCATGAAATGTGGATGTTTTGACACGATCAACCATACACCACAAACAAGTGAGCAAAATAGCGGTGTATGGACCAAAGGAAACCTCTTTACACAGAGAAAACACGTCGACATGTAACACAAAACGATGAATGCCATCCTAGTCTGAATGAGAAGAAAGATGTACGGAGGGAGAACTTAACAAATAGCGGAGATCCACCACTTCATCGGCAACGGCTAAAGAATTCGCCCATGCCAACTGCATGTAACACAGACATAATGATTAGATGATAAGACCAAGGCATGGGCAAGGAATTGATCATAGTAGGATCACCAAAAGTGTTGGTAGATAAACCAACACAGTAATAAAAGATTTAACCCTAAACATTAGGGCAAAATTAAACAATAATACATATTGCAGGCAAAGATGACATTACACAGACAATGTGAAAATAGAAAGTAGACTTAAAGCTCTTCTTCTTCTTGATTATCCATTCATGATTACAATGAGCACTTGTGAGCGGGTATATAGTTATCAGTTTGAGAATTATAATGACACATATGACTATCGAAATCCTATTTCTAAACTGCTCCTTATCTAAGGATATAAGATTATTATGGTGGAAGGTTATTTCCTAAGCTAACACTATGTTCTATAGATAGAAACGACCAGTTTGTCACCCTCTTTGAGAGGAGCTATAGAGCATCCTGTGCAGCGTTGAGCAACAATTCTTTGTTTTTAGTGTTAACATGTAAATTTTAGTCTCGTGCAGGCAACTCGAACCCGAAATGCATCCCGAACACACCGTCACGTGACATTGGGTTGGCCTTGCTGCTTGGAAGATACTCCATCATACCACCAAACTACTAGCAAATCTCCAGTGGTGCTGACGGTCACTCCAATTTACGCTTGGCATCGTTTGAAGCCAATGCAGAGCATGGTGACTTCTGCAGACTTGAAAGTGTTGAGATATTGAGCTCAACTAGTGCTACGATGGACATTGATGACCCGCCTGGGTGATAGCTTCCGCATCTATACCACTGGCATGGTTGGTGAGATTATGGGTGATGTGCGGCCAGTGGAATGATAGGCTGTGTGACTGCCATTTTGGATTACTAGAGACTGGCATAGTTATAGCGCCAGCTCATTTAGTCGGGTTCACATTATGGACCGACTCTTGTATGTTGTAGTAGTTGAGTACTAACCCATATAGTTTACTCTTATCTTTATGTTATGTTGGTTGAGTAGAGAAGAAGAAGATAGAAGAAAATTGAGCTATCTAGCTCTCTCTTATGTCTTGCTCTCTCTTGTGTGTGAGTGTATTTGCTTGCTAGGGCTTGAAGCTCTCCCTCTCCCCCACATTCTCTTTATGGTATGAGAGCCTGGTTTGTGTGAGAGCTAAGGAGGCAAGTAAGAGGCAAGAACAAGCAAGGAAGGAAGCGGTACTACACTGGTAAGAGCACCATCATCTCTTTCCCCTTCTTGGTTTAGGTACAACACCCCCTCAATAGCTCTGGGAGCTACACATCTTCGATTGAGGAGCTGAGCTATAGGGCATGTATACCATCCTATTGGATAGAAATTTTTAGCCAGATTCGCATTTTGGGTGCATTATTACGGGCCCCGTTTTGTCATTGCAGGGTATTTTCGGCAGTCTCTGGAAGTGCTGGTAGAGAACTATTTCTGCTCAAAATATGGTTATTGCAGTGTAGCAGTGCATTTTAGAAGTGCAGACAGGGTTTGCACATGTATTGTTGATACTGGGTGTATGTACATGTAATCTGGTCACATTTGGTGACACATAGGCTATGCTGAAGTACCGCTGCAGTAGTTATAGGAGATACTGCTGTATTACAGGTTGCATACATAAGTTGCCTGTTTGCAAGTTATTTGATTGCTGCAGGAAAACATGTCTGATGGAATTGATCAGATTGTTAGTGAGAAGCTGGATGAGAATAACTTCCATGCCTGGAAATTCAGAATGACCAATTTCCTAATGGGGGTAAAGGATTTTGGGATTATGTAGAAGGATACAATGAGGAGCCTTCAGAGTTATCTGAGGAGAATGCCACTCCTGCAGATATAAAGGCATTCAAGGATCGGAATCAGGGTGTAAGAAAAGTCACGTACTGGCTTTCAATTAGTGTGAGACACTATGATAGGACACATATAGGATGCAAACACTCTAGCAGTTGTATGGTAGAATCTGGTTCAGATGTTCCAGACTGTATGCTTAGGATGATACGCCCATAGTAAATGTTTTTAATTTTAATTTTTTTCCAAGAATGGTACGGTTGTATGCTTAGGTTGGTATGCCCGTGGCTAAGGTTGGTATGGGTGTATGCCTAGGATGGTACGCTTGTGGCATTTTTTTTAATTTTTTTTCAAGAATGGTACGGTTGTACGGTTAGGTTGGTGCACTCATGGCTAAGGTTGGTACGGGCGTACGCTTAGGATTGTACGCCCGTGGTGGTAAATTTTTTAATTGTTTATTTTTTTTAATTTTTTAATTTTTGGGTTCATATGACCGTACGTTTAGAAGCGCATGCCCGTGGACAAGTTGAAATTTGAATTTGAATTTCAAATTTGGAGAAAAGTGAGTGGGAGACAACTAAGACCCCCTCATTAATGCTAGGTAGGTGGGAAAAGGCTAAAGTTAGAGGCAACCTCTAAATTAGTGGATTTTAACTAATTTAGAGGCACTCTAACTTAACTAATGATTAATCTTCTTAATTTCATTGTTAATCACTCCTTAACCCTCTTCTTTTCCCTCTAATTACTCCTAATTGGTGATGAGTTTAAGCATAAGGATTTGATAGGTGGATTAGCAATGTTTAGGCCAATCCAAAGATGTGAGTACCTCTAAATAATCTCACTAATTAGGTCTCTAATTAACCCAAAAGAGAAAAAATTAGACAAAAGAGACCAAATTAGTGCTAACTCTTACTAATGAAGGCTTAAAGGAAGTGGACTAAACATAGATTTGGGTCAAGGGGGCAAGTGTTTAAAACACTAATGTCACTCCAATTAGTCTATTTACAAGTAATTAGGCTTAAGTTTTTGGTTTTTTGCTCTTTATAAGTCCTTAAATCACACTAATCAATAGACTAGTAATAATTAATAAAACATTAAGAGATAATTTATGATTTTTTTGGGTGATTTTTTGATGGATTAGTGTTCTATCTAACAATGCTAACCTACCTATGCAAAGGAATCAAGCAAAAGAAACAAGATTAAGATAAAAATAAAAAAAAGTTTAGGTTTAAGAAAAAACCCTCTTGATTAGGCTCTCTAATCACCCAAATCTCAAGTTTTTTTTACTCAAACAAGTAGTAATCCTACTCTAAACACAAAGCTATACATAAATCACAACAAAAACAAAAAACCATGTAACACATCAAAATACATTAAAAATTTAAAAACTACATTCTAAAGAGCTTACCTGGCATCGGGCTATGGAGACTCCGTTGTTGGATTATTCGAATCAAAGATGGCGTAGACAAGTAGCAGATTGGCGATCCCTGACAGTGGTGCCAAAGATGTTAAGGAAACCCTACCCTAACGTGTCATGGGAAGTTTCCTATCTGTTGAGCTTGAGCTAGGCTCAAGAGCTCCACCATATCCACTCGTCACCATTGTCCTCCCGCACTCGTTGTTGTTACACCAAGGCGGTTGCTCTAATCCAACGAGGGATGAAAGCTCTCTCACGAAGATCATTTGGGATCTCTGTGGAAGAGGATCGCATTGGTATCCTAATCACTTAAGTAAGAGAGAGAGAGAGAGAGAGAGAGAGAGAGAGAGAGAGAGAGAGAGAGAGAGAGAGAGAGAGAGAGAGAGAGAGAGAGAGAGAGAGAGAGGAAGCAAGAGTGAACAAGTGATTAGCACTAGTCACTCTGAAACCCTAACCCTAAGCACACCACACATGCTAGATTACAGTTACAAGAGAGAGGGAGAGAGAAAACACTCCACTTCTATTGCGCAAATGGGAGAATGAGTTACAGAAAAGAGAAGTTGGAATTTATAGTTCCAAGCCTTTTCCCACTAGGCTGCCCGGGAGTAAGTGACCCAAAACATAGTTCATATGAAGGTATCCCTTGCGAAATATTGTCCAGGAGATCTTCTAATTCTTCAATGCTATGACGCAATAACTCGAAAGTGGAAGGCTTATCCAAATCACCTGAGGGGTCCACGTCACATGTTGGCTCACACTCCACCCCAATTGCATGTGCCGTGTTAATGATGGGGAGATTAGCATGAAGGTGTGGGGACCAATTTTTCAAGATGATCCGTACACCATAGAGATGCTTACAATCGCTTGACCAATCCAAGAAATTAGAGTATTCCGATTGGATGCTCACACATGGTACCAAACATGTGAGCTTGAGGTAATCAAGATCTTAAAGAGAATTATTGACTCATCAATGATATGGATGAGTGACCTTCATACGTCCAAAGTATAACCTCTCCACCTACTAGCCTAGTTGTTTGTGACTTCTCATTACCATAAATGTTGTATCATCCAGAATCAGCTGCAATAAAACTCGAACAAATCATATGCAAGGGAAAGAAACTCGGGTACTTAGATAAGCCCAGACACATAGATAAACCCAGGCAGAAAAATAAACCCAAAAGTACGACAGTCATCTTTACTTGTTTCCTACTTTTTCATGAAAAACTCAAGTGATGTTCCCCCCATCCATGTGCCTGTTCTCACCCACAAGAGCATGTAGAGGTCCGAGGTTGACCTATTGATCTATGCATCTAAGAACGTATACTTAACATATTGCCAAAGCCTCTCAACCAAGTTTATTGTGTCCACATTACCATGTAGAAAGAGAGAACCAAATTTTGACCATGTGCGTTGCCAAATTCACATCTTGCTACACCACCCATTGTTGCGGATGTAACACACGACGTGGTTGTGCACTTAATACTAATTTTAAGTGGGATCTTGGAATTCTTACCACGAGCTCCAGCTCATCCCATTTCTCCTTTGCAGTTTGCAGTCGGAAGCTATGATGAATAAGAGCCTCATCATAAATGGAGCATGATGATGGCTTGTGCCCTCTCATCATCTTCAATATCTTTAGCCTTAGTTTGATCAATAACCTTAGTGCCGGAAGTGAATGGCCAAAAACCTTTGGACATCATCTTATACTTGACAAGAACTTGCCAAGTGTGGAAGCCCTCTCCTGAGAACTTCTTAATTTGGGTGTTTTCGTTTGACATTGGGTATTTAAGGGAGATTACAAGAGTGTTAATGGGATGATTTATGAAGAATAAAACCAAAAAATTTGTGATGTTTTGGCTTAAGTAGAAAGGGAATGGCTTATGAGAGTGCAACAATCCTTAATCAAGCCAAGGATGTTGCATAGAAAGTGATTAAGTTGATGAAGCTTATGGTTTAGCACTTAGGGTGGTGTGTGCTCAGCCACAAATTTTGATGGAGATGAGCTTCATTAGTGTCAAAGAAACACTTTCTTTGGTGATTAAGATCACCATTAGTGTTTAGCAACACTATTAGTGCTTAAGAGCACATTGTTTTAGTGTCAAATGACACTTGCATTGGTGATTAGTGTTTAAGAACACTCTTCGTGCTTAGAAGCACTCTATAATAATGGCTCCCCTTTGCTGGATTTGTTGCATCATTAGTGTTTAATAACACTATTAGTGCTTAAAAACACTAATTTTTAAAGCTTTTATAAAAGCTGCCATGGAAAACGCAGACCCAGGCCTAGTCTTTCCCTTGTTGCGCGCTCGTCAAGCCACTATTAGGGCTGATATTTGAGAGTCAAACACACAGGTAAACCCGTAGTCCCAAAAACTCGGGCATTAATAGGTAATCTCGGGCATCGAATACTTACCCTAGGGGTGTGCAGCATCCGTGTTGCAGCCTCTGCCATTTGCTTTCCCTTTCCACCATCATTGTCCATTTTTAAGCTTCTCCACCTATAGTCCAAATCCAACTTATAGGTAAACCCGCAGTCGCATCCAAAAAAACCAGGCATTTATAGGTGTTTAAAACTAGGCACTGAAAGGGGGGTTGCAACCGTCATTGTTTGTTTTCTCTTTCCACAATATATGTCTAATTTTTTAAGCTTCTCCACCACATGTAGCCCAAGTAACATTCAATGTCAAATGTAAACATACTAAAAAACCTGGGTCATAGAAAAACCCAGCCATATACAGGTAAACCCGAGCATCAAATACCTACCGTGGGGGGTGTGCTACTCGTCATGCTGTGCCCTCATTAGTTCTCTCTTTTTTCCAGCATTACTCGTCACCTCCTTCATGTTGGCTCACACTCCACCCCCATTTCATGTGCCGTGTCAATGATGGGGATAATTGCATGAAGGTGTGGGAAATAAATTTTCAAGATGAGCCATAATCCATAGAGATCCTTGCAGTCGCTTGAGCAATCTGGATGCTCACATGGTACCAAACGTGTGAAATTGAGGTAGTCAAGATCTTAAAGAGCATTGTTGACTCATCAATGATATGAAGGGTGGATGAGTCACCTTCATACCTCCAAAGTATACCCTTTACACGTGCTAGCTTAGCTGTCTGTGTGACTAGTCTCGTTACCATAAATGTTGTATCGTCTAGAATCAACTGTGTAGTCAAACCCAAAAAAATCATATGCAAGGGAAAGAAACTTGGGTAGAAGGTCCGAGGTTGACCTATTGATCCGTGCATCCAAGAGCGTATACTTAACATATTGCTACAAACAGCTTTGTTATGTCCATATTGCCATGTGGAAAAAGATGACCAAATTTTGGCCACATGCATCGCCAAATGCACATCTTGCTGCACCACCCATTGCTGATGTAACGCACGCATGGTTGTGTGCTGATACTCTTGGATGAGTTGCTCATACATACACTCAAACTTTATCTCGGTGTGGTAGCCTGCATAAGGCTTGACACTGTGGAAAGCCAGGACACATGGCAAGAGATTGCTACAGCAAACCCAGCAGTGGAGAAGGAACGACATCGGTGTACACATTATCACTCATATCCTTTGGAGCTTGTGAATAGAACAACACCTTAGTTTGTATATATTTTTTTTTGCCTTGATTTAAATTAATGTAAACCCAGTTTGAATGTACCTGTGGGGAGAAAATGTGTAACATGTCCATCTTCAATAATAATACATGTCCACCTTCAATAATAATACATGTCCATGAATTTATGGTCTTTTGTGATGTAAAAATCAACAATTTTAATAAACGAGCTATTTCCACTTAGAATCATAGAATTATGAGTCCAAATTCAGAATCTGCGTGCCATTTTACCCTAATATAGGATTTTACAGTATCCAAAACGGGCACCGAATCGAGCCTATACGTAAATTTTTAGTTATTTTCACTTAGAATATGGTAAACTTAAACCTTACTAAATGCATGATCGGGTGTCCGATTGACAAACGGTCAACATCCCTATGACCATGGAGACACCCTGGACATTTTCACCAAAAATATTTTTTTCACACTGCCGTAATGCTCCGACATGCATATTAAGGCTGGCACCCAAAATTAGAGATCTCGCCCCAAAAGGATGTCGTACACACACTCAGGTGCCCGTACAATGCTTGTGCAAGCACCAAAGGTGGACCGCTCTAGTGTACAGTCCACACAGACTGCCACATGGACGCCCATGCTATCTCTGATTCTAGAAGATACATGCGTACCATAGCTTTTGCCCATGCATAGGTACCATTCCTTTTCCTAGGCCCATGCAAGCCAGAGGTCGGTGTACTTTCACCGCGTACACTGTCCTTTGCACCCATGCTTTTCTCTCCCTTTCCTTGCACCTGTACCCATACTTGCACCTATATAAACTCCCCAGTACCTCGTGGTCGAGACACCCCAACACCCTGCTTTGCTCGTACCTGTTACTTTGCACAACGCTCGCACCTGCCGGCAGTCTGCACACCTGACACTCTGTGTACAATACTGAACCCACACTGTACCTGAGAACCCTCCACCCCTCTTCCAACAAGCCATTTTTGCCCATCTCCAAGTAAGCCCTCTGCTATAGAGGATATTTCTTGCCTCTCACTCTTAAGGGTAAAGTGTCCTTAGCTGCTCTCCCCTACCCCTTCTCGTGGTGTGAATGGACTTAAGGGAGGACTCCCCCTCCTCTCCTTGTAAATCCAGTTTAAGGACACCTTCCCCTCCCCTCCCCCCTCCCCCCCTCCAATTAGCGGTGACTTTAGTAAGGGCTTTTAGGCTCTTAGAGGTGATTCACACCTAGGGTTTCTTGTGCATAACTTGAGCAAACGAGCTCTGATTTGTGATCGGACTGAAGCGTTAGATTTGTGATATCATAGGCTACAAGAAGGTGGGACAAATGGCTCTTTCACAAAAGTGCCAAAATATCACCTCGAGAGACGTGCACATCAATGAGTCTAGAGAGGTTGCCCCAGATGCCGCCCCATCTCTCCCCTTGGGAGCCCCACAAGAAATAATGACTAGGTTACCTTGGTTATCATTTAACAGGAGATTTTTTAAATCTTTAATTTTAACTTAAAGAAATTAAGAAAGAAGATGCCACTTTTCTTTATACCAAATTTTTGTGAAATTGTTGTTTTCTCAAGAAAAGTGATAAAATTTATCATATTCTAAAGTTTAGTTTGTAAATTGTTATCTTGATTTAATTAAGAAGTATAGGTATATCTTCTCTTTGCCTCGACGCTAACCCCATTTCTGTGCTTGTGTAGTCGGGCGGTGACGTTAGCGAGGTTCGGAGTCGACCCAAGGTATCCCTCGTACCGTTGTGTTGGAGAATAAGATTTCTCCAATGGATGCGAATATTATGATGTTGCCTAGTTCTGCGAGCCGAGGCTAGTTCGGTGAATAAGCCCTCCCTAGTGCGTAGATATCTCTCTGAGATGCGAGAGGATCAAGTGATGGAGCTTGAGAGGGAGATAGGCCGGCTTCAGTCCTGGCCCCGTAAAGATTTTCCGGTCTATAAAGGCTATGTTAACCCAATTCTAGGGTTAACAAGAGCTACCACCATTATCTTACATCAAGGAGTCACCGACGATAGATATACCAAAGGGTCATATATTCAAGATATGAAGCAATAGTGTCCAAAGGTACAACTTGGATGGGCGCCCGTAATGGTGTGACAGAGTATTTATGGTGATTCCTGCTTCAAGAACATGTGGTAGTGGCAAGTTAGGATGAAGTCCTAAGTGATGTACTTCATGGATATATTATGAGTAGTCATTGTAATAGCATTAGGCCTCTTATGAGCCTAAAGTGCTCAGCTGGCCACAATTTAAGTGAGTGTGAATACTTATGGCCATGTATATAAGTGAAGATCTCTCATAATACAACATACTCTCCCATTGTGCAATTGAATCTTGCTCTTGCTAGTATGTCTCCCTAATGCATGCTAGTGAGTGTGTGTGAGTGAAGTGAGGTGAGAGGAGGGACGAGCACCCGTAGTGCAACACGGCAGTGTGACAATGCTCGCGGGATGCACGATGGAATTGCTTCCCAAGGAGTTTTAGAGCTTGGAGACCTCAATGGTTATGAGCTTGGCCATTGGAAAGATCCTCAATCAAGACAATTGCGGTTCACCAGGTAATCTCCTTTTGGGGAGGGTTAGGTTGAGCCATAACATTTTTGGCGCCGCTGGGGAACCATCCTTTGGCTTTTTCCATTTTTTTCCTCTAATCTATGCATTACCCATTGCCAATTATCTTGATTAATGGTTTCCCATGAAAAAGATGTGGATTTGATGGTGATTTAGTGTAGAATAGCTCTCTTTTTGGTTTTTGAAAAGAATGTCTTTTGCTTAATTTTTAGCTTAATTTGTTGTTTTGTTGTTGTTATTGTGGTTTTTCATGTTCTTAGGGCTTGCACATAGTTTGTATTAGGCTTAGTTTGCATCTATTGCATCAAACAATGCAATAGAATGCAATTTTTAGTGAATGTTAGCTCTCTTAGTGTTAAACATAGAACTAAGATCATTAATTTTAGTTTAATTGTGTGTTTGTTGTTGAAATTGTTTGGATTACACTGTTGGCAAGAATTAAGAGTAGCTTAATCTTTCAAAAAAAAATTTAAAACCATTAAAAACCCTTGAATTTGACTAATTTCTCTTAATGGACTGGTTTTTATCATTAAGGGTGATTAATCTTGCTCAAGAGACCAAAAAATTAGAAAATATATTAATTGGGATCTAAATTGATCATATATGAGTAGTCGAGTGTTTTGAGAGCATCTAGATGCATCAAAAGACCTAATTACATCAATTGTTTCATTAATTGGAGAAATTTTACTCTTTGCTTAATTTTACCTTAAAAGAGGATACCATAATTAAGAATCTAATTAATCTCCTATTTTAGATTAATTTATACATTTTTTGATGCACAAAGATTAGCATTTCCTTGCTCTATCTAATGATGTGCTTAATTGTGTGAATTAATTAGGAATTAGTGGTTAATTAGAGTCTTTGATTACTGTGATAGAGGAAAAGATTAGTGAAAGGATTAATCTTAGATTAAATTTTAATCAGTCTTTTACATAACTCATTAAGGCTAATGAGCATTCAATGAGTAGATGCTCATGAGTTGTTAAATTGTTCTTTTTGTTGGGGTTCATTTATGAAGGGTGTAAGGGGTGTCATAAAAAGGTTGACTTTTTTGATTCCCACTTATCTTTTTGGGAAAATGCCCATATCTCTTTCGTTTTAAATTGAAAAAATATCCCCCCCAAAAAGAAAAATTCATATTTCCCACTAGACTTAAAAAAAATTGAATTTAATTTTTCCGTGAAGTTCGGTTCACGCGTGAACCATTTCTACAACTTCACGGCCTAAGGATTCACGCCCTCAGAACCCATGCCAAAAACAAAATCCGTGAAGTCTCGTTCACACATGAACCATTTCTGTCTAAGGATTCACGCCCTTGGAACCCGCGCAAAAAAAAATCTTAGAAGTCCAGTTCTTCGCACGTGAACCATTTCTGCAACTTCACGGCCTAAGGGTTCATGCCCTCAGAACCTGCACAAAAAAATAATAATAATAATAATTTTTTCGTGAAGTCCGGTTTATGCGTGAACCATTTCTGCAACTTCACAGCCTAAGGGTTCATGCCCTCGAAACCCATGCAAAATTAAAAAAAAACAAAAAAATAAACTTAATTTTTCTGTGAAGCGGACCGGTTCACAGGACATGAGACCCTTCGTTCATGCGAAAAAAAATTTTATTTAACCTTTTTGTGAAGTCTGGTTCATGACATGGACCGATAAGGGTTCACGACGTGAGACTCTTCGTTCACGCGAACACACAAAAAAAAAAAAATTTTATAAAATCCGTGAAGTCCGCTTCATGGCATGAAAAGGGGTCCATTGTGGCAAAGAAAAAAAAAACCCTGTTTGGAGGCCCATATCTCCTAAACCGTATATCCAATGAAGGCGCTCTAGGGCTCATCGAAAAACTGACATCGAGCTCTTTGACTTTGGACATTTTGGAAGCTTTAAACTTTTGTAATAGTGACATGCAGGTGATTCTTTGGTAACTTGCTTGTGAAACAAGCCATGGAAGTTGGCCGTCCGAAGTCAAAATCGATCATTTTGGCCTCCGACCAACAGCCTCAAAATTTGACTCGAAAATTGAGGCAAAAAAAAAACCCAAAAACTATGAAAAATCACAAAAATAGAGCGAAAACTTTGTTTCCCCGAGTTTCCCTGACGAGGGTCTAAACGACAAAATCATAGACAACTCAGGGAAACAAAGTTGTAGTACTCCAAAAATACTACAACTCTCTCATACAGAGTTTTTCAAAATTCCTTTTGGAACACCCTAAAAAATGTGCTGCGATACAGGGAAAAAATTCTCAAATTTTTTTTTTCCATCGAGATGGTGATGGAAAATAGGTTTTAGGACCTCCTCTTCCATCTGAGAAGCTACTAGCATAAGCTTTTTTTGAAAAAATATCTCTAAGGTCGTTTACGTGCGTATAACGATATGCCTAAGCTAATTAGGGTGAACGGACACCCGTTTGACCTAATGAAGAGAACGCCAGGTCTCTTGAGGTTGTATAACGGGTTGTGAGAAAATATAAAAAGTAAAAAAAAAACATGTGTGCTTGCTCAGTAAGGAGCAATTACACAATTAGACATGGCAATGATAGAGGGATTGCTAGGGATCATACAAGGATTGAACCCAATGGTGGCTGATATCTTCAAGCCATTGAAATCTATGCCACAAATGCACCTCCCAATACCATTGGCCATCCCTATAACAAGCGTGTTGTCGGGTTTTACACCCCCTGTCACTTCGATCCCACTGAGCTTTGGTCCCTTACCTAACATTCCCATGAATCCTATAGATACCAACCCTTTCTTGGATGCCCACACCTTGGACATACTAACTAGTCTAGGAAGGGGGGTAGCCCAAGGACTCAATGAGTAGACCTCTCCCAACAGAAGCACTCACATACGGCCTCAATGTGACTCATATAGAAATACGGTCATATAAATTTCCAAAATTATTGTCAAATACGACAGAACAACATACCCTATTCAATTCATTCAAATGTTTGAACAGAGATGTGAAGCCTTTAGAAATCCCAACTGTCCCACCAAGGTACTTGCATTGAACCTATGCTTAGAGGGAACAGCTAGTCGATTGATGCCTGCAATCAAGACCAACTTCAAAACCTTAAAATCAGTCTTTATACATGGCTTTTCTAGACAAGGTGATCGGTGGAGTGCAGCAACAGAACTCTATTCAATTGAGCATCAACCAAATAAATCCACTAGAGATTTTATCCTTTGGATAAAACTCTTGGACTCACGATGTGAGTCATGGGAAAAATTAAACGATATTCAATTAAAGAGATGTTTCATGATGGGCTTGAAGAATAATAGCTTACACAAAGTTGATCATTGTATCCAATCCGAAAATATTCGATTAATGTTGTAAAGAAGCAATACGTTTAGAGGACAACATGCTGGAAGATGATCATGCTACGAGGTGTTCCTCATCTAGACCTAGTGAAGCAATGGTAAAAGAAAGATCGATCTCGGAATTGACATTTTTGCTTAAAACCTTACAACCAACATCTCTAAGAGAGGATGAACTTCTTCAAAACCAGACATCCTTAATGCTTCTACAAGTGAGGAACGAAATGCCTTGTGTTGAGTGCAATCACTACGACTATCCCAATCCCCATTTCACATACAAGGCACTTGTTTTTCTATATTACATATATTTATTTTACATATATTGTAAAACCTTTTACCATGATACTAAAAAGTGTCCCACTTCATCCACAATTGACTCAAAACTTCCATCTCATGTGCACCAAACAGAAACAGTCCAAAGGGAACTTCTTAGGAAGCAGTTAATCGAACACTTTAGTGTTTCTATTGTTTTGGACCTCACAAGGTGGCAGACTACATAGTTTGAAATACTTCCATGCCCATAGTCACTGACACCTTGTGACCCATGTGTGAACGATGTGGCATTGATCACATGTTCCAATATTGCCCAAAACGAGTTGCTTCAATGCAACTTGTCTCATAAAATACAACTCTTAACATCTTAAGCATACAAAACAAGAAATTGGCCACAGTACCCTCGAATGTGTTTACACGCTTACAAGCCAAGGCACGAGAGACGATAAAAAAGAACACAAAAGACAATACCTCAACATGGGTAGAAGAACATGCTTTAAAGAAGAACCCAAAACAGAAAACAAAACCTTCTAAACCCAAGAAAGACAAGGGACTACAAACTATCAAAAAGGTTGAATTAAAAGACAGGGAAAAGGAGCCTGTAGAGGGAACATAAACCCAAAAGAGCCAAAAGCTATACATGATGCAGAAGCATCCACCTCAAAGACTACCACACAAACCTCAAAACCCATAAGTGCAACACATGGTACAAAAGCCCAAAAGAAAATTCGATCTCATCGCATGGACAAACATAATGAAAAGCTAACAATCCAAAGAAAGTCAGAAAATGAAACAAGTTCTAGTACGTCACTAAGTAAGGATGAAATAAGTTATGACTCTTCAATCAGTGCACCACATAGACCAACTAAGAAACTAGAACCCATTCAACCACCCCAAATGGATAATAATGATTGTATGATATATGTAGAACGCAAAAGGCAAGCTTAGGAGAGCATGCTTAGCTTGGTTGATTGTCTTACAGGGTCACTGGTTGTGATTGAGCCTCATAATGCCAATCCTAAAAAAGCAACCAAAATACAAAGCCCAAAGGAGTACTGCTTCCCCTTTCAAGTTGAAGACATACTCTCTACAGAGAAGAGTCATTTGAGACAGATTGCATGAATTATGCGCTTGAGAAAGAACGTGAGGAATTCGATAATTCCCTTACAAAATTAAAGCAGTCTCTCAAAACCTCATTTGGAGGAATTCTCTTCTCTCATGGGCCAGCATTACATCAGCACTTACACCTTTAAGGACTCAACATGAGTTATACCAAGACATACAGAACTCCATAGAACAGGACTGTAAAGATTCACAAGTTTCCAAACAGATCTCATTAAGAATTGTCAGAGGAGGGCCAAGTGTGCTAGTGTACACATTCGGTACTCTTGAAAAATCCCAGAGCCAAAATGAGGATGAAAGTGAATGGGAATATGAAACAGAAATGGGATCTGAAGCTAACACAAAAACTGGAACATCCATGGTTCCTTTGGAAGATTCTATCATGGTATAGTTGGATTTTCCTACATGTAATGATGTTAAGTGCAAATGCGCATTGATTAGCTCTCGCGCTGGTCATAACATCATGACTATAGACACTTGGGTGTTGTTGGGACAACTAAACTCATCGCTATAGACAATAGTCTTGCAAGAGGAGCCAATGGACAAAACACTAAAGTTCCAAGTTACTTTAGCTACACTACTCAAACAATCGCAGGAGATATGGAATTCACATTCCATGTTATCCTAGATTCCCTTGAGTATGATGTTGTCCTTAGTGAAACTTGGATAGGTGAATCGTTGTATTCAATAGATGAACCCATGCAAATAGTCAACTTTAACACTCCTGCGGGCAATGTACAATTGCTATTATGGGAGGAAGAGACCTTGGAGGAGCTGGAACTTCCAACATATCTTACTAAAAAGATCCCTAGAATTTTGGTTGGATTGGAAATTTCAAATAAAATCACCACAGCTCAAGCATAGCTTTATCCAACACGAGAACACAATCTCATGACCCTCGAGCTATGGGATTTGTTAGGTCAATCAGCACTCACGGCACATCCTGAAATAATTCCCTTTACACCAAACTTGAACATGCCATGTTTGGGGTAGTTTGAACATACAATGTATATTGAAACTAACCCCCTTACTTGTAAGTTTTTTTGTAGTTGAGTATGTGTTGGAAGAAGATTTGATCTTAGGGTGTAAATGGACTATTTATGCCCAAGCACCACTGTGCTTTGCTAGTGATAGAGTCATCATGATGGTCAACGATAAAAAGTTGACAATACCATACTACAAGGAAGAGGACCAACTTTAATGGATTTCTATGATGCTGAACACAAAAGGTTATAAGTCTCTTCCACAAATGACCCTCTACACAAGGACCTACCATCTACGTCAACGACCGACTCCGATAAAGCATCTACTCCTTTAACCCCATCCTCACCAACAAAGTCCAATGCAAAAACCTCGCAATCAACAGCCATTCCTATGACGAAGTTCTCCCCACGCAACCATCTATCTCTAACAACAAGGAACGCAAAGGAAAAGCCTTGTAGCCTATGCATCTTCATCGAAAAACCTCACCAAAAGAGACAACCACATGCTTGAAAGCCTCGTCTCATCGACATCCACTCCACAAGAGACTATAGCCTCATCATCGTCAGAATGCCCATCAGTCTCAAACCTGTAGCCTCGCCGCCAACCAAAGTCAAGGAGGGTCCCAAACCTTCCACATCAACCCAAAAGAAAACTCCACCAAGAGACAACCACAATCAAGGTATCTTAATGGTATCAAAATGTGGGTGGAAAAGTAGCTACTTGTAGCTCAAGGCTACTATGAAGGTCTTGATCAAATTTGGGTGCCTCGACAGTTAAATCCTCTTCCCCAACGTAGCACTCACAGACCAAGGAAAAAGAAAAGTACTCCACAACACAGTCCACTAAATTCTATGCGAGTTCCTCAAAGAACTCCACCAAGTCAAAGTGTGGGTACCAAAAACACTACTGTAGGCACAAGGGTACTACCAAAGCTTGGGTCCCCAAGCGTATCACAAAATCCCCTAAGCTTGCACAAAGAAGGAACCCTTAGCACCAAGCACATCGGCCACCAGCTTATAATGTTCATCAAAGATGGGTGCCTATGCATGTGCTTCAACAACATGGATACTATGATGGTAATCCCATCATATGGTTGCCAAAATTGAACAATGTGAAGAAAGCCTTACCCACCACTAACTTCAACCTTAATAGCTTCACCTAAGATTCGACAAGAATGGAGGCCCAAGCAATAGCAAGTAAATCACTCAACCACTCTCGTGTATTGAGCACCAACACACGAGCTTGTGTGTTCAATCAAACAATCAGCCTTCCCTACTGCCTCCTCAACAACATTTGAGAAACAAATTCAAGAATCAATACCCATGTTTGCAACGAAGACTTATGAGCGCATCAAGGACAAACTAACAATGCTCTTGTCACCCCTCTGGATGTGAGAAATAAGTGCACAAGAACCTCTTGCTACAAGCCATGACCTAGCTGAACCATAAAAGCATTTAAAATAAAAAAACCATCGAGGTTAAAATCTAGAAATTTAAAGCAGATTTGTTGGATCGAAAAGTTGAAGATGGTCCATTTATTTTGGTTCGTGGTACTCCCAGGCCTGACAGTTGCATGACCATAGATGGGACTCGCATACCACAGGACCGCTGGGTATATGACCAACAAGTAATGCACGTCTTATCCGCCGTCGATAGGGTAGCTGTTTTGGGACACAACCCAATCCATAGTCTACCACCCTTACCGTTAGTCTTCCGTGTCTTAGAAACTACGGCCAGCAGAACCCCCATATTTCACCTATGTGAACCGCTCTAGTCTCATGTCTAGTTGAGCCTAGGATTTTTCTTTTATGATGAATAAGACTAATTATATTAGTCTAATAAAACTCATCCTTGTAAATATTTGAGAAATAAAATGATTTTAAAAGTTTTACTTTTAAAAGCATGAGCGTAATGTAAAGTATGAGTCTTGTAATCCTAAAATTTAATCTTACAATGATAACCAGGACGATCAGCCTCTACTCCCCAATGCATTATATATAGATTTCCAGGAGAAGAAGCTCCTGCTCAAGCAAATGCAACCTCCCTCCTTTAAGGGGGAAGGTACAATGACTACTCTCATAATATATCCATAAAGTACATCACTTAGGACTTCATCCTAACTTGCTACCACAGGCTTGAATGAACCCTTGGATTCTTGCCTCGAAGCAATGAGGCCAAGCACATTGTAAGATGCCCTAAAGTGAGAAAAGCCTCTTGTGAGAAAGAGCTAAAGTCTAGTAAATCCAAGCCTCAGAAGAGATCTTACTGTGAAGAAAACCCTAAAAATCAATCTTACAAGAAGCCCCAGCAGAATGCTCCCTACTATAATCGAGGGTGGCAAGCCAACTCTTTTGTTCCCCGCTCATATGCTACTTCTTCTAGAGAGGACCCTCTCTATTTCGAATGCAATGAGCCGAGACACTTCAGGGCCAATTGTCCCAAGCTAGCATCATCTCTACCTCAAAGCGATAGATCAAATCAAGGCCATGGAACCCCCATCCACCAAGGTGCAAGAGGTGGTGTGGACGTGGCAGAGGCTACAGAGCAGTTTCTTACACTGCTTGTGCTATAAGCGAAGAACCAACTCTGGAGATAGCTGAAGAAGAATGTGCCACCGTCCATGTGGCAATAGAACATCAAGGTCCAAATCAACAATTTGGTGTTCTTCAAACCTTAGCCACCACTCATCACACGGTAAGACATTCCAGCTTTTGATTAATTGTGGCAGTACCCATTCATTTCTTTCTCCAAGGTGTTTACAAAAATTAAACTTGGGTCAAAAACCAGCTAGAAGAATGGTTCTACAACTAGCTAGGGGGAAGGAAGTAGTGTCTCAACATTCTGTAGGAGACCTTGATTTTGAATTGGGTAGTGAGCAAACTCATGGTCATTTTAAAGTCCTGCCATTAGGAATTTATGATGGGATCCTTGGAATGGACTCATTAATTACAAACTATGCTAGTATTCACTATAGCCAGGGGAGTATCACTTTTAAAAATGATCATGGCCAAGTAGTATCAGTTCAAGGAAAGACAGGTAAACCTAAATCTAGGGTAGTCAAAGCAAATCATCTTCTCAAAGGAGAACGTAGCGGATAACAAGTTTTCCTAGTTAAGCTCAACAAAGCTGCTGAACCTAGTAAAGAAACAAAACCCTCTTGGCTCCAAGAATTCTCTGACATCATCCTGAGATGAGCTTACAGGGTTACCGCTTCCTCGAGAAGTTGATCATGAAATTGAGGTGATCCCTGGTGCTCAACTTGTCTCAAAAACACCCTATAAAATGTCTCTTCGTGAAGCCATTGAGCTTAAAGAGCAACTTTCCCAACTCATTTTGTGAGTAAGGATTTGTACATCCCAGTAGCTCTCCTTGGGGAGCACCCACATTCTTTTCCAAAAAAAGGAGGATGACACTCTTCGTCTCTGCATAGATTATTAGGGGCTAAATCAAGTCACTGTCAAGAATAAGTATCGTATCCCTCGCATATCGACGAGCTTCTTGACAGGCTTCATGGGGCCAAAGTTTTCTCAAAAATAGACTTAAGGTCTGGTTATTACCAGATCAGTCACTCAAGGAAGCAGAGACACCCAAAACATCTTTCAATACCCGTTTATGGCCACTATGAGTTTACTGTAATGTCATTCGGGTTGACCACTATGAGTTTACTGTAATGTCATTCGGGTTGACCGATTCTCCTGCAACCTTCAACCGCCTAATGTAAGATATATTCCATCCTTACTTGGATGAATTTTTAGTTATTTTCTTTGAATACATCTTAGTATACTCCAAGTCGGTGGAAGAGCATGAGGAGCATGTGCGTAGAGTTCTGCAGTTTGCTACACAAATATAAACTCTATGCCAAGAAGAGAAAATGTACCTTCTTTACTCATTAGATTAAGTATCTTGGATTCATTGTCTTCCAAGATGGTATCTCGGTATATCCCGCCAAGGTCAAGGATATATTGGAATGGCCACCCCCTAAATCAGTCTGCGAAGTTCGTGGATTTTTGGGAATCACAGGATGGTATAGAATTTTTCATCAAAGATTATGCCCTGGTAGCTGCACCCTTGACGGATATTCTTAAGAAGGATTGCAAAATAGTGTGGTTGCCAATCCATCAAGTCAGCTTTGATCAGCTCAAAGCCATTATTACCTCAGCGCCAGTCCTGAGACTTCCTCAATTCACTAGGGAATTTGAGGTGGTTACTGATGCCAGCAGTCTAGCACTTGGTGGTGTCTTAGGACAAGAAGGGAGACCAGTGGCTTATACTTCTCTCGCAAGCTGAAATAATATGAAGAAAATTATGCCACCCATGATTTAGAGTTCTTAGCAGTTGTTCATTACCTAAAATTATGGAGACATTGTCTCTTGGGGGGCAAATTCCAGATCGTAAAATAACTGACCACAGGAGTCTGAAGTGGATCTTCACCCAGCCTAACCTCAACATGAGGCAGAGAAGACATTATCTCTTGGGGGGCAAATTCCAGATCGTAAAATAACTTACCACAGGAGTCTGAAGTGGATCTTCACCCAGCCTAACCTCAACATGAGGAAGAGAAGATGGATTGAATCCTACAAGAATATGACTTAGACATCAAATTCCTCCCTGGGAAAGATAATGTGGTAGCGGATGCAATTTTGATGCCAAATGATCCTATATTGGGACAAGGTCAAAGAAGTCTCATCTCATGATCTTGATTACCACAGGATGGTGAAGTTAGTAGAAGAAGGAGGAACTTCAAAGAAAGAGAAAAATCTAATCAAGGGGTACTTCATCCATGATGGGAGTCTTTACTTCAATCATAGGCTATGTATTCCTAAGGATCTAGCTCTAAAGAAGCTAATCCTCCATGAAGCTCATGATAGCCCCACTGTAGCACATCCAGGCTATGCAAAAACATTGAACACTATAAGAAGGAGCTATTATTAAGCATGCTTGAAAAATGATGTCCTTCGATACTTGAAGCAATGTCTCTCATGTCAAAGGATCAAAGTTGAAAGAGTCAAGATGCCTAGGAAGCTTCAACCCTTGGATATCCCCCACATTAAGTGGGAATGCATTAGCATGGATTTTGTCACAAGTCTCCCCACTGTACAAGGAGGATATGATTCCATTTTAGTGGTGGTGGAATTGCTTACCAAAGTAGCTCATCTTATGCCAACAAATAAAACCTTCAAAGCTTCTGATGTTTCCCAGTTATTCATCAAGGAGGATGTCTTCAAGCTTCATGGTCTTCCAAAGAGGATAGTTAGTGATCGGGATTCTGATTTCACTTCAAAGTTATGGCAGTCTTTATTTTAGGCCTTGGGAACTCAGCTTTGCTTTAGCACAGCTTATCATCCAAAGACCGATGGCCAGACTGAGAGATTCAACCAAGTAATTGAAGACATTCTCAGGGCATATTGTGGGAAGGGAACCAAGAAGATGGATTCAACACCTTCCTCTAGCAGAATTTGCTTATAATGCATCTTATCATGAGAGCATAGGAATGTCACCATTCAAAGCACTCTATGGGCAAAAATGATTATCTCCTCTAAATTTCTATGATCCAACCATAAGAGTTGAGGCATCTAGAAAAATGCTCGAAGAGATGGAGGAACAGACCAAGGCGATCCAAAAAGATATTAAAGCTGCTCACGATACAAAAGCATTATGCTGACACAAGGAGGTCTGAAAGGATCTTCAAGGAAGGAGACAAATTTCTTCTACGAGTGCGACCCAAGCGTAGTTCTCTATCACTTGGGAAATATAAGAAACTTAGCCCAAGATGTTGTGGGCCCTATAAAGTTATCAAGTGTTTGGGTAAAAGTGCTTATAAGCTCTAGCTCTCCCAGCCCATATCAAGGTCCACAATGTATTTCATGTAAGTTTGTTAAAGCCTTATGTACCTAGTCTCAATCATATTCTTGATGATGAACAAGTTGTAATCCCAACTCAGGGAGTCCTTGAGTTGTAGCCTAGTAGGATCATAAATTCTAGAGAAAGGCAACTTTGTAATAGAACTCTTGTAGAACATCTAGTACGATGGAAAGATTACCCTGAAGAAGATGTGACTTGGGAGATGAAGCGACACTCTTAAAGGATTACCGAAATCCTCTTCATGGGCGATACCCTGTTATAAAGAGAAGCCAAGTGCTCCCATATGCCTCTGGCCAGCGTCATATGCTTTACGTGATTGATTACTTGTGGTGTGCAGTTGAGGAAGATAAATGACTGGGACCCTAGCGTTGACACGATCCCACATCTGTGCATGTGCCTCGCGGTCCTTCTTCATTGACAGTAACTCCCCTTCCTCTGCTTCTGGCTCTGGAACCCCAATAACAATGAAATCAGCAAGGTCATATGACTCCAGCACAGACTCCATCATCACCTTCCAGATGCCGTAATTGTTCCTGTCCAACTGACGGTCCACTAGGAACATGGGGAGAGTTGGGATCTTCACATGCTTCTCAGCCATCTCTAACAAATCTGCTATCACGGGGATGTAACTAAAAAGGGTGGGTGGGTGGGAAAAAAAACTCTAAACTTGCAAGTGGCTGTCCAGCTACTTAGCCCGCCTTCCTCTTGCTACTTCTCTTCCCGAACAGTCCAAAACAGTCCACCAATCAGCAACGCAACAATCCCCCTCTTGGCTCAGAAAACTCCCAAGATCTTTCAAGAGTCTAGGGCTCTGATACCATGTCAAAATACGCAGCAGAGATGATAACAAAATATGAGATCGCAAGAGCAAGTAGAGTGCAGAAAATAGATAGCACAAGAGAAGGAGAGAGATAGGCATGTAACTCTTCTCTATACACAAGATCTCGCAACAATAAGAACTGAATACAATAGGTGGGGGGACCATGGGGCCATTTTATATGGCCCCATGAGTGCAGTCGGCCAGTAGATGGACAGCCGACTGGACATGAAATGCCCATGACCAAAAAATACAGCAGTCGGCCACAACATATCATAGTCGGCCATCGCACGTGTGCAGTCGGCCAGCCAGAGAGCAACTGGGACTGCCTGTGACTAGTCGACCAATATCTGGTACAGCCGACACTGTCCCTACATTGCCTCCCACACCCTAGAAAAATAGAGAAAAATGGGAAAAAAATACAGGGAGTGAGGAAAAATGATAAAACACCTATACAAGGCAGGCACACCCACACAACAAAGGCCATGGTGTTTGATAAAGACAAGAGATTACTTCTAACAATCTCTAGCTATTATCTAGCCTCATAAATGAAACTAGCAAAGTGATTATTACAAGCCTTTACCTTTGAGTTTTTATTTTTTATTTATTTATTTTTACCTTAGTAAGAAGATAAAAATGTAAAAGTAGGGCACCACCTTACAGAGACCCAAGCAATGGCCCAGAGACCTCATACAAGAGTATCTAAGAATCGTTAAGTACCTCTCTAGAGTGATGTTTTTTGTAAAAAAAATGCTTTATTGGCATGTTTTTAGCCACAAGGCATCTATCCCATGGAGATCAAGGCTATGGTCCCCAAGGCTTCTCACTAAGAGAGCCAAAAGTCTTACCTAGATTGCACATGGCGACGATTATCTTCTTGGGTCTTTTTTTTTCCTTGTTTTTTAATTTTTGGACTGTTTTTTATTTTTTGGTTATTGTTTAAACTACTTTCACTTTTACAATTTTCCTAGAAGGCTCTATTCTAACTAAAGAGGGCACATTAATGAAGGTGGAGTACTTGGCATACTCCTTTGGCATACTTTAAAGTCAATCTCAATAAGGATTAGAATAGGACCAAATATTGAATGGTTATCCAAGTAATAACTAGAAGAGTGATAGACCAGCCACACAGAATGATGCAAACAAGTAATCAAACAAAAATTGAATAAAGACTTGTAAAAAAAATTTAAAATTGAAATAATAGCATTATTTGAGGATGGGTTTAGAATACACCTAGTAGTTGTATGGTTAGAAATTTGGTCTGTAGAATTGTACTTGTAATGCTGAGAACTTTCACTGTTGCTTTCTCTAAACCTAAAAAATAATCTTCAAAATCATTGCAACAACAACATGTCATCATCAGATAGCCACAACTCATACATTGGGTCGGACTCAGTGTTATTAATCTTGTCATCCCCATGGTTTGATTCTAATAGAAATTCCTCCTTTCATGCATGAGGCAATGGTCTAAGTGTATCCTCGTTGTGATGATATGGCATGGGTACTACAAGTAAGTGAGATAAGTAGCCATATGTTAATCCCATTTTGGATTAACAAACATGATTCTCAATTGAGGACATTAATAAGTGTCATGAAACAACACTATAAAAGTTGTACATTATGAGATATTGGCCACCCAAGGCCTAGTAATAAGTGAGTTTTGGGTGCCCAAGGCCTAGTAAGTGAGTTTTGGGTGCCCAAGGCCTAGTAAGTGAGTTTTGGGTCAATTGTATATAAGGCATTTTCTCATAATATAAAGACACAATCCCCCTTGTGCTATTGAGAGCTCTCCATTTGCGTCTTGAGAGAGATTGAATGAGTGAGAGCATTCTAGCATTGTGCCTCTTTCATGCTTGTGTGAGAGAGAGAGTGATTACCATATGCGACGGTGTGAGCAACTCCACGGTGACAGTGTGGAGGTAGAGCTTGGAGTTTGGAGCTTAGCAAGTGAGCTTGGAGGCCTCAAGGGACTCAAGATCGAAGCATTGGTAAGTACCCTACGACATTTTTGAGCGTAATCTACCAAAAATTTTGAGCACGTGAAAGTTCAGGAAAGCGGTCTCACAAAGGATTTGCGGATGGCAATGGCCATAGTAGATATGGTAAGTGTACCCTTGGAGGATGTCATTGAGCAAACGATTAGGGCAGGCTGCTCATTAGACACTTATGGGAAAGACAAGGGCAGTAAAATTAAGAGGAACACTAGAAAAGGAAAGCATAAGGAAAGTGACAGTGAAGATTCAGATGATGATTCGGAGTCTGATTCGGATGACAGCAGTGAGGACTCAGAGGATGAGGAAGCCCAAAAGTCCAAGAAAGGGTCGAAAAAAGGGAAAGACCATAAACATGAGCATCATGCGGAGCATTTGCAGAGCTCCCCAAGTCAAAGTGAGACTAGAAAGAACACCGATAAGGGCATTTGGTGTGTTACCTATAAGAATCTTGGTCACCCCGCACATGAATGTGCTTTAAATTAGAGCTGGTGTGAGATTTGTAAATCTTCTACCCATAATACGGAAGACTGCCATTAGCATGGAAGGCCGGCAAAGACGGATGGCAGGGTATAGAATCTTCTGACCCAACAGTGTCTTTTGCCTAGTCACATCAGGAATTCCAGGGTAGCTTGTTTAGTGACAGACGAGGTGGTGGAAGAGGCCGAGGTCGCGGTGCCACACCGTGCACTAAAACTTGTCTGTTTTTCCTAGAGGAGGGCCATTGGCGATCGAAATGTCCAGAGGCAGTAGCGTACAATGCCCAGAAAGGCAAAAAAGCAAGTAAAATTGGCAGGAAAGGCACCGAGTGTCGGTATGGTGCAGTTGGTTGCATTAGATGAAGCCCCGACAGTCAATATTGTAACCAGATCCGAGGCCAAGGTGAAGGCACAAGATATTGTAGACAAGTATCCTATCGACTGGCCATAGCAAGAGGCGGTAAGGCATGAATTGTCCACTTGGGTTGCCAACCAGCCCCGCCAGTTTATTCTGAAGTGGGGCACAGTGCGGGTCCTATTCAGGAAAGCGGAGGAAGTAATTCCAGTGGCTAGATACCACAACGGGAATGGACATACCAAAAACCATTAGCCAACGTGCCGAGCCCGACTTCAACTCTCCGAAAATTCCATCTTTATGACAGTATCCTATCACCATATTGCTCGAGCAGCTGTTGGAACTGGTACCCACATTCAGAGATCAGATTATTAACCCAAGTAAACAACATGTGGAAGAACCCACAAGCCATGCAGTGCAGCAGATGGAAGGCCCAGTGGATGCGGTACCGCTGTCAGATACTTGTATTCCGATAACCACAGTAAAATATAGAGGACATCTGATTGATCAAGTGCTGCTGGATGGTGGGTTTGGAGTCAATATTACAACTACTGCTACTTGCGGGAAGTATGACTTAATGCAATGGGAGGCAGCACCTTGTCTGGTTCGAATGGTAGATCAAAGTGGGTGCATCCTCTGGGATTTTTGCGGGATATGGTAGTGGAGTTGGCTAGAATACAGTTCCGTTTATCCTTAGTGGTTCTGGATATGGAAGGAGCGCAAGATGATTTTAATTTGTTGCTGGGACGGGGCTCCAGCGCGCGAAAAATAAAGAAAATCCTCCCAAAAATGAGTAAATACTCACATAAAAGGAAGAGTTGACTACTAAGGACAAGGTTTTGAGTTAAAAAAGAAGAGATATTTAGAGGAAATGATGCGTTTTTGACACCTCAGTGTGGGGAAATTCCCCTCATGAAGGAGGCGCCTATTTCACATGTGGTGGATTTTTAAACTCACAAATAATGAGATATTTTTATCTCTCCTCTCTCCAGTTTCAACTAGAACCAAAAAGTAAGCTAAACTGACCTAAAAATGGTCAAAAAAGTGACCAAACTGATTTGAAAAATTCTAGAATCAGTTTGCTTGGTTAGAGGCTCACTTTTTCCTATAAATGAAGCCTCTCCCTTTGTAAATGGTTAATAGTGTTTTATGCATTGTTACTCTACTCCTCCCCAAAGCCAAAAACAGTGAATTCATTGATAATTCATTTGTTTTTTACCACTTTCTCTTCAAAAGAATTGGTGGCCACTCTTGTTGCAAACAAGAGTAGATCCCTCAAACCATCAAGCCAAAGGAAAGCTCACAAAACTCCTAGTAAGTTAGAAATTCTACTTTTTCTTATTCTATTTTATGGTTTTCTGATTTTTGCTTTCTTTAAAATAAACATGGATGTTATGCCTTGCTCGAAAGGCTTTCCCCCTTCTCTTCATTATTGAATTCGACCTTTCTTCATCCTGGATGTGTAATCAAATTGATGGAATTAAACTTTTCATATTGTTTACTCTTAATAAAGTGAAAATTTATTAGATTAGAATGATTTAAATCATCTTGGATAATTTCTAGTAAATTTTAGAGTGAAAAATTTGAAAAATGGTCAGCCATACAAAGGAGGTTATGGCAAAATTTTCTTAAATTTGGTGAAATAAGTTTTATCTTTTTCTTATTCAAAAAGAGTAATCCTCACCACTTGTGTATTCTAAAAGTGTTATTTTTATTCTATGCATAGAAAAATGCATAGAATAAATATTTTTATTATAAAAGTGTTATTTTCATTAGAATTAATTTCTATGCATAGAAAGATGCATATTGAAAATATTTTGATTTTAAAAGTGTTACTTTCATCAAAATTGATTTTTATGCATAAAAGAATTTTTATTATTATAAAAAGTGTTAGTTTCATTAAAATTGAATTTATGCATGCATAAAAGAATTTTTTTAATTAAAAAAATGTTACTTTCATCAAATTTTAATTTTATGTATAGAAAGATGCATAAAGAGTTTATTTTTATTCCAAAAGTGTTATTCTCATCAAATTTTGATTTTATGTATAGAAAGATGCATAAAGAGTTTGATTTTATTCCAAAAGTGTTATTCTCATCAAATTTTGATTTTATGCATAGAAAGTTGCATAAAGAGTTTGATTTTATTCCAAAAGTGTTATTCTCATCAAATTTTGATTTTATGCATAGAAAGATGCATAATGAAATTTATTTTTATTTCAAAAGAGTTATTCTCATTAATTTTGATTTTATGCATAGAAAGATGCATAAAAATTTTTATTTTTATTTCAAAAGAGTTATTCTCATTAATTTTGATTTTATGCATAGAAAGATGCATAAAGAAATTTATTTTTATTTCAAAAGAGTTATTCTCATTAAAATTGAATTTATGCATAGAAAGATGCATAAAAGATTTATTTTTATTTCGAAAGTGTTATCCTCCTTAAAATTGAACTTATGCATAAATAGATGCATAAACGGATTTTTATAAAGGTGTTATTTTCCACTGAAGTTGTTCTTATGCATAAATAGATGTGTAAAGAATCTTTATATCAAAAATAAGAATTCTCTTACATTCTCTAAATAGATGTGATAAGAGATGTGATATGATATGATATGATGTGAATCGGGATGTGAATGAATGATTTAGGATGTAAATGAATGTGTTAGCATGTGAATCGGGATGTGAATGAATGATATAGGATGTGAATGAATGTGATAGCATGTGAATCGGGATGTGAATGAACGATAAGGGACGTGAATGAATGTGTTAGCATGTGAATCAGATGTGAATGAATAAGATGTGATGTGGATGTGATAAGATGCGATGTAAACTGGATAGATGTTAATGTATGTGAAGTGATGAGATGTATGGGTAGATGCAAATGGATGAGATCTGATGAGGATAAATGAGGAAATAAGTGATGAGATAGAAAAAGATGTGATTAGATAAGAATGGGAATACTTATGAAATGAATGTGAATTGATGTGTGGGTAATGTGGATTGACGTGAATGGATGTATGGATGATGTGGGTTGATGTGTGGATAATGTGGATTGACGTGAATGGATGTATGGATGATGTGGATTGATGTGTGGATAATGTGGATTGATGTGGGATGTATGGATGATGTGGATTGACGTGTGGATTGATGTGGATGGATGTATGGAAGATGTGGATGGATGTGTGGATAATGTGGATTGATGTGGATGGATGTATGGATGACGTGGATGATGTGGATGGATGTAAGGATGATGTGGATTGATGTGTGGATGATGCGATTGGATGTGATTTGATGTGGGAATGATGTGATGTGATAGGGATCGATGAAGAAAAAAAATTACAGGAAGATGAGAAAAGATGGGGACTAATGTGAAAGGATGTGGAGTGATGAGAAAAGATGGAAATATTGTTGGAACTGTATTTGTATATGAAATCTGTTTTAAATGACTGTTTTATGTCAAGAATGCTGGGAAAGCATTTTGACCATCTTGTGAATGAGGTCGTGGAGACCTATCTGTTAAAGTTGCAACTGCTGAGACGGAGAGTCAATAGAGGACATCTCGCGTAGCAAGGTCTGCCGAGGTCTTGACTAGCCTCGGTTCGATTTAAATGACGAGCTTCCGGTACAGTGGATGAGGGACCAAGGAAGCAGCCTATGAGTGAAGCGCTAGGTCACCGTACGAAGGATCCTAGAGGGTGCTGACCATACGGTGCTCGGGCTCTGGGTCACCGACGATACCCACACGTGCGTCGTGGAAGATATTGGAACAAGGAGTAAGAGTTGTTTTCTGAATTCGGGTATGGATCTGGTTGATTGACCTTGCTGGTCCTCAACGAATGAGTCCATGGCTCTTTTATATGGATCCGTTGGTTGATCTTGCTGATCTTCAACGGAGATTCCATTTTGTTATGTGAATATATTGCCAGGTTACTATGAGCTAGGAGCTATCGAAAAGGCCCCTGAGTGGACAGGTGGTGAGCGTTCTGGTTGCCAATGATGCCATAGGTACACCGATGAAGGAATGATTGGAAATAAGGATTCAACCGGAGATTTTGACGATTATGATCAGTGACACAATGGTTTCATTAAACGATTGTTTTTAGAAGATGCTGATTCTGTGAAAAAGGCAATTTCATATTGGGTGTATAAGTGGTGTGACTAGTTTTAAGTTTACATGAATTTCCAACTAGGGGGCTGGAAACTCTTTTCCCTGGTACCCGGGACAAAAACTAACCGAATTTCTAATTGGATCCCATCACTAGAGTGGTTGGGAGGTTGGCTAATCCATGGATTAGGCTGGACTGATGGATCCCTAAAATGAGACTAAATTTTTGTTGGTACGATAGATGAAGTAAATCCCGAATAAAAATTGTTCTATGAAAAAGAATCAACGGCTATGCCTCTCAACAATGAGGAAGAAAGCGTTGGTCTCTATGATCCAAGTGCAATCTTTCCCTTGATCTGACTATGGGACTTATGGGTTCGTCAGATCAGTTCAGTTAGTTAAGGCTTTTGACTACGTTAGAGAAAAGTTATCCTAGAGGAATCGCCCGTGCTTTCCGGGCAAGGAAATTTTTTCGAGTTCGGTTTTGGAAGAACCGATGGATTAGTCTCTTGTCTGGATATCCGTGGGCGAGGCCCCGAGTGTGGGACCCTACCCCGCACAAGAAGTGCTACTTTCACTGCTAGTACCCCATAATTCGTTGCGCAGTCGAGTCAGGGATCTTACAGCATTGAACTTTGTTGGTGAGGATGGAGTGGAAGGGGTAGATGCTTTATCGGTGTCGATCGTTTATATAGATGGTAGGTCTTTATGTAGAGGGGCTTCCAAGGAAGAGGCTTGTAATTTTTTGTGCTCAGCATCATAGAAATCCATTAGGGTTAGATCCTCTTCCTAGTTATTGTCAACTCTATGTCATTGACCATCATGATGACCTTATCGCTAGCAAAGCACAGTGGTGCTTGAGCAGTAATAGTCCATTTATGCACCAAAATCAAATCTGCTTCCAACACATACTCAACCACAAAAAAACTTTCAAGTAAGGGGGTTAGTTTCAATATACATTGTATGTTCAAAGTACCCCAAACATGGCATATTCAAGTCTTGTGTGAATGGAATTCTTTCAAGATGAGCATTCAGTGTTGGTTGATCTAATAAATCTCATAACTCGAGAGTTATGAGATTGAGTTCTCGTGTTGGATAAAGCTATGTTTGGATTGTGGTGATTTTATTGAAAATTTTCAATCCAACCATAATTCTTGGAATATTCTCAGTAAGGTATGTTGAAAGTTCCAGCTCCTCCAAGGTCTCTTCCTCTCGTAATAGCAATTGCACAATGCTTGCAAGAGATTTAAGGTGACTGTTTGCATGGATTCATTAATTGAATACAACGAGTCACGTATCCAAGTTCCACCTAGGAGACGACATCATACTCAAGGAGATCTGTGGTAACATGGAATCTAAATTCCACATCTCCATCGATTGTTTGAGTAGCTAAAGTAACCTGGAACTTCAATGTTTTGACCATTAGCTCCTCTTGCAAGACCATTATCTTCTGAGATGATTTTATGTTGTCCCAATGACACCCAAGTGTCTATTTTCATGATGTTTATGACTAGCTCGAGGGCTAATCAATGAACATTTATGCTTAACATTATTGACTGTAGGAAAATCTAACCATACCATGATAGAATCTTCAAGAGGAACTATGGATGTTTCAGTTTTTGTTTCAGCTTCAGATTCCGTTTCTGTTTCATATTCCCATTCACTTTCATCCTTTTTTGGCTCTCAACTTTTTCAAGAGTACCCAATTTGTACAATGGCACACTTGGTCCTCTAACAATTCTAACTGTGTTCTGTTTGGAAACTTGTGAACCCTCACAGTCATGTTCTATGGAGATCTTTATGTCTTGGTATAACTCATGTTTAGCCTTTAAAGGTGCAAGTGCCAACGCTATGTTGGCTTCACCACATGAAAGAAGAGCACTCCTCCAAATGAGGATTTGAGAGACTTCTTTAATTTCGTAAGGGAATTATCGAAGTCCTCACGTGCTTTTTCAATCGCATAATTCGTATAATGTGTCTCTAATGACTCTTTTGTAGAGAGTACGTCTTTCTCTTGAAAGAGGAAGCGGTACTGCTCCGGGTTTTGTATTTTGGTTACTTTTTTAAGATTGGCATTATGAGGTTCAACCACAATCAGTGACCTTGTATGACACTCAACCATGCTAAGCATGCTCTCCTGAGCGTGCTTTTTATATTCCGTATATGTCATGTGATCATGATTTTCAATTCGGGGTGGTTGGGTGGGTTCTAGTTTCTCAATTAGTCTATTAAGTGCATTGAGTGACAAATCAGAACTTGTTTCATCCTCACTAAGATGTACTAGAACTTGTTTCATCTTCTGACTTTTTTTGGATCGTCAGGTTCTCATTATGTTTGCCCATGTGACGAGATCTAATTCGGGTTTTGTATCATGTGTCGCACATGTGGGTGTTGTGGTTTGAGTCCACCGGCCTTTGAGGTGGATGCTTTTGCATCATGTGTAGCTTCTGGCTCTTTTGAGTTTATGTTTTCCACAAGTTTCCTTTCACTGTCCTCTCTTTTCACCTTGGTTTCGATAGTTTGTTGTCCCTCGTTTTTCTTAGGTTTAGAAGGTTTTATTCTCTCTTTTGGTTTCTACTTTAAGACAGGTTCTTCTACCCATTTTGAAGTGTTATCTTTTGCATTCTTTTTGACCGTTTCTTGTGCCTTGGCTTGCAATCGTGTAAGCACATTCAAGGATACCATCGTGTGGACAATTGCCTGTTTTGTACACTTAAGATGTTTAGAGTCAATATATCCAAGGTGTGGACATCTAGGGGTTGCAAAGGGTTGGTACCTATAGGATTTGTGGGAATGTTAGGTAAAGGACCAAAGCTCAGTGGAATTAAAGTGACAGAGGGTGTAAAACCCAATGACACGCTTGTTGTCGGCATGGCAAATGGTATTGAAAATTGCAGCTAGGGCATAGATCTCAGTGGCTCAAAGATACCAGCCATTGGGTTCAGTTCGTGTTGTGTGAGCCGCCCTGGCAAACAATCCCTCTATCGTTGCCATATCTTGACTTTAATGAGCAAGCACACGTTATATATATATATTTTCTCGTAGCCTGTTATAGTCTTGGGAAGCCTGGTGTACTCTTCGTTGGGTCAAATGAGTGTCCGTTTGCTCTAATTAGCTTAGGTGCTATACGCACGTAAAAGGTACATGCTAGTAGCTTTCTAGATGGAAGAGGAGGTCCTAAAACCTATTTTCCATCATTGTCTCAAGACGAAAAGAATTTCGAGAATTTTTTTCTTGTTTTGCAGGCCGTTTTTTAAGGTGTTCCAAAAGAAATTTGGAAAAATCTGTATGAAACAGTTGTAGTATTTTTGGAGTACTACAACTTTCTCTTTGAGTTTTTCGTGATTTTGTCGTTTAGACCCACAAAAAGTAACCCAAATATATAGTCTGTAATCGTTTTCACGTTGTGTTGGGTAATTTTTAGTGCTTTAAAGATCGTTTTTAACCTCGATTTCTGGGTCGAATTTTGAGGTTGCTGGTCGAAGGCCAAAATGATCCATTTTGCCCTCGAACAATCAAGATCGATTTCGCCAAGCTCGATGTGTCGGCTTTCCAATGAGCACTAGTAGAGGGCATTCCTCAGACACACGGTTTAGGAGATACGAGCCTCCAAATAGGGCTATTTTCTAAAGTCTTTTTTTTGCGTGAGGACTGTTTCACAACGTGAAACAGTAGGGGTTCACGGCATGAAACGTTTAGGATGTGAATCGATTTTTGAAATTTTTTTTCCTTTTTCCGAGACGAGGACTATTTCATGACGTGAAAGAGTAGGGGTGAAACTCTTAGGATGTGAATTGATTTTCAAAATTTTTTCCGACACGCGGGGATTGTTTCATGACATGAAATAGTAGGGGTTCATGGCATGAAAATCTTAGGCCATGAACCGATTTTCAATTGTTATTATTTTTAATTGATTTTTTTTTAAAACCAATGGGACCTATTTCACGATATGAAATAGTAGGGGTTCACGTCGTGAAACGCTTAGGATGTGAACCAATTTTTACTCTTTTTTTTTTGAAAGTTTAGAGGAAAATTCAAATTTACTTGTTTAGAGGAAATATTTTTTAAATTTTAAATTAAAGACATATGGGCATTTTTCCAAAAAGGTAAGTGGGAATAAAAAAAGTCAACCTTTTATGACTCCCCCTTATACCATAAATGACCCCCAAAATGGACAATTCGACAACTCATGAGCATCTACTCATTCAATGCTCATTAGCCTTAATGAGTTATGTAAAAAGGTGATTAAAAATTAATCTTTTTACTAATCTTTCTCTCTTAAACTAATCAAGGGCTCTAACTAACCTCTAATCACTAATTAATTCACACAATTGAGCACATCATTGGATAGATCAAAGAATTGCTAAGCTATGTGCGTCAACTAATGTGTAAATAAATGTATAATTAGAGATTAATCAGACTCTTAATTTTAGTCTCTTCTTTTAAGGTAAAATTAAGTAAAAGAGAGTCAAATTCCTCCAATTGATGTAATTAGGTGTTTTGATGCATCTAGATGCTCTCAAAACACTCAAAAACATTAATTTCGAATACTTTCTCATGATTAATTTAGACGCCAAATAATACATTTTCTAAATTTTTGTCTCTTAAAGTGGATCAATCATCCTTAATGACAAAAATCAATCAATTAAAGAAATTAGTCATTTTCAAGAGTTTTTTTATATTTTTGAGAAATTTTTTCAATGATTAAGCTACTCCTAATGCTTGGTAACACTTTAATGCATACAATTCCATCAAAAAATACATAATTTAAGCTAAATTAATGATTCTAATTCTATGTTTAACTCTAAAGAGAGCTAAAAATTACATTACATTGTTTGATACAATAGATGTAAACTTAACCTAATATATTCTATGTGTAAGTCTTAGGAACATTAAAAATCACATTATCAACATAATAAATTAAGCTTAAAAAATAAGTAAAAAACATTCTTTATAAAACCAAAAAAAGAGAGCTATTTCTCACAAAATCACACACAAATCCACATCTTTTTCATGGAAAACCATTAATCAAGACAATGAAAAATGGGTAATGCATATATTAGAGAAAAACAATGGAAAAAACCAAGGGATGGTTCCCCGCCGGCATAGCTTCTTATGTCTTCCCACATAGCTTCTGCACTTACGCTTCACATCCAAAGGGGTGAAAAGACATTATGAGTTTGTCTTTGATGCGCTCATAAGTCTTCGTTGTAGACGTGGAAATTAAATCTTGAACTTTTGACACAAGTGTTGTCCCCAAGCGATAGGTACGACTTCTGGTTGGTTGCCATTGGGTTTGAATGAACACACAAGCTCTTGTTTATTTATTGAATGGCTTGTTTGGTGTTGCTTGGGTTTCCAATCTTGTCAAACTTTAGGTGAGGCTGTTAGGGTTAAAGTCGATGGTGAGGTTGTCTTCACTTGGTTCAATTTTACCAACCATATGATGAAATTACCATCATAGTATCCTTAAGCACGTACACATGCACCCATCTTTGATGAACATTATAATTTGGTGGTTAATGCTGTTGGTGCTAAGGTTTCTTTCTTTGTTGTACAGGCTTAGGGGACTTTGTGATACGCTTGGGAATCTAAGATTTGGTATTTCCTTGGTAATACCCTTGTGCTTGCAGTAATCTTTTGGGAACCCACATTTATTGAGATATTAGAGTTCGTTGAGGAACTCACATAGGCTTTTGTGGATGGTGTTGTGGAGTACTTTTATTTTTCTTTGGCCGCTACGTTAAGGAAGATACTTTGATTGTCGAGGCACCCAAATTTTATTAGTATCTTCATAGTAGCCTTGAGCTACAACTAGCTGCTTCTACACCTATATTTTGATACCATTAAGATACCTTGATCTTGGCTGTCTTGGTGGAGTTTTCTTTTTTGTTACAGTCAAAGGTTGTGGACCCTCCGTCACATTGGTTGGCACTGAGATTGTGGGTTTGAGACTCATGGGCATTGTTGACGACGATGAGACTAGAGTCTCTTGTGGAGTGGTAGTCGATGATGAGGTTTTTGAGCATGCGACTGCCTCCGTTGGTGAGGTTTGTCAATGAAGAGACGCTGGCTCCAAGATTTTTACTTTGAGTTCCTTGTTAGAGATAGATGGTTGCACATGGGAAACTTTTTCAGGAATAGATGTTGATTGCGAGGTTTTGACATTGAACTTTATTGGAGAGGATGGAGTGGAAGGGGTAGATGCTTTATCGGAGTCAATCGTTGATATAGATGATAGTTCTTTGTGTAAAGAGGCGTCCAAGGAAAAGACTTGTAACTTTTTGCACTCAGCATCATAGAAATCCATTAGGGTTGGATCCTCTTCCTAACAATATGGTATTATCAACTCTATATCGTTGACCAGCATGATGACCCTATCGCTGGCAAAGCACAGTGGTGCGCTTGAGCAATAATAGTCCATTTATGTCCCAAGATCAAATCTGCTTCCAACACATACTCAATCACAAAAAACTTACAAGTATAAAGAGATTAGTTTCAATATACATTGTATGTTCAAAGTACCCAAAACATGGCATATTCAAGTCTTGTGTGAATGGAATTCTTTCAAGATAAGCATTGAGTGTTGGTTGACCTAATAAATCCTATAACTCAAGGATCATGAGATTGTGTTCTCGTGTTGGATAAAGCTGTGCTTGGATTATGGTGATTTTATTTGAAATTTTCAATCCAACCATAATTCTTGGAATATTCTTAGAGTAAGGTATGTTAAAAGAACAAGAAGAAGACAAGAATCAAAAGATAAAGGTAAGTCTAACCATCTCCTTCTAATCTAATCTTACATATACATATGAATGAATGAAATTTTAAAAAAAGGGAGAGAGATAAAGGCAAAAAACTTTACCTTAAGCATATGAGTTTCTGGCTTGAGATAGGTGAACAGAATATATGCAAAGAGAAAAGAGTATGAGTTTCTTGCTTGAGATAGGCGAACAGAATACACGCAAAGAGAAGAGAGTATGAGTTTCTTGCTTAAGATAGGGGAGATCTAAAGAGGAGAATTATGTCCTTTCAATGTAAGCTTTGGAAAGAGAGGAGAGAAGCTAAGATTGGCAAGGTCATGCATGGCAAAGAAGAATCCAAGTTTTTTTATCTACACATGTGGCTATGCACACGGCTATAGATGCATGCATAGTCATGCCTATAGCCACATCTTGTTATTCGATGCTCATGTGTTGCATTTACTCATTGTCGACAAACCACCCTCTCACTACATTCTCACTAGTGGTGATGCTATATCATGCGGCTATACCCCCGATTAGTAGTAGTGTGACTTTACCCTTAAAATGTTGTTATTTGGGTGAATACTAATCGTACATTCATCTTTGACCACAAGACCCTTCTAATTGAAGGTTATTGAGATATCTTGATGAAGAGCACAAACAACATATGTTGTTTCATTGAAACAAATTTATTTCGATGCAAAATTAGAGTTGGATATGGGAAAGGAAAATGAATCCCCTTAAACGTGGGTGAATTTCCATACAATACAATTAGAGTTGGATATGGGAAAGGAAAATGAAATGTGACGGGTAACTTTTGAGGTTTGAAATCGTACAAGAGATGGTAACCCCCTTTTGAGGGCCTTATTTATTGTGGAGTCTTGAAGGGGTCCTTCGACTAAGGGAAGGTTTGAACGCGGACAAATGGCTTTGTATACTGGACTTTACATTGAGAGAAAGGACAACTGCTCGTGGGGGGCGGTGTTATTCATGAACAAATGCCTCTGTAGACACGTCTTTACATTAATCATGAGAGTAAGGGCAACCCCTTTTTGAGGGTGGCGGTGTTGAGGTAAGTCTCGATTCTCGAATGGCTTTTGTATACGGGTCTTAATCTACATGCTGAAAAGAATAGTACCCCTTGGGAGGGCCGTAGATGCTAGGACGAGGATGCATTCTGCAAGAGCCTGGCGAGAGCCCCTGCGAAGAGAGCGTTGATGTAGGTTGTGGGCTCGAGCTGCACGGAATTTGATCTCACATCATCGAAGCCGTCGTATTGGTCAGGCCCGCCCACGATGGCGCCTACCACCACATTAGGATTTGGTGCAGTTCGACTGAACCAGAGGCGAAACCCGTCTGCGCATTGCAGCTTCTTGTCCGACGGAGTAGAGGACATGGCAGAAGCGAGTATGGAGGATCCACGATGGTGAGCTTGTAGCGGATAAGCAGTACCAAAACCCACCATGTAGGAAATTCCCAATGGGTTCTTTCCCAGAACGTAGTCCACCTGCATAAATTAAAGTAAAGGAGCTGTCACATTAGTCAATCCTGGTGCCTCGCCATAGCTAGAGAAACGTAGCGAAGAAATTACGTTACCTGGTCTTGGGCAAAGCCGAGTAAATCTTGTGGGGAATACTGTTTGTTTCCACAGATTAATATGGAGCTTTGGCTGCTCTTTGATAGATAGGTTGAATAAACCCCTGCCAAGAATGCCGCTCCGCCAGCGTACTGCGTATTTGCACCTGCTCTCAAGTAGAGCAGACCTCCTGGTTCCATATTGGCAGCCGCAATGAAGTCCTCAATTAGATAATGGAATGATGGAAGGGAACATACTGTAACGTTTTTGGGTGTGCTACCTGGAGTTCTAGAGATTTGGGTGATGGAGTTGTTAGGTAGATTTGCGCACATGAAGAAGTCTGCCTTCCATTTGAGAAGCTCAAGTGTATCGTCTCCCTCAAAGTACAACTGCAGTAAGTTCAACAGAATTGCTCACATTAAGCTGCGACATAATCAGACTTGACGAACCTTGAATATATATGCTAACTAATTACTTTGGATAGCAATACTGCCAAGCCAGCAAACTTGTTGTCCCAGCTGAATTCCGTCATATCGGCAGTGTTCTCTAGAGCATTTTGAATGTATCGTAAGTAGGATGGATTACTGGTAGCTTTCAGAAGCCAAGCCGCCGCCCACAAGAGCTCGTCCTGCAGTCCATAATTATTTATAATTAAGTAATTTCTTGGACCCTCAACGCCATGGCTGGTCAGGCTAAAATCAAGCTTATTAATTAGGAGACAGGCCGTGCCTTACGTTGTAGCCGGAATAGCTGCAGTAGAAAGGGCATTCATTCGTGTAGGACGCACGGTAGCGGTCCGCGAAATGGAAGAGCTGTAATCAATAGCAAGACTTGTAATAAATAGCAAGTCGTCGTGATCATAAGATGGGTCTCCCACTGCCCCTGAACACGTAATGAAGAATAGCTGGTGTTGATACCATAGCAGCCCTGTCGAGCAGCAGAGCGGAGTAGCTGGCATCGACGCCTTCGAAGACAAGGGAAGCGGACGCTAGGGCGGCGGCCGTCTCTGCCGCCACTTCTGTGCCAGGGTTGGTGGCGTTGATTTGCAACGGTGTCCGGGGGGTATCCATGCTCTCCGGCCTCTCCCAGCACTCGTGGTCAGCATTGGCGTCGCCAACCTGTATATGGAGTAAAGATGATTAACCTAAGAAACGCATTAGAAAATTAACATATGATCATAATTAAAGCAGCTGCGCTCGAATGGATAACCCACTTGCACCCAGAGGCGCATCGGCACTGCGCTAGCCTTGAGGAAGTAGTCCGTTCCCCATCGAATGGCCGACCGGACGTTATCCAGTTCCCGGACAGCCGCGAGGGCGGCCGCGTTCTCCAAGGCGCCCCACGAGAGCACCGTGATAGTGAAGGCCATGGGAAACCCAAACTTCACATTGTCCCCAGCGTCGTAGTACCCTCCCGCCAGGTCCACCTGCAGCACTAGTGGCATCATTTCAGTTACAGAGTAATCACGTGCTCGGACTAGTAGCTTCCCCTCAGCTCTTCACCGGCGCGTGAATAACTAGATCAAGCTATTCACCGGCGCGTGAATAATTAGAGGTTACCAGCTACTTCAGGCTCATGCAAACGGCACATTTCACCTGCCATGCAAATCTACTCTAATAACTGCATTTTGGTAACAGATATTGATCCCATCCATGGATGATCAGTTGCCTTACATTGTAATTGCTGCCGTCAAGGAGAGCTGAATCGCCTCTCCACGTTACTCTCTGGTCGGATGGCAGTTTTCCGGAGCGCTGGCACTCTAAAAAGAGGATGGATTTAGAGAGGGCGTCGCCGTAGTTATAGGTGGCTGCGACTGCATCGCTACGCACTGAAAACAACGTAGCTAGCATCAACGAGGTAGGAAGTATGGTACTAGTGCGGATGATGGCCATGGAATACAGCCGTGGTTTTGATTCACAATTGAAAAAGGGAGGTTATATGGTGTCGGGGCCTAGGGATGTTTACTCGAGATGATGAGTTGAGGGGATTAATGCAGGACCCTTATAATACAAGTCACAGTGCGTGGAAGAGTAATGGCAGTTAGTTTTTCCGGAGCACGAGAGGGCTGTGGGTGAGGAGCAGAAAAGAAACAGGTCCGTAGCAGGAGGGTGGTGGAAAATTAGGAAAAAAAAGTAGTTAATCTGCTGCTGAAAATATGGAGAGTGGTATGGAGAGTGGTAGAGAGAGGGAGTATTAACGTCCGCAAAATGCAACACGAGGGAATATACGACCAACGGTGTAGAGAAGCCATCCAAAAGTCATGTCAATGCACTGGCAAAACGTAATACAAAGCAAAAGTGAAAACTGCGGAAAGCGTGAGAATGAATCACGGGGCAAAAGCGGCATCTAGACAAACACGCCTGCATGACTCACGGGTCGTTGCTCTCTTTTCCTTCCATGAATACATTCACCGGGGTGCGGTTGCGCTCGAGAATGAATCACGGGGCAAAAGCGGCATCTAGCACACGGGGCTATACATCGAGAGCAGATTTAGTAGCTAAGGTACCGCCTTCATGACTCGCAGGTCGTTGCTTTCTTTTCCTTCCATGAATTCATTCACCGCACAACATACCAACATCGAAAACATTTTCTAATAAGGCTGGGTTCAGACGCAGCAGCGGAAAAGCAGGGGTCGCTGCGCTCTTTTACTTCATGCACAAGACGCAGCAGCAGAAAAGCAGGCGTCTCAGCCCTCACAGTTCACGCAAAAGTGCCGGTAATATCAAAAAAAGCCATGAAACCCGCACCAATTAGCAAAGGGACGTCGCCCGAGTGGTCTATCGTGATTGCTCGAGATGGGTGTTGGGCCTTGGCTGCGCTTACTCGGGATTGCCCTTCTTTGTGCGTCTAGACTCTAAACCCAGCCTAAGCCTCAAGTCATCCAACATGCATGAAATGTCTATAGAACTCGCTAGAAAGAGAGCAAACCCCAACAGCTGCAACTCGAGATTTATGTCATCCAAAATGCATGAGAATGTAGAATTTACGTCACCCACTTGCCTTTACGTCACCCAGTTGCCGCTTACAACGATAACATGTAGAACTTATCCACACATCAACACACTCTCTTCTTGGTCCTCGTCTAATATCATTTATGTCATGTGAACGTCATATCTCTTCTTGGTTAAAACTAGTGTCGCGACCCGTCTCCGACAGACATGAAGCATTTTGCATTTTCAAAGAACAGACAAAGGAAATATATGTAAAATCACCTTTCCTTTCCTTTTAGAAGCTAGGCACATTGAGTTACACACAAACACGCATAAAGATGTATGTATGTATGTACATGTATGTATGCGTACGTGTAATCCATTGAAACCATACATGCTACAACTGGAAGATATGTGTGTGTGTGCGCGTCTATAAATGCATGTGTGTATGTCACATACACATGTAAATATGTGTCTGTGTATGTGCACATATCCATAATATTCATAGATATTGTTCACACTAATACGTATATGTATACATCGTCCTCAACTTGCCAATCTTATATATAAACACATCATGATTACCATATATATATCCATATATGTATACATCGTCCTCAACTTGCCAATCTTATATATAAACACACCATGATTGCCATATATATCTATATAGAAGCTTCTAAAGCACCAAACTCAGCATATAAATATATATCTAGCATTACAAACCCATAAAATGATGACAATCTTAATACACCTGAACACGGCTTCAAAACAATCTTCGGACAACTGGATTATCTCTTCTTGGTAACCTATACCCCGCGTTTCCATTTGGCAAAATGTATGCCAAAAAAAACATTAACATTGAAGATATAATTCTCGTTGAAAAAAAGTAAGATAAAGATAAAAGCTTACAAAACTCATTTGGTGGATCAATATTTGAGGCTAACGACGTTTGAACAGGCTTGTAAACAGTAAATTGAAAAATTATGTATTGTCCAGTGTTTATGCACCGAAAATCTAACTTATTAAGCTTTTTTCATAACATTACACGTACATAAAATTGATCTACATAAAGTCACCTCTTCCATCTATCAATCATACATACAAGTATAAGTAGAAGTATGAATACTATATACGTCGATGTGTATCAAATATTCTAATGCGAATATATTGTGTGTGTACATGGATGTTTGGACCTATACATTTGGGTGCTTAATCTTTGTGTGTGTACATGTGTTTTATTAAAGACACATAAGTGCACACCCTTTTTCTTGCTATGTGAGAGTGTTTAAGAGTTTCTCTAACTAATCCACTCTCCCTAGGTGCAAGTACACACACACACATACTATTTCAAAAACCCACACACCCACAAAATACACTCTTTCTCTCTTTCTCTCTTTCTCTCTCTCTCTCACACACACATACACTATTTTAAAAACCCACACCCCCACAAAATACACACTCTCTCTCTTTCTCTCTCTCTCACACTATTTCAAAACCCCCCCCTCAAAATACACACTCTATTTCTCTCTCTCTCTCTCTCTCTCTCTCTCTCTCTCACACACACACACACTATTTTAAAAACCCTCAAACAACACACACATGCACACACGCTATTCACTTACTTTTAAAATTAATAAAACTTTTGAAATACACACACACACAATTTCAAAAACCCACACACATCCACAAAAAAACCCCCAATTTCAAAAACCCCCACACATCCACAAAAAAAACACTCTTTCTCTAACACACACACACACACACACACACAATTTCAAAAACCCACACATCCACAAAAAAACATTCTCTCTCTCTCTCTCTCTCTCTCTCTCTCTCTCTCTCTCACACACACACACACAATTTCAAAAACCCCCACACATCCACAAAAAAAACACTCTCTCTCTCTCTCTGTCTCTCTCTCACACACACACACACACATATTTGTGCATGCTAAATGAGTTATTTTAATTTTAAATCATTATTAACTACTATGCTTCCCCTTAGTCACCCACCCATAAGGTACCATGCAACAAAGCAAAAAACTGCAAAAAACTGCACACACCTAAGAATGTGTGTGCGCGTAAAATGGCGAAACACCCCTGAGAATTACATGTGCGTAAAATGGCAAAACTGCACTCTCTCTCTCTCTCTCTCTCTCTCTCTCACACACACACACACACACACATAAGTTACTGCATGCACGTAAGATGGGAGAGCAAACCGTCAGGATCTCTCTCTCTCTCTCTCTCTCTCTCTCTCTCTCTCTCTCACACACACACACACACACACATAAGTTACTGCATGCACATAAAAATGGCAAAACATTGTGCATGCACGTAAGATGGGAGAATGAACCTACTTCAGAGCGTCGAGGGGAGACCGTATGAACGCTTGGTTGGGGACGCAACACAAAAACTAATCCTCATTTATTCGATTACTACCTCACCCACACCGATGTATGTGGGATTATTATGCCACATGTCATCCAACAACGATGCGCATAACTCATTAAACAAGTGCTCCCGCTTCACGGCCTGCACACTTCAACATGGTGTACTCATCCCCCCACACCTTATATCTGAATTCCATGGCCTGCATTAATTAATCAACCACTTGCTGCTTAACAACCACATTTCCTCGCATTGATTAACGTTGTAGCATCGTCCTAAGGCTTTACCAAAGATTGTATAATTCCATGTATGCATTACAACACATGACATATATATGGGAGAACATCCTGTGTTCTTAAAAAATGTTTTTTTTCAGCCCTTAAAATTAAAGAAGGCAAAACTTAGGTTTAAAATGATTTAAATTTGAAAATCACTAGAAATGCCAAGATTTATAACGAAAATAAAATAAAATGTACAAATTTCATCCCTTAAAATTACTGGTTATATGAGAGCTGGAACATCCATTGAAATGCATGTGAGGAAATCCCCCGATAGGGCCAAGTCAAAGTAGACACCACGCAGATCTCAACATCAAGAAAACACACGCAATGCCTGCCTAAGTTTTTTTGAGTATTGACCCCATTTCCTCGCCCCTGCGCTTACACGTCAATTTGAGCCTTCTGCGTCACGTTTTCTACAACCATTTTTCACGCATCCGAGAGGAACTAATCCTTATTTAGCCATTCGCGGCCCACATCCACCTGTCACAGTGTGGAAAGTTGATCGCAGCAGGACCCACTTGTAATTAACAATACGAGTAGAGCTTGTAATTAACAATAGGAGTAGAGCTGTGGACTGGTTAGAGAACTGCAGCCAAGGATTCCATGGAAGCTGTATGCACAGATGACAAAAAGTGAGGGAATCTCTTAATATAGAGAGAGAGAGAGGAGTTAGTGACAATGGAGTAACAGTAGGTTGTTGCATGTGTATGTATATGGTGTGAACCATACTCTGTCACTCGCCCCCCTCCTAAAACCGCACAGTGGTTTTGTGAGGGAACATGTAGAGTATAATAGTATGCAAGTGTTTGTTACAATGCTTGAAGGGGGCATGTAAACTGTGCACGATGAGAGATATGCACAAGGAACCGTACGTCAGAAGACATTAGAAACTTCTTCTTCACACGCGATTGTGGGCGCAGTTGCATGTTGGCGACACTAGCACGATCAATTCGATGTCGATGAAGAGAAGAGGACACCAAATATTCTCCCCACTTGTGAAAAAATGGCGGAACTGAATGTCAAGGAGATGGAGATGCGCTAGCGAAGCTCGAGAGGGTAGTATCTGGGATGTTGATGAGGACAGCCGATGTGGAGGCCGAATCTGTCAGAATACGCAGCGGAGATGATGACCAAATCTCGGAACACGAGCAAACACAGTGCAGAAAAACAGCACAAGACAAGTAGAGAGATAGAGGCATGTAACTCTGCTCTATATACACAAGAAGATCCCGGAATACAACACAATACAAGACAATGTGGCAAGGGGGCTGTGGAGCCATTTTATATGGCCCCCATACAGCAGTCGGCCTGCAACAGAGGCAGCCAACAGGCTCTGAATCTCCATGACCAGCCACATATACTAGTCGGCCAGCTGTCCTGAGTCGGCCAGCACAAGACTGAAGTCGGGTACTTGCAGGTACAATCGGCCAGAAGATAGATCCTCCTGCCAGCCTAGGATTGCCACCCAAGCCACAGAAAAATGGAAAAAAATGGGGGGGAAATACGGGGAGCGAGGAAAAATGAGAAAACACCAGGGCGGGCACACCCACAACAGAGGCCTTGGTGTATAGGTAAAGACAGGAGATGACTTCTAACACCCCGTCTTAGCTCCTAGCTGTGAAACCATCCCCAGGGAGCTGGTGTGCCGCCGGAGCAATGCCTGAGATAGCGACTTTGTGAAGAGGTCCACCACACTGTCCTCCGTCGAACAGAACTCTAGCAAGATGTCATCAGCAACAATATTTTCACACCATATACCTCTAGCCAGCGTCATATGCTTTACATGATTGATTACTTGCGGTGTGCAATTGAGGAAGATAAATGAACGGACCCTGGCATTGACACGATCCCACAACTGTGCCTGTGCCTCCCGGGGCTTAATCGACGGTAACTCCCCTTCCTCTACCTCCGGCCGTGGAACCCCAACAACGATGAAATCAACAAGGTCGTAAGACTCCAGAATAGATTCCATCATAACCTTCCATATGCCGTAGTTGTTCCCATCCAACTGACGGTCCACCGGGAACGTGGGGAGTGTAGGGATCTTCACATGCCTCTCAGCCATCCCTAACAAATCTTCCATTGCGGGGATGTAACTGAAAAAGGGTGGGTGGGTGGAAACAAAGAAGAACTTAACCTGCAAGTGGCTGTCCAACAAATCAGCCTGAATTCCTCTTGCTTCTCCTCTTCCCGAACAGTCCAAAACAGTCCACCAATCAGCAACGCAACAGTCCCCCTCTTGCTCACACAACTCCCAAGAACTATCAAGAGCCTAGGGCTCTGATACCATGTCAGAATAAGTGTCACGTGCATCCCGCACTTGGATGCCACGTAGACATTTCTGTACAGAAGGTGCAGGACCTGGGATGGTGAACTGGTCCCATGTGAGCCCAGTCCGGGACGAGCCAGCCAGGGATCCATCTCAGTCATCCGAGGTCAGGTGTGCATTGTCCTGCACATGAGTCTAAGGTCAGGTGTGCACTGTCCTGTGCATGAAACAGTGCCAGTCCGCGCTGTGCGTCTCCCTCTAGAATGATGTCAGTGGTTCTGTGTATCTGATATGGTACCAAATGATGGGGAGAAACCTGAATTAGGGTTTAGAGTTCATTCATGGGAGACATACACAGAGAAGCAAGGGAGAGAGAGAGAGAGAGAGTTGTGGGGATAAGTCAACTCATCAATCAATGAGTGTGTGACTCCCCTATCACACATGTATATTGCACTAGTACACATAGTGCACTTAGTACATTAAAAGTACTAAGTGTACTATGTACTATAACTTATGGGCTTGTACACACTATAAGGGTGGGCATAACGCCTTTACCCCAACAACCTCCCACTTAAAGGCAAAGTGCCCTTAAGTAAAGGAAAAGAAAAATCAGCATGTACATGATAATATACAAGGCCATATCAAGGCTGAAAATGGCCTCATCCAATGCCCATCAAGTGTCTGCAATGAGCAAACCGCTCCGAAGGCAAACTCTTTGTCAACAGATCAGCCGGGTTGTCATCCGTGTGAATCTTAACAAGCTGAATTTGCTTGTTCTCTATCACCTCTCTGATGAAGTGATACTTCACATCCACATGCTTCGTCTTTGCATGAAAAACAGGGTTCTTTGCCAACTGGATGGCACTCTGACTGTCACAATGCAACAATGGAATATCCCCTGTATAGCCCAAATCAACCACTAACCGAGATAGCCATAATGCCTCCTTGCAAGCCTCTGTGGCTGCAATATACTCGGCCTCTGTAGTAGATAAGGCAGTGCACTTCTGCATCCTGGATATCCATGACACAGCACCTCCTGTGAATGTAAATACATAACCGGTAGTAGACTTCCGGTTATCTGGATGACCGGCATAATCCGAATCCGTGTAACCATGCACTAATGCATCCTGTTTGCCAAAGCAAATGCACATATCCTGTGTGCCCTTCAGGTATCTCATGACACCTTTCACTGCTTCCCAATGCTTCTTGCCAGGGTTGGCCATGTATCTAGAAACCACTCCCACTGCAAATGCAATGTCCGGCCTAGTAGCAACCATGGCATACATGAGACTGCCACAAGCTGAAGCATACGAAATCTTGGCCATATCAGCCCTGTCACTATCCGACTGTGGGCTGTCCATAGCACTGAGTTTCACATATGGAGGCAAAGGAGTACTAGCTTTCTTCCCCCCGTCCATATTGAACCTCTGCAAGACTTTGCCAATGTATTCCTTCTGAGACAAATACAACACATGCTGATTTCTGTCCCGAAGTATCCGCATACCCAAGATGTGATTTGCATCACCTAGATCCTTCATATCAAAGGTCTCATGCAGCCTCTTCTTCAAAGCATCCATCTCTTTACGAGATTTCCCGGCAATCAACATATCATCAACATACAAAATGAGAATCAATAGACTGCCATCCAAAGCTTTCTTGGTGTACAAGCAGTGATCTATGTCACTTCTCCTGAATTTCTGAGATTTCATGAATGTATCAAATTTATGATACCATTCTCTTGGTGCCTGTTTGAGCCCATAAAGACTCTTTTTCAGCTTGCATACAAGCTTCTCTTTTCCACTCACTGCATAACCCTCTGGCTGCTGCATATATATCTCCTCATGGAGATCACCGTGAAGAAAAGCAGTCTTCACATCCATCTGAATCAAGTCCAGATCATCATGTGCAACCAAAGCCAACACAGCTCTAAGTGTGGTCATTTTGACCACTGGAGAGAAGATCTCATCAAAGTCCACACCATATTCCTGCTTGAAGCCCTTAGCCACTAACCTGGCTTTGTATCTTGGCTTAGCATCTGATGCAACTTTGAGCCTGTATACCCACTTGCATGGCAAAACCTTCTTGCCTGCAGGCAAAGGCACCAACTTCCATGTTCCATTTTTATGCAGAGAATCCATCTCTGACTTCATGGCACGCTCCCATAGAGCCTTGTCTGCCCTCTGTAAAGCCTCTTTGTAACATGAGGGCTCCCCACAGTCAGTGAGCATCAAGTAGTCAACCCCTGGAACAAACCTGTCAGGGGCTCTGGAGGGTCTAGTGGACCTCCGTACCCAATGACCATCATTTGCAGGTTGCTGTCCAGCCTGCATATCACCCATTGGTGGCTCCTGTTCCATGCCATAAGGCTGAAAAATCATGCCCGGTATCTCCTCTAACTGTGGTATATCCATAGGGATATCTTCTGCCATATCTGGCTGTCCATTTGGACCATTTTCAGCACCATTTAAGGGCTGGTTTTCCTGCTGTAATGGCTGATTTACAGCCCTTTGTTGTTGTCCATGATGTCCATCATCATCAAAGATGACTCTGCCAGGCTCATGTTGCCTTGCAGGCTCCTTATACATGCATGTTTCATCAAAAATGACATCATTGCTGCGTATGATCTTTCTATTTATGGGATCCCAAAGTCTATACCCCATTTCACCTCTGTCACCATATCCTAGGAATATGCATTTGTGAGACTTAGGATCAAGTTTGGTGCGCATTTCCCTGCGTATGTGCACGTACGCAACGCAACCAAACACTCTCAAGTGCTTGTATGACGGAGGCTTCCCTGTCCATACTTCTTCTGGCACTTTCCCACCAAGTCTCGTGTTAGGTGACCTGTTTATAAGGTGAACGGCTGTCATAACAGCTTCAGCCCAAAAACCATGAGGTAATGCAGCATGTGACAACATAGAACGGACCTTCTCCTGTATGGTCCTGTTCATCCTCTCTGCTGTCCCGTTTTGTGGAGGATCATAAGGAGTAGAGAGCTCCCTCTTGATGCCTTTAGCATCACAAAAGTCCTGAAACTGTTTGGACATGTACTCTCCACCATTGTCGGAACGCAAAGCCTTCAGTGTTTTTCCAGTTTGGTTCTCAACAAGAGCAACAAACTTCTGAAACACTGAGAATGTATCACTCTTCAAACGAAGAGGATAAACCCACACCTTGCGTGTGGCATCATCTATAAAAGACACAAAATATTTTGCCCCTCCCAAAGAAAGCTGAGGCATCTCACATACATCTGTATGCACAAGCTCTAACTGAGCATCTTTCTGTCCAAGAGCTTTCTTGTGGGGGCACTGTAGTTGCCTACCATATATACAATGCTCACAAAACTGAAAACTTGAAAACTTTAGAGAAGGCAAGTAACCCAAACGAGACAATTGCTCCATTCCCTTGACACTCATGTGTCCCAACCGGCTATGCCACATAGAGATTTCCGGCAGCTCGGTTGCATTTACATTAGCATGGTGACAAACACCTGCATGCATGAAATAAAGAGTGTCCACCTTAGAGCCTCTGGCAACAACCAGTGAGCCCTTACTAATCTTCCACTTTCCACTACCAAATGTGGTAACATAATCAGCATCATCAAGCTGTCCAGTAGAAAGCAGATTCTTCTTGATCTCAGGCACATGCCTGACATCATGGAGCATAAGCTGTGAGCCATCTGAAAATACAAGCCTTACATCACCTCTGCCAAGAATCTTGCATGCATGGTTTCCCAAATAAACCACTCCTTCATTGCCAGCAGTGTATTTGACAAACAAGTCTCTGCAACCTGTGACATGAAAGGAGGCACCTGAATCAATGATCCATGAGTGCATACCATGACCACCTGTAAGAAGTGAATGGGCATCAAGTGAAGAAGTAAATAGGACCTCATCCTCACCGCCACCTGCATGTGACACATTGATTTCTTCGATCTTGACTCCACTTTTGCCCTTTGGCTTTACATCTTTGGCTTCATCCTTGTCTTTGTCTTTGCCTTTTCCCTTTTCTTTTTGATCATTTTTCCATTTGTAGCATTGCTTTTTAATGTGTCCCTTTTTGCCACAATAATGGCATTCCAAATCCTTTTTGGAGCGAGACTTGCTCCTTCCCCTTTCTTGGCTTTTCCCCCTTTGCTGGGATCTCCCACGTGCATTCATTGCATTGGACTTGCCAACAGAGTTGTTTTTCCTGTTCATCTCTTCTTGAAGAAGAGCACCCTCAACATCTGCATATGACAGCATAGCATTCGAATTGCTAGTGGCTGTCCTGAATGTGTCCCAACTCTCTGGCAAAGTGCATAACAAAAAAGTGGCTTTGAACTCATCGTCCATTGCCAACTTTTGATTTATAACTTGGCTGACAATACCATTAAACTCATTTAGATGGGCTGTCATAGAAGCCCCTTCCTTCATCTGAAGACCTATGAGTTTCTTCAACCAATACACTTTGCTTGAGGCACTTTGTTGGGCATACAAGTCCTGCAATCTCTGCCACATTCCCCAAGCTGTCTTCTCTTCACGAATGCTGAAAAGTAATGAGTCTGACACAGACAACATGATAGTAGATCTTGCCAGCTCATCCATATCTTCCCACTCTTCAGCTGTAAGAGAAGCGGGCATCACACCCCTTTCTTTGATAGGCTTGTGCTGCTTTTTCTGAAGCAACACATTGTAGCACTGGGTTTGCCAAATGTCATAATTCTGCGAGCCTTCAAGCTTCTTGATGTGAAGCAATGAAGAGCTCTCACCTGTGGTTGCCATAGCAATATGCAACCTGTAAATGCCTGACTCCCTGCAAATGTGCAAACACTGCACCCAAGATGTGCAAACACTGCACCCAAAGCACACAAAGTGCTCACAAATGTTCTCCCAAGCTTTATCTCCCACTGCGGAAGCAAGAATGCAACTTTTCTCCCACTTTTTGTGATGAAAACACCAAAATCTGGTTGCTGCAGATTTTGGACAGCACCTTAAATGTGCTCTTTTGCCCTTCCAAAGTACTGTACAACAGTACCAAGTGCTTACAAATGATGTACCAAACCTGTACCGGCAATTTCAGCAGCTGAATTTGAACCTTTTGATCACTCAAAACAGTGTACAGCCATGCCAAAACATGCACAAAGGTGTGCCAAATCTGTACCAGCAGGTACAATAGCAATAAATGCTCTCCTGGCTGTTCAAATGAGTCAAAATCAGACTTTTACAGTCCTGTACACTGCATAAAACAGTCCTGAACAGAAATTGGGCAAAAGCCCCTTGACTGCAAGCTGATTTTTGAGGATTCAAGGCATAAATGTCTTGCCTGCTGCTTTGCCAAGCTTAACAAGTATACAAACTTGAAAAGCCCCTTGATTTGAGATCAATTTCTGATCATGCATGGTACATTGGCGCACATGAAGGCATCCAGAGTGTTTGTAAGGCATCAACACATTATCCACAGCATCAAATACGATTGCCTGCACGCAAATCAACTCAATCGGCACAAAAGCCCCTTGATTTGCACTGCAATTTGCTGCGATTTTGCCCAAATGTGCGATTTTTCACATCATACAGCATGTATGAGTGCTTAATTGCACAATTACATCAAAAGCCCCAAATTTCGACATCCAATTTCCTGCAAATTGATCCTGATTTGACCAATTTCTTGCAAATTGATCCTGATTTGACCAATTTCCTGCAAATTTATCCTGATTGTGACCAATGTCACCCAATTTTGCCAATTTTGCTCAAAAATTGAGCAATTGGGCACCTGTACCTGCTCAATTGATTACTGTACTTGCTCAATTGCAAATCCCAAAAAAAAATTGAAGCAGAATACCTTGAAATTTTCTGATTTACTCTGATTTGCAGGAAAGGAGGGCGTCGATTTTGTTGTTGATGCTGCTGCTGATGCTGATGCTGATGCTGATGCTGATGCTGATGCTGATGCTGATGCTGATGCTGATGCTGATGCTGATGCTGATGCTGATGCTGATGCTGATGCTGATGCTGATGCTGATGCTGATGCTGATGCTGATGCTCCTGCAGCTGTCGATGCCTAAGACTTCCTTGTTGCCAGTGGCCATGAAGACTTTTAGGACAGAATCGGTCAGCTTCCCAGAAGCTAAAGTTTTCTGGAAGAGGTCGGCTACAATGGCGTCTGGGATGGAGTTGAGGTTGGTGATGTGGTGCACGTTGCAGACAGCTGCGTTGATGGCAAGGTTGAGCAGAGAAGGCGGATTAGGTCGCCAGAATGACATATATGCACTCACACACCCCTGCCCACGATTACGCTGGCAGCTGTGCGCTTCCGCCTTGTGTCGACTTCGCAGCCTCCGCTCACGCTTCGCTCGTTGCCTTCGCTCAACTTACGCCTAGACTTACACTCCTTCCACGCTTACGACCAGTTTCACGCTGTTCGCCTGGGTTCGCTACGATGCGCCTTCTATGCCTAGCACTCAGTTAACAGAGGTTCACGCCCAGCAGCACTCAGCTAACAGAGGTTCACGCCCAGCAGCACTCAGCTTCTACTCCAGTTGGCCAGGCGTCTAGCGTTCAACGCTCAGCCAGACAGCACACGCCTGTTGTTGGTGCGCTTCGTTCACATCCACAAAGCTGAGAAGAGAAGAACTACGTGCCTGATTGCTGCCTGTTGCGCCTGACTCCTTGCTACCATCAAGAAGAAGAGGAAGGGAGGGATCACTAAGGGCTCTGATACCAGTTGATGGGGAGAAACCTGAATTAGGGTTTAGAGTTCATTCATGGGAGACATACACAGAGAAGCAAGGGAGAGAGAGAGAGAGAGAGAGTTGTGGGGATAAGTCAACTCATCAATCAATGAGTGTGTGACTCCCCTATCACACATGTATATTGCACTAGTACACATAGTGCACTTAGTACATTAAAAGTACTAAGTGTACTATGTACTATAACTTCTGGGCTTGTACACACTATAAGGGTGGGCATAACGCCTTTACCCCAACACCAAATGCCAGATCACTAAGTAGTTAGTGTTTAGAACAAGGGGCCAGCCCATAGGGCTACCCCGGATCTTAGTGTGGGCATGGGAATGGTGTAGAACCACCCCCATGAGGGCCAGGAAGGCCCAGGCTGAACCCACCAGCCATGGAGGGGCCGTAGGACAGCCCTAGGGCAAAGATAAAACAATTTCCAGGAGTTTACAGCCTTTACATGGCTGTAGGGCAAGTATGGGGCAGCCCATACAGGCTGCCCAGCCCTTGGATTGTGGGCAAAAGCTGTACCTGGCCCTCTGGAAGCAAGCGCTTGATGCCCAGCCAGTTAGGGAAAAAAGGCAGCATTTTATGTGATTTATTTCAGCATTAAATGCTGGCAATTCAGTCGTGGGAGTATTTTATGCTGGCCGCCTGGGTTAGAACTAGCCGACTACCCTAGATGGAGTAGTATGAAGAGGAGAGCCCCTAATCCCAATTGTTCATCTCATTCTCCACCAAGAGCTCAAGCATAAGAGGCTAGACAAAGCCAAGAGGGTGCTGAGCAAAGGGGTGAAGGATTCAGGTCAAGGGCACGGTATTCCCAGCCAAGAAAAGGTCCAAGATTGCTGAATTTTCTTTCAAATTTCTCATCATTCTAATAAAGCAAATACACCATCCGTGGTGGGGGCCCTACAGAGGGTAATTGGGACCCAATACTCTGTCCTCTCCACCTCTCCCTCTCTCTCTCTCTCTATTTTCTGCACTTCTCCTTTCAGTTTGTGCGTTAATTTCCATCGCGAAAAGAGTGCTGAATTCTGAGTATTGAAGTTACCGATTCTTCTCCAAAGCTTCCGCATATTACAGTGGTATCAGAGCCTACTTCAAGTACAAAGATTCAGCAAAGAAACCAGAATTTTCTCGCTCATGTGGTTGGTTTTTTAGACGCCGGTGGACTACCCCTTTCAGAGTGACTCCTATTCCTCGAAGGACGGTTGGTTTTTAGCCTCCGAAAGCCTCCGGACGTCTCCCACACAGATAGTGGATGGTCAGATTGCGTTCCGGAAAGGAATTGCATTTTCCTGCTGTGGCGAGCTTCGTCAACGAGAGAGACCAAGAACCATGGGACGAGAGTGCACCAGGCAACCCAGCTAGGGCACCAGGCTTGAGTATCACAGACATGTTCCAGCAGATGATGCGAGCAATCACAGAACAGACAGCCAAGTTGGATGGGCAGAAGGTGCAGATCTTGGCTCTGGAGGAGCGTACTCGCTCTCCAGCGTCACGTTTTCCATCTCCTCCTCCCTCTACTTCCGTATCCCAGATACCAGATCCTCGACACAGGGACACTCTCGCGGGGTCACAACCGCAGCCAAGCTCTTTGCTTAAGTTGCAGATGCGTGCATTGGAGATCCGACAACGAGAAGACGAAGCCATGCGACGCGTGGAACACGAGCGTTACCTCAGAGCCTTGGACGCCAGATTGACACCGGCGGCGCCCTCGAATCATTTTTCCGAGAAAATGAACTTCAATAAGTATAATGGTAAACTCGATCCCACAACTCTTTATTCATGGTTACATCAATTTGAAGCTTACTTTGCCGCAGTTAGGAAAACAGATATTGACAGAGTGATCTTAGCCAGTTGGTATTTGGAAGTGGTATTTGGAAGGTGAGGCCATTCCTTGGTGGACTCAGTGGGCTCATGTCCACACCAGGGCAGGTATGGCAGCTTATGTGTGGGACGAGTTTGTCCACGACCTTAAGCAGCGGTTTCTACCGCCCCACTACCTTGAGCGACTCGAAGACGAGTTCAGGGGAGCGCATCAGAACGCGCAACCAGTCCTTCAGTTTGCCAATAAAATTTCGACCTTATGTCTGCAATTAGGCTTATCTGATACGGACAAGAAAGGGAAGTTTTTGTATGGCTTGGACATGCAAATCCAATGGGAGGTGCGTATGTTTAGGCCAGCCACCTTTGAGGACGCACTCTGGCTTGCACAGAGTGCAGAAATGAAACATAATGGTGGCAAGCCCAAGACTTCCCAGCCGGCTTCTCCTAGGGCTAACGCCTCGGGGGCAAAAGCTAGAACCAGACGGGGTCTTCCCCAGGACAGAGCCCGGGAGCCTCTGACTCCAAGAACTCGAACAATGCGTCTAAGCTTACTCCAGACCAGAAAGCGGAGGCAGGCAAGACAGGTGGCAAGTTGAGTGCTGAGGAGCTTTCTCAGTACAAGAAGGAGAGTAGATGTTTCTTTTGTCATACAAAAGGACATACTTCTCGAGATTGTCCGAAGAAGCCTCCAAAGCCCGCCACCGCCACCTCCACAACTTCCGTGGTGAGCTCCGCTCCCACACAGACCCCAGCGGCTACCCCTAGTTCTTCAAACCCCAATGCTTCAATTGGAGCAATTATTAGCCGGGAGCTCGAAGATAAGCAGAATGGCGCCCATGACTAGGAGTATGAGCGCAACGAATTGCTCAAAGTCCTTTGGCTACATAGGTGGCCAGAGAGTCGTTGTCTTGTTTGACAGCGGCAACATGGAGGATGTGGTCACAGAACAGGCAGCTAGGCGTGCTCGTTTCGAGCTGACTTCGGTGGACAAATAGGTTGAGGGTTTTAGCACAAGCATGACAACGAGCGTAAAGTATGAAGCTCTAGGTGCTAAGTTAGTTATTCAGGGCATAGAGTTTGTGCGTGATTTTATGGTTGCCCCTCTTGTAGGAGCAGACATAATTTTGGGTATTCAATGGTTTCACAAGTTTCTTCCTGATGTCAAGTGGGACAAGCACACGTTCCAGATTAATCGGAATGTGTCAAACGCCCCAGTGACCATTAAGTGTGAGCCAGGAATTCCGAACTTTCCGCTCATAAGCCACTTACAGGCTAAGCGAGCAGTCAGGAAAGACGCACAGTGTGCGATGATTTACATCCAGATAGCCCAGACGGTGGCCCGTGCTTCCGAGCATAGTTGTTTCTCGTACGCGTACGAACCTGTTCGTACGTACGAGTCGTACGGTACGATACCGTACGAATTCGTACGATATCGTACGGTACGAGTTAAGTTTTTTTTTTTTTCCCCCCCCCCCCCCCCCCAAAAATTTTTTTCCTTGAAAAAAAAATTCCAAATGCTAAAAAAAAATAGAAACCCTGCTGTACGAAGATCCCAAATGCTCGCAATACTTCGCAACTTTCGTCACTCGTGTCCACTCAGTATTCCATATGGGATTGTGGAGAGACCTAAAAAATCTGGCGAGGTAGACTGGTAGTGTACACTTGATTGGTAGGATGAGAGAATCTTGCTACATCACTTGGGGATCCCTGGTATAGGTAGGCTAGACAATTAGATTCTCAAGTTATGCACAAGGGAGAACATTTGGACATGGCCATTTTGATCTAGAGAGGAGTCCCTAAACTTATCACCCTAGATGCACTCCTCGTATTTGTGCAAGGATGGTCCCTTAGTCATAAACGCTACACTGGGAGACCTTTGGTATTGCATTACCCATCCAGGTTCTTTTTTGGAGACAATCGGGAGATCCAACCGGGAGAGACACATATCCATGTACTGGTTTCTCAAGCACTGTAGACTCCTCCCCTCCCAACCTTCCCTCACATTCAAGCTTGAACCTCCATAGCTTGTAAGTGTAAAAAATAAAAACCGTATTTTATCGTACCGTATCCCAAAATTTCATATCGTACCGAATATTCCCGTACGGTATCGTACCGTACCGTATCGTATTTTCGTACCGTGACAACTATGCTTCCGAGAAGTACTCGGTTCTCCATAAAAAGTTCCAAAAGATTTTTATTCGGGACAGCCTCCCTCCCCAGCTCCCCCCGTCCAGACCGGAGGATCACAGGATTGACCTCCTCCCAGGCTCAAAACCCCCGAGCAAGTTTCCGTATCGCCTTTCCAAGGCAATGGAATCGGAGTTGGACCGCCAACTCCAAGAATTGTTGCAAGCTGGCTTCATCCGCCCCAGCGTGTCGCCATTTGCAGCACCGATCTTGTTTGTCAAGAAGAAAGATGGGTCTTCCCATGTGTGTCGATTGTTGGGGTAAAGGCATTATGCCCACCCTTGTAGTGTGTACAAGCCCATAAGTTATAGTACATAGTACACTTAGTACTTTTAATGTACTAAGTGCACTATGTGTACTAGTGCAAAATATACATGTGTGATAGGGGAGTCACACATTCATTCCAATGAGTTGACTTATCCCCACAACTCTCTCTCTCTCTCTCTCTCTCTCTCTCTCTCTCTCTCTTCCTTCTTCTCTGTGTGTATGTCTCCCACATGAAACCCTAATTCTCCCATTCAACTGGTATCAGAGCTTAGGCTACAGGAGATCCCTGTGGTAGAGAGTCGGTTTGTTAGGTTTTGTGCAGTGTGCAGCGACTGTGTGTCCCTGCATTGAACCATTCGCAGGCAGGTGGGCGGAAAGAGAAGGAGTCGAGGGCAGCCATTTCTCCTTCAGCAGAGAGGCGGAGGTGAAGTTGTGCTGCAACAGACCTTTGTAGTGGCTAAAGGCATGTCAGTTAGCGACTGACTGTGAAGTGAAAGTCGACTGGAGAAGAAGTGCAAGGACACGAACGTGGCGCAGTCTGTGTGAGCGTTAGCCACAAGGCGTAAGGCTACTAGGCGGAGGCGGCGTTACGTGTCCCCGTGAAGCGTGTCCCTGCGAGGGCCCATCGCGTGTAGCGCTGGCCACTAGGCAGGCGGGCGTCCATCGAACACACCTACGAGCGAGCCCCTATAGCCGCCAGGTTCGGTGAGAGCCGTCACGTGTAGCGCTGGCCCTGGGCAAGTTCGCTTCGCTCCTCGTCACCTTCTCCAAGGCGTAACAGCAGCGCTCACAGCAAATCAGGCGTCTATAGCGAAAACGCCTCAACCAGCCTCCATTTTTTTTTTTGGTCTATCGTTGACACCAGCTCCCCTTTATCGCTGCAGAGCTCCTCAGCTATTGCCCACCTGCACAGCAGCAAATACGAAGCCCTCCCCCTTTTCCTACATCAGAAATCAGAGTTTACGAGGTATTTGCTTCAATTTTTTTTGGGGATTTGCAATTAAGCAGGTACAAGCATCACTTGAGCAGGTACAGGTGCCAAAATTGCTCAAATTTTGAGCAAAAGTGGCAAAATTGGGTGACATTGGTCACAATCAGAGTCAATTTGCAAGAAATTGGATGTCGAAATTTGGGGCTTTTGATGTAATTGTGCAATTAAGCATTCATACATGCTGTATGATGTGAGAAATTTCACATTCGGGCAAAATTGCAGGAAATTGATGTGCAAATCAAAGGGCTTTTGTGCCAATTGGATTGAGTTGCATGCAGGCACTCGCATTTAATGCTTTGGGCAATGTGTTGATGCCTGTCAAGCACTCAATGTGCCTGTAAATCAAGGGGCTTTTATGTACTGGATGTATATGAGGCCAGGGGGAAGCACTGTGAAGACTCTGGATGCCTTCATGTGCGTTAATGTACCATGTATGATCAGAAATTGATCTTAAATCAAGGGGCTTTTCAAGATTTTATGCTTGTTGAGCTTGGCAAAGCAGCAGGCAAGACTTTTATGCCTTGAATCTTCAGAAATCAGCTTGCAGTCAAGGGGCTTTTGCCCAATTTCTGTTCGGGACTGTTGTATGCAGTGATCGGGACTGTAAAAGTCTGATTTTCACTCATTTGGACAGCCAAGAAAGCATTTATTGCTACTGTACCTGCTGGTACAGATTTGGTACAGCTTTGTACAAGTTTTGGCATGGCTGCACATTGATTTGAGTGACCAAAAGGCTCAATTTCAGCTGCTGTACTTGCCGGTACAGATTTGGTACATCATTGGTGAGCACTTGGTACTGTTGTACAGTACTTTGGAAGGGCAACAGAGCACATTTAAGGTGCTGTCCTAAATCTGCAGCAACCAGATTTTGGTGATTTCATCACATACAGTGGGAGTAGAGTTGCATTTGTGCTTCCGCAGTGGGAGATAAACTTTGGGAGAACAACTGTGAGCACTTTGTGTGCTTTTGGTGTAGTGTTTGCACATTTTGCAGGGAGTCAGGCATTGACAGGTTGCATATTGCTATGGCAACCACAGGTGAAAGCTCTTCATTGCTTCACATCAAGAATCTTGAAGGCTCACATAACTATGACATTTGGCAAACCCAGTGCTATAATGTGTTGCTCCAGAAGAAGCAGCACAAGCCTATCAAAGAAAGGGGTGTAATGCCCGCTTCTCTTACTGCTGAAGAGTGGGAAAATATGGATGAGCTAGCAAGATCCACCATCATGTTGTCTGTGTCGGACACTTTACTTTTCAGCATTCGTGAAGAGAAGACAGCTTGGGGAATGTGGCAAAGATTGCAGGACTTGTATGCCCAGCAAAGTGCCTCAAGCAAAGTGTATTGGTTGAAGAAACTCATAGGTCTTCAGATGAAGGAAGGGGCGCCCATCTAAATGAGTTTAATGGTATTGTCAGCCAGGTCATTAATCAAAAGTTGGCAATGGACGATGAGTTCAAAGCCACTTTTCTCTTATGCACTTTGCCAGAGAGTTGGGACACATTCAGGACAGCCACTAGCAATTCGAATGCTATGCTGTCATATGCAGATGTTGAGGGTGCGCTCCTTCAAGAGGAGATGAACAGGAAAAACAACTCTGTTGGAAAGTCCAATGCAATGAATGCACGTGGGAGATCCCAGCAAAGGGGTAAAAGCCAAGAACGGGGAAGGAGCAAGTCTCGCTCCAAAAAGGACTTGGAATGCCATTATTGTGGCAAGAAGGGACACATCAAAAAGCAATGCTACAAATGGAAAAATGATCAAAAGGAAAAGGGAAAAGGCAAAGACAAAGACAAAGATGAAGCCAAAGATGTAAAGCCAAAGGGCAAAAGTGGAGTCAAGATTGAAGAAGTCAATGTGTCACATGCAGGTGACAGTGAGGGTGAGGTCCTATTCACGTCTTCACTTGATGCCCATTCACTTCTTACAGGAGATGGTGCCTCCTTTTATGTCACAGGTTGCAGAGACTTGTTTGTCAGGTATACTGCTGGCAATGAAGTAGTTTATTTGGGTGATAACCATGCATGCAAGATTCTTGGCAGAGGTGATGTGAGGCTTGTGTTTTCAGATGGCTCACAGCTTATGCTCCATGATGTCAGGCATGTGCCTGAGATCAAGAAGAACCTGCTTTCTACTGGACAACTTAATGATGCTGATTATGTTACCACATTTGGTCGTGGAAAGTGGAAGATTAGTAAGGGCTCACTGGTTGTTGCCAGAGGCTCTAAGGTGGACACTCTTTACTTCATGCATGCAGGTGTTTGTCACCATGCTAATGTAAATGCAACCGAGCTGCCGGAAATTTCTCTGTGGCATAGCTGGTTGGGACACATGAGTGTCAAAGGAATGGAGCAATTGTCTCGTTTGGGTTACTTGCCTTCTCTAAAGTTTTCAAGTTTTCAGTTTTGTGAGCATTGTATATATGGCAGGCAACTCCAGTGCCCCCACAAGAAAGCTCTTGGACAGAAAGATACTCAGTTAGAGCTTGTGCATACAGATGTATGTGAGATGCCTCAGCTTTCTTTGGGAGGGGCAAAATATTTTGTCTTTTATTGATGATGCCACACGTAAGGTGTGGGTCTATCCTCTTCGTTTGAAGAGTGATACATTCTCAGTGTTTGAGAAGTTTGTTGCTCTTGTTGAGAATCAAACTGGCAAAACACTGAAGGCTTTGCGTTCCGACAATGGTGGAGAGTATATGTCCAAACAGTTTCAGGACTTTTGTGATGCTAAAGACATCAAGAGGGAGCTCTCTACTCCTTATGATCCTCCACAAAACGGGACAGCAGAGAGGATGAACAGGACCATTCCGGAGAAGGTCCGTTCTATGTTGTCACATGCTGCGTTACCTCATGGTTTTTGGGCTGAAGCTGTTATGACAGCCGTTCATCTTATAAACAAGTCACCTAACACGAGGCTTGGTGGGAAAGTGCCAGAAGAAGTATGGACAGGGAAGCCTCCGTCATACAAGCACTTGAGAGTGTTTGGTTGCGTTGCGTACGTGCACATACGCAGGGAAATGCGCACCAAACTTGATCCTAAGTCTCACAAATGCATATTCCTAGGATATGGTGATAGAGGTGAAATGGGGTATAGACTTTGGGATCCAGTGAATAGAAAGATTATACGCAGCAATGATGTCATTTTTGATGAAACATGCATGTATAAGGAGCCTGCAAGGCAACAGGAGCCTGGCAGAGTCATCTTTGATGATGATGGATATCATGGACAACAACCAAGGGCTGTAAATCAGCCATTACAGCATCAAAACCAGCCCTTAAATGGTGCTGAAAATGGTCCAAATGGACAGCCAGAGATGGCAGAAGATATCCCTATGGATATCCGACAGTTAGAGGAGATACCGGGCATGATTTTTCAGCCTTATGGCATGGAACAGGAGCCACCAATAGGTGATATGCAGGCTGGACAGCAACCTGCAAATGATGGTCATTGGGTACGGAGGTCCACAAGACCCTCCAGAGCCCCTGACAGGTTTGTTCCAGGGGTTGACTACTTGATGCTCATTGACTGTGGGGAGCCCTCATGTTATAAGGAGGCTTTACAGAGGGCAGACAAGGCTCTTTGGGAGCGTGCTATGAAGTCAGAGATGGATTCTCTGCACAAAAATTGCAAAGCCAAGATACAAAGCCAGGCTAAGGGCTTCAAGCAAGAATATGGTGTGGACTTTGATGAGATCTTCTCTCCAGTGGTCAAAATGACCACACTTAGAGCTGTGTTGGCTTTGGTTGCTCATGATGATCTGGATTTGATTCAGATGGATGTGAAGACTGCTTTTCTTCACAGTGATCTCCATGAGGAGATATATATGCAACAGCCAGAGGGTTATGCAGTAAATGGAAAGGAGAAGCTTGTATGCAAGCTGAAAAAGAGTCTTTATGGACTCAAACAGGCACCAAGGGAATGGTATCATAAATTTGATACATTCAAGAAATCCCAAGATTTCAGGAGAAGTGACATAGATCATTGCTTATACACCAAGAAAGCTTTGGATGGCAATCTATTGATCCTCATCTTGTATGTTGATGATATGTTGATTGCCGGGAAATCTCGTAAGGAGATGGATGCCTGGAAGAAGAGGCTGCATCAAACCTTTGATATGAAGGATTTGGGTGATGCAAATCACATTTTGGGTATGCGGATACTTCGGGACAGAAATCAGCATGTGTTGTATTTGTCTCAGAAGGAATACATTGGCAAAGTTTTGCAAAGGTTCAATATGGACGGGGGGAAGAAGACTAGTACTCCTTTGCCTCCATATGTGAAACTCAGTGCTATGGACAGCCCACAGTCAGATAGTGGCAGGGCTGATATGGCCAAGATTCCGTATGCTTCAGCTTGTGGCAGTCTCATGTATGCCATGGTTGCTACTAGGCCGGACATTGCATTTGCAATGGGAGTGGTTTCTAGATACATGGCCAACCCTGGCAAGAAGCATTGGGAAGCAGTGAAAGGTGTCATGAGATACCTGAAGGGCACACAGGATATGTGCATTTGCTTTGGCAAACAAGATGCATGGTTACACGGATTCGGATTATGCCGGTCATCCAGATAACCGGAAGTCTACTACTGGTTATGTGTTTACATTCATAGGAGGTGCTGTGTCATGGATATCCAGGATGCAAAAGTGCACTGCCTTATCTACTACAGAGGCCGAGTATATTGCAGCCACAGAGGCTTGCAAGGAGGCATTATGGCTATCTCGGTTAGTGGTTGATTTGGGTTATACAGGGGATATTCCATTGTTGCATTGTGACAGTCAGAGTGCCATCCAGTTGGCAAAGAACCCTGTCTTTCATGCAAAGACGAAGCATGTGGATGTGAAGTATCACTTCATCAGAGAGGTGATAGAGAACAAGCGAATTCAGCTTGTTAAGATTCATACGGATGACAACCCGGCTGATCTGTTGACAAAGAGTTTGCCTCCAAAGCGGTTTGCTCATTGCAGACACTTGATGGGCATTGGATGAGGCCAGTTTCAGCCTTGATATGGCCTTGTATATTATCATGTACATGCTGATTTTTCTTTTTCCTTCATTTAAGGGCACTTTGCCTTTAAGTGGGAGGTTGTTGGGGTAAAGGCATTATGCCCACCCTTGTAGTGTGTACAAGCCCATAAGTTATAGTACATAGTACACTTAGTACTTTTAATGTACTAAGTGCACTATGTGTACTAGTGCAAAATATACATGTGTGATAGGGGAGTCACACATTCATTCCAATGAGTTGACTTATCCCCACAACTCTCTCTCTCTCTCTCTCTCTCCCTTCTTCTCTGTGTATGTCTCCCACATGAAACCCTAATTCTCCCATTCATCGATTATCGTACACTCAACAAGCTAACTATCAAGAGCAAATTCCCGATGCCTCGAATTGACTATATTCTCGAGAGACTGAATGGAGCAAAGGTGTTCTCGAAACTGGATTTAAAGAGTGGGTACCACCAGGTGCGGATTGTGGAGGGGGACATCCCCAAGACAGCCTTCCGTACGGAACGGACCCACTATGAATTTGTGGTCATGCCATTTGGCTTGAAGAACGCCCCAGCTACATTTAATAACATGATGATGCGTGTTTTCCGGGATTCGATTGGACAGTGTGTGTTCATATTTTTGGACGACATACTGGTATTTTCTGCTACGGTTGAACAACATGACATTGATGTGGAGAAAGTCCTTAACTTGCTGGAAAGCAACGAGCTCTACGTTAATGAAAAGAAGTCTGAATTTTATCTGTTCCAGGTGCATTACTTGGGATATATAATTAGTACTGAAGGCATTCGACTTGATCCGGCTAAAGTGGCCGAGATTGTCAACTGGGAAGTACCTCAAACAGCCTATGACATTAGATCATTTGTGGGTATATGCCAGGCATATTCCACCCACATCGACAAGTTTTCTGACCTCTCGGCAGATCTCACCGATCTGCTAAAAGGAGTGAAAACAAGAAGGCAAAAGATTCGAATGACTCCACGAGCGTTGAAGGCATTCCAGAACCTCAAGGTGGCTTTGTCAGAAGCGCCTTGTTTAGCACTTGCCTCGTGGAACGAACCATTTCAAGTGATCACCGATGCGAGTAACATCGCAATTTTTTTTTCCCGAGAAAAGATCCTTTCATTAGTTATATAAAAAACGCCCGTAGGGCTACAAAAAATCTCTCCTGCTCATAAGAGAAAAAGAGCAGTGAATACAGCAAGGCAGCCCGGGAGACTCTCCCTAGGTGCTGCAAAATACAAGCATCAGCACAAAGGACTGAGAGGCTAAATCATACAATAGGGGGGGGGGGGGGGGGAAGAGCCAAACAAGTGGCCTGTAGTGCCAACGGGGGGATCCTGTGTGTAAGGTGTAGAAGGGGCCACAGCGCCAAGTGGTGTGAAAGGCCTCGCGCCGCAAGATCACCTCATCCGAGTCTCCCCGGATGCGGTCGTACTGTCCTCGCAGGGTGTGGATCAACTCCTGCCAAATCCCCCGTACAGTCTCTGCTAGTGGCTCCAATCTCCCCTCAAAGGCCATGAAGCACCGGGCCCTCCAGGTGAACCAGATGGTGAGGCTGCTGAGGAACTCCCATCGTAAATCCCTCTCCTGGACGAGAAATCCGGTGCCGGAACCAGGCGAGGCTCGCCCCTAATAAATCTGATGGCCTGACTGCCCTGCTCCATCTCATAGCCCATCGCAAGCCCTGACGAGGTCGACCAAGCAACGGCACCCCACGTAAACATACCCTCTGGAGAGAGGGGAGCCAGAATACGCAGCATCCGCAGCCAAATCTACTGCGCCTGAGGGCAATCCCAAAGGCAATGTCTCTGTGTCTCCATAGGGTGGCCGCATCGGACGCAGGCCGCCGGAAGACCGCTGTAAACAAGCCAAGTGCCAACTGCTGAGCCCCTGTGGGCGACCAGCCACTGAAAAGTCGAGATCCTGCGGGCCTGTCGACTAGGCCAGAGCCGAGCCCAAAAATCCTCAAGGAACTCCTGTGCCGCCAATGCCCCGCTGCCGGCTGGAGAGACCGTCCTCCTCGCCATCAAAATATGCCGCCCCAACCGAACAGTATACTGGAAAAAGGTAATCTCTGTGGCCTCAAGGGATGCATAAGGATCATGCCACTCGTACTCCCCGGGGTCCCACTGTAGCCGGGCCAAGGGGCGTGCTGCATATGCCCATATGCACCAATCCGGGAGCACATTTGCAGGGTCGGGTCAATATGCCACTTCCGAGAAGCGGCGGCCACTACCCGAATCCTCTGAAAGGTGCACTCTGCAACCAAAGGCGACTCCACCTCCACTCTCTGGAGTCTGCCCTCATCCTGAATCTCATAGTAGAGGCAACTGCCATCCTCAGTGCAAGCTCTGACTGCAATCAGGATCTCCAACTGTGTAAAGGCTCCCATCCACCGTGGGGCCACTGGCTCGAGAGGCATGAACCACTCCTCTGTGAGTGCCGCCTGAATATCATCCCTCATAATCAACCCCCCTCTGAAGTGACTCAGCCTCTCCACCTGGATCTCCTTTGGGAGACTGCAGAAGGCCTGCCAGTCTCCAAAACTACGAGCTGGGCCTGCCGCTAAAGATCCCCAGGCTAGACGAGGCCGAGAACCCAGCATATGACCCTGCTCCGTGCGAACCGCTGGGCTCCAGATGAGCGGCTGTCTAGCCCGCTCCTCAACACAAGAAGGAGGTTGCTGAGAGAGCCCCGGTCTCAGCAGCTCCCAAGCTCTCAGTATACTCAAAGCAAATCTGTCCTCCCATCCTCTACTGAGGCCTGTCCTCCTCATCTCTATGAAGATCCAGCGAATCTCTGGTGCCCAAGTACCCCCTGCTGGGGGCGCCGAGCCTGCAAACCGCTGCAAGAGGAGCTCTTTCCAAGGCTCAGCCAACCCTCGAACAATAAGCTTCCCCAATAAGGCTCTACTCTGATCGACTGGATCTATAATGCCCAAACCTCCCTGAGCCAGCGGAAGTGTAATAACTGCCCATGCAACCTTTGCCCGAGCTGGCTGACCGTCCCGCCCAGACCACAGAAAGTTCCTGATCAGCCTCTGTACCTGGCTGATGCAAGAGCTCGAGAAAATCCAGCAAGACGTAATGTACCACATGGTCGCTAACAGCACCTGATTTGCCACCACCACCCTCCCAGCCAAGGATAGTCGAGCTGTACTCCAATACAAAAGCTTCTTCCGAATGCTCAGAAGAAGCGGGGCAATCTACTGCTCAGGTGACAAATCTAGACCAATCTGGCATCCCAAATACCGCACTGCTATGCCTGGAGGAATCCATCTAAAACCGGGGTCCGGGCTCCATGCCGGAGTGGGAGCACTACTGATCCAAAAGGCCACTGTCTTGCGCCAATTGATCAATGCTCCCGAAGCTGCACTAAAAACCTGGAGCGACTGCTCTGCCCGAAGAAGATTGGCCTCTTGGCCATGCAAAAATAAGCCCATGTCGTCTACAAACTCAGCATCAAGCAGGTCCTCCCCCCAGACTGGGAGCTGAAGTCCTCTCAAACCAACCTCCTCTGCCGTCAAATACATGCTCATAGCCTCCGCAAAGAAGAGAAAGAGAAAAGGGGCGAGGGGACACCCCTGACGGACTGATCTGGTCAGCTCAAAACTCGGCCCCCGTCCTCCTGCAATCAGCACCACCTGGCTGCGAGCTGTGGAATACAGAGCCGCCACCCCTCTGATCCATCCTGGCTCAAAGCCCAGGCGAAGCATAGTGCCCTCTAAGAAACCCCAATCAACTCTATCGTATGCCTTCTCAAAATCGAGAAGCATCACGACCAAGTCCTCGCCAAGAAATCTAGCTCGGGCCGTCGCCTCCCAAAAAGTAAAGATGTTGTCAAGGATACTGCGCTCCTTGACAAATCCTGTCTGAGTAGCATGAATGAACTCCCCCAGGAAGGGCTGGATCCTCAAACTCAAGGCCTTTGCTAAGACCTTGTAGACAGTATTGAGGATCGTAATAGGCCTCCAATGCCGAACATCATCTGATACTCCCTCCCCCTTGGGGATAAGATAGATCAAGCCCTCTGAAAAGCTCTGCGGCATCACCCCAGTGTCCAAAACATGCTGAAAGCCCCTGCGGAGGCTTGGCCCCAAAAGGTCCCAATAGCGCATAAAAAAGGCCGGCGTCAGTCCGTCCTCCCCTGGGCAACTATGTCGCGGCAGGATCCTCAAGGCCTCGGCAAGCTCAATCTCTGACAGAGGCGCACCTAGAACTGTACGCATACGGTCTGAGACCCTCCTCTGCACATGGGCCCACACAGTCTGTCTGCAAACATCTCGATCCTCAGTGGCTGGCTCTGCTGAAAGCAGGTCTCTATAAAATGCAGGGGCAATGGCTCTGATCTCCCCGAGCTCAGTAGCTACCGATCCATCCGGTCTACCAAGCTGGCGGACTCCTGCTCGCGCATGACAGGGTCCAGTGATCTCAAAAAACTCTCCAGCCACTCTATCACCAAGCTGCGTCCACTGAGAGGCCTAAAATAGTAAAACTCATGTCTCTGCTCCTCTACCTCTCTAACCTCCGGGCGTGCCTGGCTCAGCTGGGACGCCACCCACTCACATGTAGGCTGCTGCTCCTGAAGGCGCTGTAGCGAAGCAAGGCTGCGTCTCAGCCGATGCTCCCGCTCGCGAATCTCTCCCAGCCGTGTCAAAGTTGCAGCGTGTAGAAAAGAGCTAAGATCGGTGAGTCCCTGGGCACGAGTCCCTGGGCACGCTGGCCCGCTGCATCCTGGTCAGAGCACTGACTATCATGCCAGATCCTCTCAATGTCCTCAGCGAGACTGGGATCTGTACGTACCCTCTCTGGGATCCTCAACTGCAAGCTGGGCTCCCGTGTCCCCTCCTCCAATGTCAATATAACTGGCGCATGATCTGAAAATGAGGTGCCAGCGAGAATGCCGACGGAGCCCCCTCGCTCCCCTAACCAGTTGCCCACATAAAAGCGATCAATCTGTGATAGATTAGTCCCTCCTTGCCGGCGATCCGACCGAGAGAAACTAAGACTGTCCTGAGACCGGGAGAAAGTCCCATGCTGCCATGCATCAGTGATCCTTAGTGACATGCAAAACTGGTCCCAAGCTGCAAGCTCCGTGCCGTGCACTGTAACATGACTGCCTCCCACCCTATCTGTCGGGTCCTCAAGCATGTTGAAGTCTCCCCCGACACACCAATGTGCGGCCTCTAGCAATGCATCCGTAACCTGGGTCCAGAACTCTGCTCTGGCACTAGCATGATTGGGCGCATAGACGTTGAGCACACCCAATAGCTCATCATGCATCCTCAGAATGACATACTAAGCTCTACCAGGCACAATGATCCCTCGATCCACAATGGCCTGCCGCCATACATCTGCAATGACCATGCATACTCCTCCCTGTCCACCCAAAGGACCAAACCCTGCAGACCAAAAAGTGTCCCATCTACCAGGCATCACCGAACCATATCTCCGGATCCTGCTCTCACCCAAGTGGTGCTCCTGCATCATCAAAATATCAATGCTGCCACCAACCAGGCATCTCTGAAGCTCCTGCCTCAAGGAACCACGATAGCGTATAAAGTGTGCTCCGCCAAGGCCCTGTACATTCCATGAGATGATCCTAATGGATGCCCTGCTGAGGTGGATGCTGTCTCAGCCGTACGGCGGGCCTTCGCAAGCGGCTTGGATGGAGAGTAGTCCCCATCCGAGCGGCTGCGAATCTGCCCACCCGGTGTCCTGCAAGAACCCCGGATCAGGCGCCAGTGGCTGTGGCCCATGGCGACTGTCTCCCGCTCTGACAAAGCAACCTCGTGTACACACATATCCAGGGTCGCGTGCTAAGTCTGCCACTATGCGCATGACCAAATGCCGAATCCCTGAGGTATCCACACTCCCGGGATCCAAGAAAAAATGAGCCAACTCCCAAAGTCGGCCTATCACATCTGTCACCTCCAGATCGCTCATGTGATGAGAAAACTCAATTGCCTGAGTCTTCAAAGTGCTGAGAGCGAGCTCTAGAGTCCACTCCTGGTCCCAAGGGCCACATAGAGTGAACGAGAAGGCCACCGCTGAGTCTAGTGCCTCCTCCCCGCGGGCCGGAGATATCACTACATGAACTCGGATGGGTGTTTGTTCATGGGGGCCCTCTGCTCCAAAAAGCCGTGTGAAGGTATAATCAAAAGCCTCCGAGCGCTGTCTAATGCCAAGGCGACTCAGCCGACTGCGGATAGATGAAATCCGTGAAGCCCTAATCGGCATAGGTCTCCTCTATGATGCTCGAGCGAGGTCAGTGCTCAGCGCTCTCCGGACTGCAGGTGAACGCCAGGGAACTGCCAGGGCCTCTCGGGAAGGTGAGGCGGGAGGAGGGGGAGGAGGGGGAGGCAAGGGGGGTGGAGAGGGAGCCGCTGCCGAAACCGGAGCGGAGACGGGAGGAGGTGATGGTGGAAGCGAGGCGGTGGGAGGGGACGGGGGTGGGGGGGGTGAAGGAGGGGGTGCTGGCATCTCCTGGTCCTCAGTCGTCGCCGCGGGGGGTCTCCTCCTGGAGGGGAGAAAAGCTGTTCCTCACAGGAACCCAGTGAGGCTGAGACTGTGGCTGCTGCTACAGCGGTCTCTGGGCGTGCTACTGTGGCTGTCTCCCTCGGCGGCGCCCCTGTCCAGGCTGCCACTCCGAGGTCTCTGTGGCCTGAGCAGGTGTCCCGAAGGCAGCCTGCCGAGCCGAATCTGTGGGCGGGCCATCAGTAGCCTGCTGCTGTGGTGAGGGTCGGGGTCTCCTGCGAGGGCAGGCCTTGGCCAGATGACCGACCTACCTGCAAATGAAGCACTGATTCGGGAGCCCCGAGAACTCCACTCTCTGATCTATCCATCCCCCCCCTATCCCAGGTAGCTGAATGACCTTAGGAAGGGAGGAGATGCAGCCTGCCGAGCCGAATCTGTGGGCGGGCCATCAGTAGCCTGCTGCTGTGGTGAGGGTCGGGGTCTCCTGCGAGGGCAGGCCTTGGCCAGATGACCGACCTGCCTGCAAATGAAGCACTGATTCGGGAGCCCCGAGAACTCCACTCTCTGATCTATCCATCCCCCCCTATCCTAGGTAGCTAAATGACCTAGGAAGGGAGGAGATGTCAGACACCAACACTCTGACCGAAGGTAGCCCAGCTGCTCTGGCCACCACTGAAGCTGCTGAGGGGCCAGTCTCTAGTACCGAGCCCACCAATGCTCCGAGCCTGGAGAGGAGCGGAAGATACTCCCGGCGGAGTCCAGGGAAGCAAACTGCAACATGGAAGAGGCGCTCTCCCCGCTCCGCCGCTGCTGGGTCAAATCCATGCTGCCAAGGTCTGAAGAAAGCCCGAGCACCCCGGATGTCAAGGGGACTCATGGCAAGGACCTTGGCAACGCTCTGGGCGGCCTCGAACTCGATCTGATAATGTCCCCGGCCCAGGAGCTGTACATCCACGATCTTGCCCACATCTGCAAGAAGGCGGGCCTAAAGAAGATCCCTCATCTCCCCTCTGCTGGGGCGAGTGCCGACTATACGGCAGATGGTGGAATGAGCCTGGAGGCGTTCCACCTCTGCGCGGTGAGGCTCGCTTCCTCTTCTGGCGAAAGAGAGAGCCTGATGGGGGTGTCCTCAGGGGCGGGCGAGGGGGCTGCGGATGAGTCCCTCTGAGGCGGGGCGGGAGGAGCCTCCATCAGAGTCTGAAGCTGCGGCGAAGGCAAGGCGAAGGCGAGGCGAAGGCGAGATCCTGCTGGAACCGAGTTGCACACAGAGAGGCGGAATACGGAGCAAAAAAGGAAAACAAAACCCCCAGGGGGCGGAAGCAAGAAAAAGGAGGGAGGGGGGGGGAGCAGGCGAAGGAGAAGAAAACCTAAAAAGGGGGGGAGGGCAGGGGGCTGCGCGCAAGAGGGAGGGGAGGAAAGCGAGCTGGCGAAGGGGGGGGGGATGAGGCGCTGCAGAGGGGAGGAGGGCGCGAAGACAAGGGGGGGAGGCGCGAAGGAGAGGAAGGCGGCGAGCAGAGCAAGGCGGCGGCAGCGAAGGCAGGCGGAAGGGGGGGGCGCAGCAACGAATGCAGGCGGGGGGGGGGGGGGGGCTAAAAGAAAGGCGGCGGGCAATGCAGGGAAGGCGGGGGGGCAAGGAGCGAGGGGAAGGCGAGGGGGCGAGCAGGCAGGGAGGGCGACGGGCGCTGTGCAGCAACGCGAGCAGGGAGAGGGGGCTGGAGCTTCAGCGAGCACGGAGACCGATGTTCATCTGATTTATTTTGCTCGAGTAACATCGCAATTGGAGGTGTATTGCAACAGAATGGTCATCCAGTACCTTACATGTCTCGTAAGTTACTGCCCGCCGAGAAGAACTACTCAGTCTATGATCGTGAACTCCTAGCAATTATACAGGCCTTGAAACATTGGAAACATTTTCTGTATGGCCGTGACTTCCAGGTTCGCACTGACCATCAAGCATTACGCTGGATTCAGACGATGCCAAGTTCACAGTGGAGTGATCGACAACACCGCTAGAGTCGGATATTCCAGCAGTTTGGTGGTATGATTGAGTACCTTCCAGGAAAGGCCAATCCAGTGGCCGACGCTTTGAGCAGGAAGGGACAAGTGTCTACGATTCAGACCACTAGACTTGATCTTATTGGTACAGGACTAGAGGACATGAATCACACGTACGCGGATTTCGAGGAATTCGGTACTCAGTGGTAACAGGCATTGGATGCCACAAGACCATGCCATTTTCTAATACGCGATGGTTGGCTTTTCTACAAAGGCCGACTATGTGTCATGAAGTCGTTCAGGGCAGCTCTTCTCCATGATTCCCATGACGCCATTACAGGTGGTCATAGGGGCATGAATTCGACTCTGGAGAAATTAGAACGGCAATACTATTGGCCAAAGATGAGGCGTGATGTGTTTACATATGTACAACGCTGTGACATTTGTCAAAAGGTGAAAGCTCCTCGTGGAAAGAAGATAGGGCTGTTACAGCCCTTGCCAATTCCTGCGGGTCCTTTCCAGGACATTTCGATGGACTTTGTCACAAACCTGCCTCCCAATCCGAGTAAGCGTAATATGCAGTGCTTAACTATTGTTGATAGGTTTAGCAAATTTGCTATGCTTATTCCTTGCAAGGCCAATGTGATCGCTGAGGATGATGCCCAGTTGTTCATTCGGCATTGGTACCCGATTGGTGGGATTCCTAGAACCATAGTGTCAGACCGAGATGCCAAGTTTACCAGTCATTTTTGGAGGGCATTGTTTGATAATTTTGGTACTAAGTTGAATTTTTCCAGTGCATTCCACCCACAGACAGACGGCCAGACAGAGATATACAACCAGTTGGCCTTTGATGTGCTTAAGTGTTATGTCCACGATCAGCAAGGTAAGTGGGAATCATATTTGCCTTTAGTTCAAGCTGTTTTGAATGATTCTTTTTCATCAGCTATTGGCAGGACTCCATATGAGGCAGTGTTTGGAAGATCTTTCCAGTCGTTGTTGACCATGACTTCGTCTTCGGTATCGGAGGCGAACAGAGTGATGGAGTCTTACCAGGAGATCTTAGAATCAGTAAAAGACAGATTGGCTAAAGCGCAAGAGGCCTACACTCGACAGGCCAATAAAGACCAAAGGGATATGAAGTTTTCGAAAGGGGATTGGGTTTATCTTCGGATTATGAAGTAAAGATTGAAGCAGGTGTGCAAGCGATGCCCAAAGTTGTCTTTCAGAAGCTTCGAACCTTTTTCCATCAGGAAAAAGATTAACGAGGTGTCTATGCAATTAAAGCTACCTCCGAGTTGGACTGTGCACGATGTATTTCATGTCAGTTGGTTAAAGCCATATGCAGGTCCACCCCCTTCAGAGATCAAAGACGAAGCGGAACCAGACATTGTGGATGAAGCAGAAGTTATGGTTCCAGAACAGATCCTTCTGCACCGTTTCAAGCATGCCTCCGGCCGAAGACTACGACAGTTCCTCACGAAGTTTCACGACCAAGGAACTCATGAAGCGGTATGACTCGACAAAGAGTTTTTCGAAGACTATCCGGCGTTATTGACGGATTATTTGGAGGCTATGCAGCTTCCGTCAAGTTAAGCAGAAGGGGATGTCACGTGCATCCCACACTTGGATGCCACGTAGACATTTCTATACAGAAGGTGCAGGACTTGGGATGGTGAACTGGTCCCATGTGAGCCCAGTCCGGGACGAGCCAGCCAGGGATCCATCTCAGTCGTCCGAGGTCAAGGTGTACATTGTCCTGCACATGAGTCTAAGGTCAGGTGTGCACTGTCCTGCACATGAAATAGTGCCAGTCCGCGCTGTGAGTCTCCCTCTAGAATGATGTCAGTGGTTCTGTGTATCTGGTATGGTACCAGATGCCCAGATCACTAAGTAGTTAGTGTTTAGAACATAGGGCCAGCCCATAGGGCTACCCCGGATGTTAGTGTGGGCATGGGAATGGTGTAGAACCACCCCCATGAGGGCCAGGAAGGCCCAGGCTGAACCCACCAGGGCTTGTTGGTCTCTCTCTTTGTGCCTCTTGGGTAAGCTCATCCGATTTTGGCACTTGATCACTCTCTCTTGGAGGGACTATAGGACAGCCCTAGGGCAAAGATAAGGCAATTTCCAGGAGTTTACAGCCTTTACATGGCTGTAGGGCAAGTATGGGGCAGCCCATTCAGGCTGCCCAGCCCTTGGATTGTGGGCAAAAGCTGTGCCCAGCCCTCTGGAAGTAGGTGCTTGATGCCTAGCCAGTTAGGAAAAAAACGCAGCATTTTATGTGATTTATTTCAGCATCAAATGCTGGAAATTCAGTCGTGGGAGTATTTTATGCTGGCCACCTGGGTTAGAACTGGCCGACTGCCATAGTTGGAGTAGTATGAAGAGGAGAGCCCCTAATCCCAATTGTTCATCTCATTCTCCACCAAGAGCTCAAGCATAAGAGGCTAGACAAAGCCAAGAGGGTGCTAAGCAAAGGGGTGAAGGATTCAGGTCAAGGGCAGGGTATTCCCAGCCAAGAAAAGGTCCAAGATTGCTGTATTTTCTTTCAGATTTCTCATCATTCTAATAAAGAAAATACACCATCCGTGGTGAGGGCCCTACAGAGGGTAATTGGGATCCAATACTGTGTCCTCTCCACCTCTCCCTCTCTCTCTCTCTATTTTCTGCACTTCTCCTTTCAGTTTGTGCGTTAATTTCCGTCACGAAAAGAGTGCTGAATTCTGAGTATTGAAGTTACCGATTCTTCTCCAAAGCTTCCGCATATTACAATAAGCAGCGGAGATGATGACCAAATCTGGAAACACGAGCAAACACAGTGCATAAAAACAGCACAAGACAACTAGAGAGATAGAGGCGTGTAACTCTGCTCTATATACACAAGAAGATCCCGGAATACAACACAATACAAGACAATGTGGCCAGGGGGCTGTGGGGCCATTTTATATGGCCCCCATACAACAGTCGGCTTGCAACAGAGGCAACCGACAGGCTCTGAATCTCCACGACCAGCCACATATACCAGTCGGCCAGCTGTCCTGAGTCGGCCAGCACAAAACTGAAGTCGGGTACTTGCAGGTACAGTTGGCCAGAAGATAGATCCTCCTGCCAGCTCAGGACTGCCACCCAAGCCACAGAAAAATGGAAAAAAATGGGGGAAAAATACGGGGAGTGAGGAAAAATGAGAAAACACCTACAAAGGGCGGGCACACCCACAACAAAGGCCCTGGTGTATAAGTAAAGATAGGAGATGACTTCTAACAGAAGCGGCCATTGCATGACCAAGGTTTTGGTGAGAACCTAAATGATAGCATCAAGAGATGTAGAATGGTAGACCCCGTCTTACCTTTGGAAGGATTGGGGGTTGGATTGAAGTTCGTGTCTGCTAACGGAGTAGAGTGAGGGTGTCGTTAATGCCAAAACAGGGCCCAAAGAGAGGGCCATAAAGTAGAAGAGGGGTTGTCCCCTTTTGATTACAGAGAGGTCTGCATGTTGTGCATTTGCCTGAGCATGGGTAGTTAATTACAGCATTGGAGAGAGCCTTCGAATGGCCACAAGGGGGATGTGCCCCTTCCAAATCATTGATGGGCTCAGGAGGGGCCCGGGTCCGCAATCACAAAAGGAGTATCGAAGAGGGATGCAGTGGCTAGGCCTTCATGAGAATACCTATCAAGTGGGGCAGTAGAGAGCTAATTTGCTAGCCGAGCCTCTCCTTCATTGGAGGAGGCATGAAGTTGTGCAAGGAGGCCAATGGACAAGGACCCCCTTCTGAGAGATGGGGCCGCATCTACCTGTGGGCCTGCAGGGATATGCAGGAGCCCTCCTCTGTTGGAGAGGGCTGTTTTTCTATAGAAATTGATGAGTACCCCCCTTTGTGTGATGGGGCATTATTTATGTGTTGTGAAAGAAGCTTTCACAACTTGGTTAGATGAGGTAACCAGAGAATTCAAGAACACTTCTATAACCTCAGAATCTGTAACATTAGAGCTGCGACCTGCTAAGTGAATAGAATATCGAGTTACTGCGTAATACGAGGCAGTTATGGATGCCCCTTTTGTGTGCAACACAGGTTGAACTGAGGTTTGGATCAGGCCCTTGAAAGAACTTTGCACCATCAGGAAGTGTAGCATCAGGATCATGACTCATGAGCAGGGGGTTTTAGGCCTGCTGCTTGTACAGAGTGAAGAGTGCGAACTTGTGTGCTGATTTCAGGATCATCATCCTCTGCAATATAAGCATGGGCCGGATGGCTGCTGGGAGAGAGCCCACATGAAGATAGACCACCTGTGATAGGTGGCTGGGCCATGGCGTGTGTGCATGCAGAATAGAGGGCAAGAGACATATGTCCTTCCTTGATTGTAGATGATGGAGAGGATTTCCCATCAGCACCTGCAACAGGATGTGCAGGGGCACAGTATTCACATGAGTTAGAGCTAGGTAGCAAAGGATTGAGGAAAATAGAAATTACCTTAATCATGGCCGTCTGTTGTTGATTCGCTGGAGAGAGTTGGCATAGTAACTATCGAATTGACGCCATCAAGCAACTCTGCCACAGCAATGCATGTGCTGTTGAAGCACCATCGAAGAGAGGAGTGTTGTGACCCGGGGCAATGCCAAGGGCTTCTGGATCTGCGACAGGTGCAATATGTTCAGCTTTCTAGCCGTGTTGCATAAGGAGCAACCGTCAAGGGTTGTAGCCACAAGAAAGCAAACGGGGGCAGAGCCCGCCTCAGTTTGCAGAAGAGGGCTCTGAGTAGCCCCGCTCGATTTGTAATATCGAATGGTGGTTCTCCCTAGCGTAGTTATGCCTAGTGTAGTGTAGCTTAGTTATCCCTAGTGTAGTGTAGTGGAGTTGGTTGTTGGTTCACCCTTATGTAGTGTAGTGGAGATGGTTAAGGGGTCGAAGGGTTTGATTCTTTATCACTTCCTGCTCATTACAATTGTTGACAAATTTGAGCTAGTTTTCACACCACCATCCATCATGTACACATGCATAAGGGCCCACATAAATGTATTACTAGTCACATGAAATTTGTCCAGTGTCATTGTGTAGTAAACACATTGTACATACAATACACTTCATGGTATTTTCAACCACTCGTGTCTTGGCATTTTCAACCACTCACGTCTCACCTACCTATCATCTTATTCATCATGTTTTTTCTTGTTGTACTTTGACATGTAGTGTAAGTTGATCTTGTTGGCCCACACCAATCTCTGCTTCATCTAGTTCTACTGTTTCCATGTCTTCATATATTTGTTTACTATGTGGTGCCACTTGGATTACAAACCACCATCTTAGATCTCTTAGGTCCTCCTTCATTAGGGAAAATTTGGGCTCGTTTTTGGGCCCTCTAAGGGATTTTTTGTCATCTTTGCCTTGAAAATGGGAGCCGTGGTAAACATTTCTTACCTTATGTTAAAATCCCATCATATGACATATCATTAGAAAGATCATGAAAAGTAGATCTTATAATTTCAAACTCCGAAACATTTGGAGTTACTAAGCTCAAGATATATCATTTTCCTCAAAATCAAGTTTAAAGTCTACTGTCGGTCCACATCATCACTTTTGAATCTACTTTTTGTACCTCTTCCATGGGTCATGTCCAAACCCCATCATGTTATATATCAATGGAAAGATCTTGACGAGTAGATTCTATATATGCAACCTCCGAAAAATTTGGAATTACCATGGTCCCATTGTTTATGATGTGGCATTCCTTCTTAGAGGGCCCAACAATAAGCCCAAATTTTCCCTAATGAAAGATTATTTTCTCACAATGCTCTAATAGTACAAATGTGTCTTTTTGGTCTGTCCATATCTTTGTGGAGTCCACTTGAACTAATCTGGATTTGTCTCTTCGTACGGTTGCATGTGCTCCTGTTGTAACTACCTTGAACCACTTAACATTAAAGATAAACATATGAAACTTTCTAAAGACAACCGTGATGATATCTTGGATGGTTCCAAAGTAATCGAGCATGTTCACATCTATATTTGAATCACTTGCACTAGTCCTGCTTTCCTGCATTGAAATTTGCTTTAACACCATAATCAAATGTTGTTCTCTTCTTATCGATCCGCTCCACCACTCGAAAATGGCATCCATGTAACCATAGTGCTACAAATTTTCGGTACTAAAAGAAAATGACACATCGTTAGTTTATGGAAAAGTTGTAAACAATATTTGGAGAACATGTGAACATATCAAGGCTAATGGAATGAAATCACCTAGACGGTAGTCACAACCGTATGCAAGCTCCTCTTCCTTATCTGTAATAACTTCATCACAAAGTTTTGCTTCTTGTAAGGTTTGTTGGAGTCAGGAAGTATAGCAAGCGATAAAGGGTATGGTTGGCGAGCCATAGTCTGATTCCTTCGAAAATCTTGATGAGATCGATTCCTTTCGTTCTTGGCCTCTCCATACCGCTCAATCCACTTTTGCATATTCTTTGAGTTTAAGATGCAAAATTTATTGATCTTGTCTCGTAAGGCCACATCCATCCTTCTCCCAATCCCTCGTCCTTATGGCTCTTCTCCAGCTACCCTATCATTCTCTTCCATTCACTATAGTTTAGACATTTTAGGGTCTACGGTACTAAGAAACTCTGTGATGTACACCAAGGATTCTTGCACAAGCCATTCCCATTGCCATACTTCCCTCTAGGCAAGCTCTTTGATGGACAAACCCTTTTAGCGTCTTCATGAAGCTCTCCAAAAAGTACATCCAACATGACTGGACGACCCCTGCCCCACAGCCACCTCATCCACAACATGAATGAGTAGATGCATTCGTATGGTTAATATGTTGGTTAGGAGGAGAAACTTCTCCACCAATGTAATTGCTTCTATGGCATTTAAGCGGGCTACTTCCAAAGTGTCTTTTCTTATCTCCTTCAATGAAATCCAACGGACCACGATGCCAATCTTGTATATTGTATCCCTTATGTTGTCTCAGTGAGGCAACCCTTTATGGCCACATGCAAGATAAATTACAAAAACTTGTGCCAATCGTGTGATTTTAAGCTGGAGAGCTCCTTATCCGTTGTGAACACCCCCTTTAGGTAGTGCATACATCCAGTCGGAGTACAAAACTTTGAAATGCACTTCTTAACTTGAGCTTTCTCTTCTTTCGTCAATACCCAAGGAGCCTTAGGTAGTAGCAACTTACCATTAGCTTTGGTTTGTGGCCATAAGTGTTGCATACGATCACTATTTGTAAATCCTCTCTTTGTTCTTTGCTCTCTGGGATCCTATTAATAGTCTTCCAAAGCACTATGGCTATATTTTAAAAAATATGCATAGAGTCAATAAAATGGCTAATTAGAAGACCTTCCCAATATGGTACTTGGTAAAATATGGAGAGCTGCTTCATTCCAGGGGGTGGAGACCCTTCCTTGTCCTCCCATTCTCTCTTCCAATTGCTTGCCTTTAGTAGTGTAGGAGGAGGCCGACCCAAATAGCCCTCGCGTAGCTCATGGTCCTTTAGTAAATACTTCTTGTGACCCTCATATACCATCTTTCTCAAGCCTCTTGAATGACGAGAATCTAGTCTAGGTCCACACAAAGGGCATACATTGTATCCAGAGATTGATAGTCTTGTATTAAAACAAATAATATTATACAACCATCCACATATATATCAGTAGTTACATAATAACAAAACAGCTTACCACCACTGCATTCTCTATAGCCTGGCCAATCATGCATAGTCCACATTAGTATTCCTTGTAATGAGAACTCCCTTTGTCCAAACCTCTTTGACATGTCATGAACATCAATTCCTTCCCACAAACTTTGTAGCTCCTCTATTAACGGGGCTCAGTACATATCCATGTTGGCTACCTTGTACTTCCCACGGACTATTAATGAGAGAAAAAGATGTCCCTTATTTATTGCTAACCATAGTGGAAAATTGTAGTTCATAAGAAAAATTGGCCATGTGCACCAAGACATCATAGACGCCATGGATTTACAACATGGTTTGAATCCGTGGAATGAGAGGGAAGTGCCTGAGAGGACATTACAACTATTCGTTCGTGAGAGGATGGGCGAGTCGCCGACTGCAAGGCCACCTAAGGCAGCTTGGTGTACCCATGCAGCTATGGCACCCCACATTCTACCGTGATATGTGGCGTATTATGTTGCCTTGTCCCATAATCATGAGATTCCAATCTACTTTGCACAGCAGTTATATGCAGAGTTCGTGTTGGGGATCGAGGTAGATTATCATGATCGTCAACCCAGCATGGGCCATGGTGTGGGCTAGCTTCAGAACTAGATAGAGTAGGGAGTTTGGTGGACCAAGGTCTTGCGGCACATATCAAGTCGATGGAGCAGTCTACACGTGGCCGTTTTTCTACTCGCGTGTACGTTGACCTCCGCTTATGGGAGATGAGTCATGAGCATAGAGGCTAGGCGATTGAGAAAGAGCTTAGTGATGCTGCTGCTGCTGCTACACGTGGTGAGTCCTCAGCCATGGCAAAGGAGCATCTTACTTAGAGGAGCGTGTTGTATAGGAGTCCAGGAGGAGGGAGCGGGCACGTCATCTTGGAGCTTATCAGATCCTCTCAGATGAGAATTAGCCATCATGTAGATTTATATCGCAACATGCTTTTGTATCGACCAGTCTACATACCATTTGTATTTATGACCTCATGTTTCTATGTATGACATCCACCAGTTGTATCACATTTTGTTTTATATATTGGACTACGTCTTTTGTGATTTTGTATTTCTATAAAGTTTTATATATTGGACTATGTATTTTGTGATTTTGTATTTCTGTAAATTTTGTACATATAAGGTGCCATGATATTCTTTACATAGGGGACCTCTTGGGGCACTGCAAAAAATAGCGGGTGGCAACACACTGTCCCGCCCATTCGGCGTCCGATGGTCGTGAAACTTTGTGAGTGGAAGGGTAGCAGTCCCATGAATCTGTTCACAAAGTTTCATCACTATCGGATGTTGTATGATAATGATGCCCCACCTAAACCCGCTATTTTTTGCATAGGGGACCCCTTGGGCACTATGCAAAAAATAGCGGTGGCAACACACCGTCCCACACCCATCCGGTGTTCGATGGTGGTGAAACTTTGCGAGTGGTGGGGTAGAAGCCCCATGAACTTGCAACATTTCACCACCATCAAAAATTGTATAATAATGATACCCCACTAAAACTCGCTATTTTTTGCATAGGAGAGTCCTTGGGGGACCCCATGGTCACTATGCAAAAAATAGCAGGTAGCAACACACCGTCCCGCCCCATCCGACGTTGGATGGTGGTGAAACTTTGTGCATTGGGTGGTAGTGAGAGCAAATAGGTAGTAGCCCTATGGACTCGCTTGTAAAGTTTCACCACCATCAGACACCACGTGATAATAATGCCCCACCCAAACCCACTATTTTTTTCATAGGGGACCCCTTTGGGCACTATGCAAAAAATAGCGGGTGGCAACACACCATCCCACCCATCTTAAGTCCAATGGTGGTGAAACTTTGTGAGCAAAGGGGTAGGAGCCCCATGGACCCTCTCCCAAAGTTTTACCACCATTATACACCATATGATAATGATTCCCCACCCAAATCTGCTATTATTTGCATAGGGGACTCCTTGGGCACTATGCGAAAAATAGCTGCGGGTGGCAACACACCGTCCTACCCATTCAGTGTCCATAGTCCATACCAATGGATTGTAATATGGATTTTGCACGCATACGGTCCGCACGCATCTCGTTGTCTTCTGGTAATATTTGGTCTCTTAATGACCTATCATATTGACCATGATGATTTTGAAAAGGTAAAATAAAGAGATAAAAAATGGAAAGGGTGATAAGTACTTATGCAAAAAGTTCTGATACACTAGTATTAGAACATGGATCCAAATATTGATTGCAAGTTTAGCATTGTGAGGCATGTACACAAAACAGATATATGCGCACCATGATACAAAAGGTGTACAAGCCAGCCTATGCAACTCTTACTATTCTCTCCAGTCCTGCTCCATGCATCAATGGACAATGCTCATTTCCTATGTTGCATGGAGAATGTAAATTGTAAGTACTACTTTGTATGATTTATACAATACTACTTAAGTTCTTTCAATTTTGAACATTGAAATTTTGTTATAAGGCATCTAAGAGATTGGTTGCTACCATTGAAGCTCTATATCCTTAGTTAAAAAAGGAGACATAGTATAAATTTTTAAATCAACCTGTTGCTCTTCAAAAGGATTCACACTCCTATGGGTCACATGTTATTGCCAATGTATGGAAATTCATTCTTTCCAAGTACACTGAACTTAATAGCAGTGTAAGTTACGTTACTCGTTCTCCCATTTTTGTTGCTTTCACCTCTTTTACAATATTAAATTTTGAGCCATTTTTATTTTTAATGCAATCTCTTGGTATGCCTAAGTTTTGGTTGTGGAGCATGCGGGCGAAGGCAATAAATATTATACTTAACAATGCAACACCGAAAGATCTTGACTCGCCACGTCCAATAGGTGAAATAGGTGAAGCCTCTACATCAAAGAAGAAAAGCTTGCCTATGCATTCACCTTTTAATCAAAGTATAATATGAGTACACAGATAATTTGAAATGTCACAAGATATTTTCCATTAAAGTAGCATTGAGATACAAATTGTTTTGAGCCCAAGTCCTCAATACAAAACATTCCTAAAATTCCTAATCATCTTGATGAGTAGGCTTTTCTTCAGTTGGCTTGTTTTGGGTCTTCTGAAGGATCGTTTGATACTCGACTTTGGCTTCAGCTACTATCAGTTTTTCTGCATCTTCAAGTCTTTCTGTATGTTTTGAGAGTACACGATATATTTATCATCTGTATCCCCAACATAGGAATACACTGAGGCATCTTGTGAGACTAGACGGGGCGTAGCAACCTTGCTAGAAGCATCCTTATCACAAGAAGAATTTGCATCCATGGGAGGCTGGCTTTTGTTATGAGCTATGAGTAAGAAATAATGTCACAACTTTCATATGTAGGATGTCTTTATATACTGTTAAATATATGTTCTACAATCCTGTGTCCCATAAAACCAAAGATTTCACAAAAATGATTTGAAAAGGAAGCTTGGAAGGTATTGTTCTAGAGAAGTTCATTAACTCATCGATATACCCTCAGCCTCCCAGCCGGTATCTACCAAGGCCATCGGCTCCATTTGCTTATGAATCTTCCTATTATTCACCTTGAATTATGCCTTGCTAGTATCCTCACCTCCTACGATTTGAAGGTGCTCTCTAACATTTAGGAGGCTCCAATGTCTACTTGCACTTACAACTTCCATCACACCACTTGGCAACCAAACACATTGTCAACAAGTAAAACAACTTGTTCATCTGCCTGCATTGGAACCCAATAACTATTCTTTTTCATTCACCGCTCATAATAAAAGCATATGTATAACATGGAACGAGCTTTGAGATACTGAAATGAAATACTAGAGTCTACTATATTACACTTGAATGTGTCATTTTTATGCACCCCCTCGATAATACTCCATTACTCTCCAAGCAAGGCAACCATATCATCACCTAGTACTTTCTTGTACACAAACATGGTAGATTGTGAGAAGGTACATTGATTGAACATCTTAGCAAAAAGATGTATTGGGCATACCCAACTAAGACCCACAGATCGAGAGGGCTTTGCAAACTTTAAAGACCCTTATATATCACAAAGCATCTTTGATTTCATGACCATTACAATCCAAGCATCTGGGATTGGCCATTCAATAGAAGAGAGGGGGGGAGATGTTATCATCTGTAACTTACCAAAACCACCATCATGCCTTGGAAGAGGAGTGGCAGTAAAAGAAAACTTTTTCCTTGAGAAGTTCTGCACTATTTCTACTACAAGAAAACATTGCTTCATCGATATCTCCATGTAAAGCTTGAAATGTTCCAGTAAGACTGCGTAATGGCTGCTCCTCTACCAAGTTTGAGGAAAAAATGTCTACAAACAAAAAATAAGATGACTTAGAAAGAAAGAAACTTCTGGCAGTCATGAAATCATATGCTCCTTTCAAACTCATGATACTTATAGTTGCATGGAAACTTAGTTTGTTGGCGAAGATGGATATCTCATGTTGTGTAAATGTGTTGTACCATGGCCACTAGTTCTCCATTGCTTGCCTTTTTGAAACCCTGTAAACGACCTTTCCAATGAAGCTCCATCACATCTCGCCGTCGAACTCGATGGGGACCAATTGAAGTAGATTGTAGATAAACCCAAGAACCCTTGCAAAATGCCTCTCCCACCCAAGCACCATCATCGTCCTTCCTATTGTGCAGTGATATCTCCTCAATCTCATCTTTTGGTCTTCTTGGTGCGGCCATATCAACCTGAAGCTAAAGGTAAAGCTCGTTGTGCAAAAGGTTACGATTGGGTGAATGTTCTAGAATGAGATTTGTAGATTAGGGTTTTGGAGGAGCCTTGGAGAATGAAGAGATGAAAGAAGGGAGGAGATTAACAAAAGTATAGTTTGGATATTCAAGAAGCTAAGCGGACTTGAAAATGAGATTTTGGTGTATAATCAAGTTTGAGATAAGTTTTTGGGGGGGAAAGTGATTGTTTTGGATAATGAGCCACAAAAATTGTGGGACCACACCTACCTACTCTAACCCCCTACTTTTTGTAGGAGACAAATGTAATTAGAAGTGCATCTGTATTACACCACATCTTATCATCCATATCCACATTCATTTGCATCACACCACATTTTATCACATCCATATCCACATTCATTTACATCACATCACATCCTATCACCTATCCTCGCATCTCATTCTCATCTCTTCATTCACATCCACATCCACATTCATTTGCATCACATCACATCCTATCACATCCACATTCACATTCATTTATATCACATCCTTTCACATATTCTCACATCTCATTCTCATCTCTTCACTCATATCCACATCCATTTATATCACATCCTTTGACATATCCTCACATCTCATTCTCATCCGTTCAATCACATCCACATTTGTTTATATTACATCCTTTCACATATCCTCACATCTCATTCTCATCTCTTCTTTCACATCCACATCCATTTCACATTTAGTAACATTTTCTATTTTTAATATTGATGGGACTTTTCTAATATTTTTGCCAATTGCTTGGCCTAGGTAAAGGTTCTTTTTTCTCAACAGATTTTTTCATATTCTTTCTTAATTTTCTCAAGTGAAATATATTTAATATTCTTCTTTTTGAGTAAAAGATTTATGGGATTCACAAAAATCAATTCTACCCATATTTTCCAATAATGCTCAAAATTCCACTTTTGATAAATACTCATAATTTGAATTATGCTAAAAATTTCTCTTTTTTCCATTTAATTTCTTGGATATCAAATATCATGGGAATTACTCTTTTTACATTTAATTGATTGAATTCTAAATGTCATGGGAATTCCTCTTTCATCATCAAATAAATTTATCTAAAATTCCTCTTTTCTTTAATAAGAATACCCATTAATTCAATATACTAAGAATTTCACTTTTCCTATTTAAATGATTGAATTCCAAATGTCATGGAAATTCCTCTTTTACCATTTAAATAAAATTACCATAATTTTCTCTTTTCTTAATTATTTAATTATGCATAAACATTAAAAGTTAGTTTTCCATTCAATGTGATGAAAATCATTCTTTTAGCATAGGATGACCAATCCTAGAATATGGTAGGAAGTCCTCTTTTCACGTTATGCATAAGAATGAATTATGTATTGATTTCTTAAAAAACATTTGCCATAGCTCCGCTGTGCTGTTTACTGATAATTTTTAATATTTTTGAAAAGAATATACTTAGTCATACAATTATGATAGTATAACTATCTTCTAAACTTAAATCCAATTTATGGATTTAAATCATAAGATTATCATAATTTTAGAAGCATAAAAGTATAAAAAGCCACTTTCTTAACCTCTAGCTTCACAAGCCTAGAGTTTGATTTGTCAATTGAGAATTTATCAATGAGAAGCATCATTTGAATACAGAATTGGTCAAAGGAATGACCATTCTTTTGGAGAGAGAGAGAGAGAGAAACATAAAAAGCATCCTAATTAAGCATAAATGTAAACTTTTCTTGATTTTTCATTAGAACTCTTAAGAAAAGCTTGATTTGCATTATAAACACTTAATTTAGAGACTTCTTAAGCTTGAGAGGGGTTGAGAAGTGAAAACATTGAGAATAGTAGAGAAAAACCATGAAATTATACCTTACCTCTTGATTTTGCTTGCTTCTCTATCTTAGAAGAAGCCCCCAACCAATCAATTGGTTAGTGTGTTGAGAGGAAAGCTCCAAGGATGGTTGAAGAGAGAGAGAAGCTCCACTCTCTCCAAAAGTAGAGCATTTTTAAGGGATAATAGAAAATATCATTATTTTAATGTAATATTGGCATGGTATAGCTCAAAGATGAGAATATAAAAGAATGATGGTCTATTTATAGATGAGGGAGGTCACTAGCTGAGTCCAACTAAGTTCTAGAATTTTCGAGCTTGAGTTTGGCTGAATTTGAACAAGATTTGGACCAGTTTTTACCAGTTTGATCCAAGAGAGAGGAGAGATAAAAATATCACAATGTTTTTGACTTAAAAACTCATCCACATGTGTGAAATAGGTGCCTACCTTAAAGTCTCCCCCTCCTTACCAAGGTGTCAAAAATGCATCATTATCTCATTTTTTTAGTAATATCTCATAGTCTTTAACTAATAAACCTTGTACTCAGTCCAACTCTTCATCTTATGTGAGCATTTACTAATTTTTGGATATTTTCTTTTATTCATTAGATTTATCTCATCCCAACACTTGGATTAATCCAATTGGTCTATAGGAGCCTTAATTGGACCATAATCCAAAAGTTTCAGAAAATCTTGACCCTTAGACTAAGGTCCTTTATACACATTTTCAATTAATTCCAAATGCACATTGGAAAGTTCTTTTTGAATTTATGTTTCAAGGGAAACCATTTTAGACACTAGGAGGATTTTTATATCCAAAGATATCTCAATTTTGGATTGCCTCTCTCTAAACATTTTCTCTCTCTAGGCCAAAATAGGATAAAACAAGATCTTTATTTTATTTCAAAGAGGGGAATAATTACAAGAACAGAAGGGGAGGTTCTTACACCTTTACAATTCAAAAGCTGGAGGGAGGAATCTTACATCCTACCCCACTTAAAAAACACGAGATGTCCTCATCTCGCAGGTGGAGTATAATCTCTTTCATCTTCTTCTTCTTCAATCACTTCCAGCGTTACTGCCTTGGAAGTGGAGGGCTGATTCGGGAACATCTCCCTTTGACTTTTTCTATTCTGAGGCGGAGGTTTTGCATTACTTTGGATTGAAACTGAGGGTTGGTTAGAGAGTCTACCTGATTTTGGAGGTCTTGCATTACTTTGGATTGAAACTGAGGGTTGGTTAGAGGGTCTACCTCTAGGATTTCCCTGATTTTGGAGGAAAAGAACCTGATTACTCTTGAAGGAAGGAGCTGGAGTCTGGAATCTTGGTCCCTGATTTCCTCGCCCAGAAAACCTTGATCCAGAAGAAGTTGGGCAATCCATACTGTGATGTCCAAATCCTTGATAGTTATAGCATTTCACTTCCTTGTTCAAGGGTGGAACTTCTAAAGTTGAATTCCAAGGGATTGAGTTCCGGGAAAAGAACCTTTCTTCCATTTTGGAACTTTCCATATCTTGAGGTTGACTTTGTTGTCTCTTAGGCAGTGGAAGGTTGCAATCACCTTCAAGAGCTAGAAATCTTTTGAAAGATGATAGTGCTGGCTTCGGCGGGACCTTGACATCAAAGGCCTTGGCGAAATCCTTCGCCATCCACACTGCTTTGGCCATGGAAACTGGCTTGGCATTCTTAACTAGGATATTCAAAGGTTTCCTCAGTCCCCGAATGAGCCTGGCCACCATTAGCTGTTCTTTATGCACAGCAGTGGTCGAATACTTGAGGAGGAGAGCGAATGCTTAGTGATACCTTTCAATAGTCTTGCTCCCCTGGGTTAACTCTAAGAATTCGTTCATCTTGGTTTCCAAAAAGTCGGGAGGACAGAATCTCTTCCTTAGGTAAATCTTGAGATCATTCCAGGACTGGGTATTCCTATCTAGGTGGTTGGTGTCGCAATGGTTTCTCCATGCCACCTTGGCTGTTTTCAGAAATTTTCAGCCTAGCAAGAGCCATTTTGCTCCTCTCATTGTAGCCGATGATATCAAAGTACTCTTCCATTGCTTCGATCCACTTCTCCACAGCCTCGCCCAAGTTTTTCCCTTCACCCTATGTGAAGAGTTTTACAAACATCCAAGTCGAGCGCTTCCTCATTGATTTGGGGGTTATCATTCCTACCATGACAACCTCGATCCATGATCCTATCAATACAAAAATTCTTGTTAAGTTCCTTTATTTATAATTCAAATCCGACTTTAGATCCAATTGATTCTGGGATTCTTTTTAGATTAGTCAGCTCCCCACAGAATCATGGGATAAAGATCCCTTCTAACAGAAGAACATACAAAACTCATTATCAGAGAATAATTCATTCATATTCTTAACACAGTAATCATCATACCGAAAATTCCATCTGAACATTCCTCCACGAGAATTTCAGTTATGCAGCAGCTTCTCAATTTGTCATCCCTTAATTAGAGTCACTGGGTCAAGGTCAACCGTAGCAATCTGTCAGCACAATCCACTAATCTCATACTGATTTGCTGAAGTCACAATCATCATTCTAGTTACTATCGTCATCACTGGGATTCGTCCCATTCATCCTCATTGTGGCTTTGTTAAACTTATCTTCTTTCAACTAGAATTCAGGAATCATTATCTTTCAATCAGAATCCAAATCAACTCATCAATTCTCAACTAGAATTCTAAAATCATATCAACTAGCATTTGAATTCATCATCTGAATAGCATATTTTCTTATAATTTCAAGGTTTTAGATTTACTCGTATATATTGTCAGTAAAGAGCTGCAGTTATACCCATGGTATATACGGGTAGTCATGGTCCTTGGAGTTAGAAGGTAAATACCGTCATATCTAGGCCTCAAGCAAGTTAGGGATTCCATACAATTATGGTACTTCCATCAGAAGACCCAATTACCAATTTATGTATCTTTATTTTGAATATCAATTTATATGAATTTTATCACACAATGACAATCTTTTACTGGTACTTCATAAATTATTAATATTTCTTGCTTCTCAGTTGATCCACTTCAACCAATTTGCTCTCATATGAGCTGAAAGATCCCTGCCCCCTCCGCGTAACGAATTCGGGGGTGCTATCAGCGAAAGTAGCACTTCTTGTGCAGAGGGCAGAGCCTTTCACTCGAGGCCTCACCCACAAATGTCCAAACAAGAGAGTAATCCCTCGGTTCTTCCAAAAACCGAACCCGAAAAAACTTCCCTCACCCAGAAAGCACGGGCGATTCCTCCAGGATATTTTTATTCTAACATAGTCAAGAGCCTTAACTAACCAAACTGATCCGACCGAACCCGTAAGTCACATGGTCAGATCAAGAAAAAGACTTGCACTTGGATTATAGAGACCAATGCTTTTTTCATCATCGAGAGGCACAGCCGTTGATTCTTTTCCATAGAACAAGACTATCCGAGATTTACTTCATCTATCGTACCATAATAGAATTGAGTCTCAGTTTAGGGATCCATCAGTCCAACCTAACCCCATCCAGTCCCATGGGTTAGCCAACCACCCAAGCACTCTAGTGATAGGATCCATTCAGGAATTTGGTTATGTTTTGTCCTGGATACCATAACAGAATTGAGTCTCAGTTTAGGGATCCATTCAGGAATTTGGTTATGTTTTGTCCTGGTTACTTCATCTATCGTACCATAACAGAATTGAGTCTCAGTTTAGGGATCCATCAGTCCAACCTAACCCCATCCAGTCCCATGGGTTAGCCAACCACCCAAGCACTCTAGTGATAGGATCCATTCAGGAATTTGGTTATGTTTTGTCCTGGATACCAGGCCCCCTAGCCGGCGCTTCATGCAAACTTCAAGATAGTCACACCACTTACACACCCAATATGAAATTGCCTTTTTCACAGCTTCAGTTGTCTTCAAAATAATCTTTTAATGAAACCATAGTATCATTGATCATAATCCTCCAAAATATCCAGTTGAATTCTAATTTCCAATCATTCCTTCATTGGTGTACCTATGGCATTATTGGCAACTAGATTGCTCACCACCTGTCCACTCAGGGGCCTTTTCAATAGTTCCTAGCTCATAGTACCCGAAAATATATTCACTTATAAAAATCCAGATGGACTCTCCGTTGAAGATCAGCAAGATCAACCAACAGATCCATATAAAAGAGCCATGGACTCATCCGTTGAGGACCACCAAGGTCAATCAACCAGATCCATGCCTAGATTCAGAAAACAACTCTAACTCCTTATTCCATTTTCTTCCTTGATGCACGTGTGGGTATCTTCAGCGACCCAGAGCCCGAGCACCGTATGGTCAGCACCCTCTAGGATCCTTTGCAAGTCACCTAGCGCTTCACTCATAGGCCACTTCCTTGGTCCCTCATCCACTGTATCGGAAGCTTACCATTTAAATTGAACTAAGGCTGGTCACCGTATGGTCAGCACCCTCTAGGATCCTTCGCAAGTCACCTAGCGCTTCACTCATAGGCCACTTCCTTGGTCCCTCATCCACTGTATCGGAAGCTCACCATTTAAATTGAACTAAGGTCGGACCTCGGCCGACAACCTTGCTACGCGAGACGTCCTCCATTGACTCTCCGTTAGCTGTTGCAACTTTATTACTTAGGTCTCCACGACCTCATTCAAGATGGTCAAAATGCGTCCCCAGCATTCTTGACATAAAACAATCATTTAAAAACAAGTCATAAATACAGTTTCTAACGAACTCTCATCTTTTCACATCGTTCCACATCAATCCACATTACTTAATCCACGTCTAATCATATGTATTTCCATCATCCTTCATTCATTTTCTCATCCAATCACATCATATTTCATCTCATCACATCTATCCACATTTATCCTCATCACATCTCATCCATTCGCATCTACCCATATCCACATCTCATCACATCACATTTCATCCATTCATATCTACCCCAATCCACATCACATCACATCATATCACATCCATTCACGTCACATCTCATCCATTCACATCTATCCAGATTCACATCACATCACATTACATCCATTCACATCAGGTCTCATCTATTCACATCTATCTTGATTCACATCACATCCACATCACATCTCATCCATTCACATCTATCCCGATTCACATTACATCACATCACATCCACAACACATCTATTCTGATTCACATCCACATCACATCTCATCCATTCACATCTATACCGATTCACATTACATCACATCACATCCACATCACATCTCATCCATTCACACCTATCCAGATTCACATTACATCACATTGCATTCATTCATATCTATTTACATCACGTCACATTCACATCCATTCACATTTCATCCACATCTCATCACATTCACATCCACATCCATCTACATCACATCACATCTTATCACATCCACATTCATTTGCATCACACCCCATCTTATCACATCCATATCCACATTCATTTGCATCACACCACATCTTATCACATCCATATCCACATTCATTTACATCACATCACATCCTATCACCTATCCTCACATCTCATTCCCATCTCTTCATTCACATCCACATCCACATTCATTTACATCATATCACATCCTATCACATCCACATTCACATTCACTTATATCAAGTCCTTTCACATATTCTCACATCTCATTCTCATCTCTTCATTCATGTCCACATCCATTTTTATCGCATCCTTTCACATATCCTCAAATCTCATTCTCATCCCTTCATTCACATCACATTTACTAACATTTTCTATTTTTGATACCGATGGGACTTTTCTAATATTTCTGCCAATTGCTTAGCCTAGGTAAAGGTTCTTTTTCTCAACGGATATTTTCATATTCTTTCTTAATTTTCTCAAGTGAAATATATTAAATATTCTTCTTTTTGAGTAAAAGATTCATGGGATTTACAAAAATCAATTCTACCCATATTTTTCAATAATGCTCAAAGTTCCACTTTTGATAAATACTCATAATTTGAATTATGCTAAAAATTTCTCTTTTTTCCATTTAATTTCTTGGATCTCAAGTATCATGGGAATTCTCTTTTTACATTTAATTTATTGAATTCTTAATTTATTGAATTCTAAATGTCATGGAAATTCCTCTTTTATCACATCAAATAAATTTATCAAAATTTTTTTTCTTTAATAAAAATATCCATTAATTCAATATACTAAGAATTCCACTTTTTTGATTTAAATGATTGAATTCCAAATGTCATGGGAATTCCACTTTTATCTTTTAAATAAAATTACCACATTTTTCTCTTTTCTTAATTATTTATTTATGCATAAACCTTAAAAAGTAGTTTTCCATTGAATGTGATGAAAATCATTCTTTTAGCATAGGATGACCAATCCTAGAATATGGTAGGAAGTCCTCTTTTCACGTTATGCATAAGAATGAATTATGTATCGATTTCTTAAAAAGGCTATTACTACTGATAATTTTTAATATTTGTGAAAAGAATAAACTTAGAAATACAATTATGATAGTATAACTATCTTCTAAACTTAAATTCAATTTATGGATTTAAATCATAAGATTATCATAATTTTAGAAGCATAAAAGTATAAAAAGCCACTTTCTTAACCTCTAGGTTCACAAGCCTAGAGTTTGATTTGTCAATTGAGAATTTATCAATGAGAAGCATCCTTTGAATACAGAATTGGTCATAGGAATGACCATTCTTTTGGAGAGAGAGAGAGAGAGAGAGATAAACATAAAAAGCATCCTAATTAAGCATAAATGTAAACTTTTTAAATAATTCACAACTCTTAATAAGAAAATCTTGATTTGTATTATAAACACTTAGTTTAGAAACTTCTCAAGCTTGAGAGGGGTTGAGAAGTGAAAACATTGAGAATAGTAGAGAAAAACCATGAAATTACACCTTACCTCTTGATTTTGCTTGCTTGCTTCTCTATCTTAGAAGAAGCTCCCAACTAATCAATTGGTTAGTGTGTTGAGAGGAAAGCTCCAAGGATGGTTGAAGAGAGAGAGAAGCTCCACTCTCTCTAAAACTAGAGGATTTTTAAGGGATAATAGAAAATATCATTATTTTAATGTAATACTGGCATGGTATAGCTCAAAGATGAGAATACAAAAGAATGATGGTCTATTTATAGGTGAGGGAGGCCACTAACTGAGTCCAACTAAGTTCTAGAATTTTCGAGCTACAGTTTGACTGAATTTGGACAAGATTTGGACCAGTTTAGCTCCCATTTTGATCCAGTTTGATCCAGTTTGATCGAGGAGAGAGGAGAGAGGAGAGATTAAAAAATCACAATTTCTTTGATTTCAAAACTCATCCACATGTGTGAAATAGGTACCTACCTTAAAGCCTCCCCCCTCCTTACCAAGGTGTAAAAAATGCATCATTATCTCATTTTTTTAATAATATCTCATAGTTTTTAACTAATAAACCTTGTACTCAGTCAACTCTTCGTTTGATGTGAGCATTTACTCATTTTGGGTATTTTCTTTTACTCATTGGATTTATCTCATCCCAACACTTGGATTAATCCAATTGGTCCATAGGAACCTTAATTGGACCATAATCCAAAAGTTTCAGAAAATCTTGACTCTTAGGCTAAGGTCCTTTATACACATTTTCAATTAATTCCAAATGCACATTGGAAAGTTCTTTTTGAATTTTTGTTTCAGGGGAAACCATTTTAGACACTAGGAGGATTTTTATATCCAAAGATATCTCAATTTTGGATTACCTCTCTCTAGACATTTTCTCTCTCTAGACCAAAACAGGGTAAAACAAGATCTTTCTTTTATTTCAGAGAGGGGAATAACTACAAGAACAAAAGGGGATGTTCTTACACCTTTACACCTCAAAAGTTGGAGGGTGGAATCTTACATCCTACCCCACTTAAAAAACGTGAGATGTCCTCATCTCGCAGGTGGAGTATAATCTCTTTCATGTTCTTCTTCTTCAATCACTTCTAGCATTATTGCCTTGGAAGTGGACGGCCGATCCCTTTGACTTCCCTTATTTAGAGGCAGAGGTCTTGCATTACTTTGGATTGAAAAACTGAGGGTTGGTTAGAGGGTCTACCTCTAGGATTTCCCTAATTTTTGGCGGAAAGGAACCTGATTACTCTGGAATGAAGGAGTTGGAGTCTCGAATCTTGGTCCCTGATTTTCTCGCCTCGAAAACCTTGATCCAAAAGGAGTTGGGCAATCCATTATACCATGTCCAAATCCTTAACAGTTATAGCATTTCACTTCCTTGTTCAAGGGTCAAACTTCTGAAGTTGAATTCCAGGGGATTGAGTTTCGAGAAAAGAACCTTTCTTCCATTCTAGAACTTTCCATGTCTTGAGCTTGACTTTGTTGTTTCTTAGGCGGTGGAAGGTTGGAATCACCTTCAGGAGCTAGAAATCTTTTGAAAGATGATGGTGCTGGCTTCGGTGGGACCTTGACATGAAAGGCCTTGGCGAAATCCTTCGCCATCCGCACTACTTCGGCCATGGAAATTGGCTTGGCATTCTTCACCAGGATATTCAAAGGTTCGTTCAATTCTCGAATGAACCTGGCATTAACTGTATTATGTAGTCTCACCTTGGGTTCTCACCTTGGGTCGTGTACATGACAAGCCATTGTTGACCAACCAAAAACTCGATGAGTGTGATCAAACAAAACCCAGGACTTTGACAAGTCACCTCCACTATCACACCTCATGTGATTCACCAAGTCCACGCGTGATGCTGGTCCTCGCAAAGATAGATAAAGACATAACATTTGTCATCAGAGCCACCTTGTACTGGGATATCTTACGAGGTAGTTTTTATTGCCCTCCATATCATAATGAGCGATGATTTCCTGTAGGCTTCCATTGGTCCTAGTACTTTCACTCTAGAAAGGGCGTGTGATGAAGGCAGAAACCCTTGTAGATATCCATGACTGACAACCGTGGTCTGGTGGAGAAGTATTAAAGTTTGAGATTTTTTGCTGCAGCCATCAAAAAGCTCCCACTCAAAGGTGACAGTGTGCTCCATAGGGAAGGTAATATGAAGATGCACAGAAAGGACAGGAGAGACAAAAATGTGAAATGAAAATATAAAAATGAAGGAACAGGTGGGACTTTATGAAACAAAAATAGATCAGGTATCTAGGTGGAGCAATCACGATTGAGAATGAAGGCGGTTGAAATGATAATACAAGGTGGAGCAATCACGATTGAGAATGAAGGCGGTTGAAATGATAAAACAAGGTGGAGCAATCACGATTGAGAATGGTCACAACAAAAAAAAATTATAAAAAATATACAAATATATATGTATCTACAAATATATAAAAAAATATACAAATATATACATTTATTGGTAAGTATTATTTTTATAAAAGACTAGTCTCTTTGTAAATACACACACACACACATGTCTATATTTATATATTATATTGTATATATTTTAGGCTAAGAATCTATTAGGATATATATATTTTAGTGTGTGTGTGTGTGTACTTACAAAGAGACTAGTCTTTTATCTATTTTAGGATATATAGATATATTAGACTATATATCTATTAGGCTACACACACACACACACACACACACACATTTATTAAAATACATATAGCTTAATATGTGTGTGTGTGTGTGTGTAACCTAATAAATACCTGGACTAAAATATATATATATACATCAATATATAAATACCTAGACTAAACTATATTCTCTCTCTCTTCTAAGCCTAAATGTTTAAAAAAGTTTTAAAAGAGCATGAGTTTTCTCTTTGTTGTGCATCACATATTCTCTCTCTCTCTCTCTCTCTCTCTCTCTCTCTCTCACACACACACACACACACACACACACACACACACACACACTCACTCACACACACACACACACAATTTCAATAACATAAATAATAGAAAAGTTTTAAAAAAGTATGCCACACATATTGAACCATTGAAAAATGTGTGTGTGTGTGTGTGTGTCTATCTATAGCTTAATACATTTTTTGCCATATATATGTGTGTATATATATGTATCTATCTTTAGGCTATATATATTTTAGGCCACACACACACATATATGGTACACATATTTTAGGGTACTCTTAACTCAGCAGGCGAACGGGCGAACAGGCGAACGCATCTGTGAAAAGAGGTACTGTTCTCTCTGCTGTTCTTTTTCTGTTAAATTGAGAGCCGACGGGTATGTTGGAGGTGGCGGTGGAGAAGATTGCGGCTATGTTGGAGGTGGCGGCTATGTTGGTGGCGGCGGAGATGGTGAGGGAGAGGGTGAGGTGGAGGTGGAGGTGGAGGTGGAGGTGGAGGAGGAGACCGGTTTAACCGGTCATGATGCCTCCCTTGCACCCGTTGCTCCAGCCACCCCAGGCTCTGCCGAGAGCCTGGGGTGGCTGGAGCAACAAGGGCAAGGGAGGCATTGTCTAGGCCAATTGAGAGACCGCGGCGGCGCTGGAGGCAGAGGCGACCGAGATGGAGGTAGTGGCGCTGGAGGCGGTGGAGAAGATTGCGGCTATGTTGGAGGTGGCGGGTATGTTGGTGGTAGGTGAGGGAGAGGGCGAGGGCGAGGTGGAGGTGGAGGTGAAGGTGAAGGTGGGGGAGGAGACCGGTTTAACCGATCATGATGCCTCCGTTGCCCCCGTTGCTCTAGCCACCCCAGGCTCTGCCGGGAGCCTGCACTTGAACAACTTCACCCCACAATCTACTGACCCTCTGTTTCTACCCATCTCCTTGCACCTCCTTTGCTTATGGGGTTCTTTTATACTTGCGTCAATATTTGTTTGGCTTATGAGAGTAGCCCTTTGTTTCCCCACCTTCGGAGTACCATGGCAGCCACTCCTCCTCTTTTGTATATTTTTAGAATCCTCCTATCATCCTCAGTTGCCACCCTGGAGGCTGCGTTTGTCGGTAGTTGACCCGCATAAGGACAGGTCCGGTATCTCTTGCAAGCCATACTAATCGGCAGACTGATTTGCGACATCCGATTCCTCGGCAATGGATACATTCAGATTGAGTTTGACTTAGCCGCCCTTGCGGACAGAGTTCTGCAGTTGAGTCTTTATCACAGTACACAATGCACATGGAAACTTCACCAAATGGCACCATGGCTTCATGTCTGGGCCTTCTAAAGGAGTATCACTTGTTTCTCCCAGTGACAGTTGGAACCTTGGCCAGGTCATAGAGATCCCCTGGACAATGGCAGCTACGGTGGGATGGGTTGCAACCCTTCTGTCCATCCAATTAATTATCCCTCCAACCACTCCAGGCTCTTCCAAGAGCCTGGAGTGGCTGGAGCAACGGGGGCAAGTGGGGAGATGTGCAATCTTTTATATGTGTTTTAAGGCATCATGTGTATAGTTGTCAAATTCAATTCAGATACTAAGCTTGCAAGCATGTGTATATTCTTCAAACTCTATGTTTTTTTCTTATTCTCACAAGGTAATCATCAATACAACTAATCCCAATGTAATCCCAATGTGCATGTATGGATATAAAATGATTGTAAATCTAAGCTCCATAAAGATTCTATTTTCTAGGATCATAGCACTCTGTGAACTCAAATCATGACAATCCCACTTAACTCAGTGATTCCACTCAGCTTAACAATCCTACTCTTGGACAATTTCACTCAAGACTAATCTGATGAGATCCCGACTAACAGGCCCCTATTTAAGCTTATAAGGATACCTTTAAAAATGAATGTCACCCCCCTTCCTTGGTACCCATATTTGACTCTTCCCTTGGTAGTATCCCTCGGCTACTATAGGTGGAGGATGGAGATGAGGCGATGGTGAGGGGGAGGAAGCCTCTTGTCCTAGCCCTTTCTTGGCCTCTTGGATCTTTGTTAGCTACCTTTGTAGGTTTTCCACTTGATTGGCTTAGGCTCTCCTCAAGATTGTGCAGTTCTTCCTATAGTGGTTCTTGCTAGCTCCTCAATTCTTCTGTGACTTTGTGCTCTAAGAACATGCCACATCTTTTTTCCTTATGATTGTTTGTAGTTTGGACATTTATTTGGGGACATTTGTCATGCATTTATTCAAGTAATCTAATACTCCCTACATCCAGTCCAATTCTATGGTTTCCAAAAAACTAGATGGGCCTGGCACTATTGGGGCTGGTTTCGGCATGATGGTGGATCCAGCACAGTGGGGCCCATTAGTTGATGATGGGTGAATGTTTCTTTCCTAGAGGTTTCTTTGAATAGGGCCTATAGTTACGGCCCGATCTTGGTTTTGGTATCATGCCTTGTGAGCTTACTTATCTACTCTTTGAAGTTGTGTGCTAGCCTCTAGAGCTTTCACCATCCTGAATGTTTTCTTAGACATGTAGTAAGGTTTGTGTGTGAGGTTGATGTTTTCCTATAGATATAAAGTAGGGTTATGTGTGAGGTTGATCATCTCTATCTGTCATTCAGCTCAAACTGTTTGCTACTCATATTCAGGGCAAAAGAGAGACAGATGGCTCCAAGAAAAGTAGGAAACAACAGGCAAAGACTAAGAAAGGTATATGATGTGAATAGCCAAGATTGTGAATAGCCAAGATTCTAATGAGATTGTGTTTTAATGTTTTTAGATATGCTTACTTGGGCTTGGTGTGTGTGTCTTACAGACAACAGGGGAGACTCACTTAGATCTGGGCGTGTTTGTTTGACTCTTAGCGAGGAAGCTCAATCACGCACACCTATGTCCTCACATGTATCTCCTGTTAGAGAGGAAACAGAAGCGCATAATTCTCTTGTTCATGAGGAAGAAGCACTTGTGTTGGAGAACGAAATTGACTCAATGAGCTCACCTCCTCCAACTCACACGGAGATGCCTGAATCTAGTACTGGTCAAGGGGAGACCCATAGAAGGCTTCTTGGAAAATCTATTGAATTGGGATTGCTTGGTGATGTATTCACTAAGTTTTTTGTGCAATTCCTCTACCCCATTGGTCCCTTTATACAGGCTGATTCCAAATGAAGCCATCCGTACAGTTTCTAGCCAACTTGAGGTGTTTCGTGATTCCTTTGACTGCCATGGCTATGTCGAAGCATCTCCTCCTTTTTTAGTTTCACTTACACGTCCCGGAAGCTCTATGTATTTCACGGTCACACAAATAGACTTGCAAGAATGGGGACCATACTGGGTGATACAACATGACAGATTTGAGGATGAAATCAGAGGAACTGAGTGGGAGGATCTCAGTGGTAAGAAGTTTCTTGTTTGGGATGGCAATCATCGTGTGAAGGCATGGATGTCTCGAGTGCACGAAGGTATGTTCTTTTGAATGCCATAGAGTGATTTTATGCAACATTAAAAGTAATATATTGTAATATCTTTATTTTGTTTTCTCTAGCTTGGTCTCATAGCCCCTCACGCCATGTCCGAGTCAAATGTCTTTGGTTGTGGACAAGAAGCAAGAAGGAGAATTGCTATTGGCTTTGCGATCTCAAAATGAGTAAGTGATCTCTCTCTACTTAATTACAGACATTGTGAAGTCATTGTTAAGTTCTTGGCTCATTGTGACTCTTTACACAACAGATTGGTGCGCACTAGTGTTACACCCACATTGTCACATGAGATCTTCATGTTTCAACGATTTGGAATGGCGGACAAATCATCCATATTGGACTACCTTGGTGAAGACGTAAGAAGGTGGGCTTTAATGGAGCTTAGTTTGGAGCGACGAAGTGGAGAGCAATGGTACAATGCTCCAACTACAATCTTGGCAATCATACAAAATGCATTCTTTCAACTCGTATATAACTATGATTGGTCTAAGAAGGGATTGGTTGCTCTGACCAAAGAAAAGCTCTACACAGTCGCCATATCTCGGATTTCAACTCAAAGGTATGTCCCATGTTAACATCTAATCTCTTATGGTTTTGGTATGATGCTGAGCTGAAATAGGAAGACGGAATTGCTTCAAATGCTTATGACCGAGAGGGCAAAGGACAAGGTAATTTTGGAGATGTTTGGGGATAACAAAAAAATGTTGCTGCATATGAAGAAAGAGTTGTATTGGGAAGAGCTAAAAGGGGAGGCGGACTCTATTTTGGAGGGTTTATTGGTATATGATGATGTTATCTACATCCCACCATTTATGCAATGGGTGCAAGAGGAGCGATCAAAACACATACCATGGGCCTTCCATGAGGTGTGGGCAAAGATTGGAAAAGTGAAGGAAGGCCAAAAGCGGAGAATGCCGCAAAGAGGGTTGTCTACAGGTATATATCTTCTAATGCCATTCTATTTTTGTAGAAAATACATATACGCATTTAAAAAAATATGTTAGTGCTGTTTGTTTTATTTTGGATATGTAGGTGGGTGCAGCTACTCATTGGCCAAGGTCTAATGGACGAAGAGACGGAAGCAATCAAAGAATGGGTAGATCCAAATTCCTCGAAAACAATGTACCCGAAGGAATGGGTTGAGAGAGGGGTTTCTGATTGGGAATATAAAAGATGTCCTTGGTGGTTGGACTATCCTCTAAATCATGTGCCTCCAAGTGAGGAGCTCCTAGACAAAGATACTTTTTTGCTTTCTCCTGAATTATATGCATGTAAATGTATATGTATATATATATATGTAAACCTTCCTACCTATGCAAATACATACCTATACAAACATATAAATATATATAAACTATCCATATGCATATACATATTAGATACATATACATACAGATATATACATATACAAATACATATGTAAACATATATGTACATATATATATGCATACATAAATACATATATGTATATATATATATGCATACATAAATACATACCTACATACATACACTAAATTATATACTAAATTCCTACATACATACAAAGTTCATGTTACATTTAAGATTTGGCATGTTAGATTTTAAACAAACATTGTTAAGTTTTGAAGTTTATTTTGGGATTTTTTAGAAAATGCAAAGGAGATGCTGTCCAAATTTTTTGTAAATTTATATATACATACATACATACGTACATACATAGTTCATGTTACATTTAAGGTTTGGCATATCAGATTTTAAAGAAACGTTGTTAAGTTTTGATATATACATACCTACATACATATACATATAAATAGATACATATACCTACATACATATACATAGATACATACCTACATACATATACATATACATATGCATATACACATACATATACATGTACATATACATATACATCTACATACATATACATATACAAAAAGGTCTGGGGATTTCTACCTTTTTACTAAATTATCTTGATCTATTTCTTGAAGAATTTAAGAATTACCAATCTGAGCTTGAAAGAGAGCCCCCAACTTAAGAAGACTCTAGAATACCTTCCCCGCACAGCAGCCTTGACCCAGTCTCCAGTAGTTGGATCCTCGCGCGTGGCCCCAAAACCATCCACACCACTGTCACGAGTGCCACAATCACACCAAGAGCATACATCTACATCGTCTCAAGTGCAACATGAGAGGCGAACAAAGAGACGTCTTGACATTATGCATGATGTTCAAGAGGGAGACCCCACAAATGAAGATCAAGAGAGAGACCCTCCAAAGCATCTTCAAAAGGGTTTTTTAGAAAACATGACATCATGGACATGACTAGTGTGGGTATACTTCATGAAGGAGAAGAGTGAGGTGTTCACTCATTTTCAGAATTTCAAAGTTATGGTTGAAAAGCACAGGGAAACATGTAAAGTACCTAAGGTCAGATGGAGGGGGAGAGTACTTCTCCAATGAGTTCTCTGAATTTTTACAGAAGAATGGTATTCAGAGACAGTTTACATGCAGATACACTCCGCAACAAAATGGAGTTGCTGAGCGGAAAAATAGGCACATTGTTGAGATTGCGCGAGCATTGATGGTGGGAGAGAAGAATATGCTGCATAGCTATTGGGCTGAGGCTGTTTCTACAGTAGTTTACATCATGAACACGACTCCAACTGCAGCCATACATGATGTAACTCCACAGGGGGGGTTACTGGCAGAAAACTTGATTTGTCTCATCTGAAAGTCTTTGGATGCATTGCATATGTGCATGTGCCAGATGAGCTGAGAACTAAGCTGGATCCAAAAGCTGAAAAATGTGTGTTTATTGGGTGTTCCCTTGAGCAAAAGGGATACAGGTGTTATAACCCTGCTACACGTGAGTTGAGGGTAAGCAAGGATGTTGTTTTTTATGAGATGAGCAACTAGTATGCTGCTGAAAAAGAAGCTGTTTGGGGCTGATGTGAGTGGAAATGTGGTTGCACAGAATGCAAGTCAGCAATCACACTCTTTGAGTGGACCAGGAGAGTCCTCATCTAGTGGTGCCGTTGATAGACCATGGAGTGACAGGCTGCGTCATAATACCGGTCCTGCAAATGTGATTAGTACATCACATAAAGGCAAAGAGAAAGTGGCTGAGCCCCTTAGTATGCCCAACATTTCTGCAGGGCATTCTCATGTTGATGGAGAGTCTAGTGGCTCAGAGATGAGCCTTGATGAGGATCTTGGGATACCAGCTAGTGGCTCAGAGATGAGCCTTGATGAGGATCTTGGGATACCAGCTATGAGAACACCTGGTGTAAAGAAGGCTATGGAAGCCATGAATGCAAAGCTGCGAAGATCTGGGAGAGTGAAGAATCATGTGCAGAGGTATACCTATGATGGTTATGTGGCACATCACTATGCATACATGTCAAAAGTTGTGCAAGTTGTAGAGCCCACATACATTGATGAGGTTGTTGAAAATGTGTGTTGGAAGAAAGCTATGGATGAGGAGATGGATGCACTATATGGAAATGAGACTTGGGATTTAGTGCAATTGCCTGAAGGCAAGAACGCCATTGGGGATGCAAGTGGGTGTACATGCTCGCACAAAGCATATAGAGGTCCACTACCATTTTGTCAGAGAGAAGGTTTTGGTAGGAGACGTTGACCTTGTTTATGTCAGCACACAGGATCAGGTCGCTGACATCTTCACCAAAGCATTATTGGGTACAGAGAAGCTCTGCAGATTTAGGGCTTCGTTTGGTGTACATGAGATGGAGTTGAGCTCGAGGGGGAGTGTTGAGATATCGAGCTCATCTAGTGAGGCGGTGGCAGCCCCAGAGGTTTATAGGTTATGTGATAGCCAGAGGTTTATAGGTTGTGTGATAGCCACTTTGGTGTACTAGCGCTATGGCATAGTTACAGCACCAACTCATGTAGTCAAGCTCACACTTTGGACATACCTTTGTATATTATAGTAGGAGAGTAATTCCCCTTATAGTATGTACTCTTATCTCTTTATGTTAATGGTTGTAGAGAAGATAAGAGAATAGAAGAAACTTCATTCAACATACCAAGGAGGAGTGCAAGTTGACCCTATATTGTGTAATCTATGCGACCAACACACATAACATAGAAGCCTACCAATACAACAGTCGTATTCATCGTTCGCCCACCACGAGCCGCAAGTCCAGGGCAACGTAGTGTTTCAGTTCAACTAATGGCGTCTGTCAATTTGGTGAATGCTAGTGCAACACCGTATTGTCCCTATGGGCGCAGTTTCGAAGGTGTGCCCAGAGGCAATTTTCACTATTACTGTTGTAAAGCCCCAAATTACCATAAGTCTAAATGTCCAGTCTAGAAGCGCCATCAAGGGGAGTTACAACAAAATCAAGCATAGGGGTCTACTTCTTAAGATCCGACAACTAATATCGTCCAGATTGAGCCTATTCTTGTGGAAGATAGTCCTGTACTAGCGGTGACACGTGCACAGGAGCCAGTGTCAAAAGAAAAGCATACTTTACCAAGGGCAAAGGACAAACCCGCAGATTGGGTGGACCAAAAGTGTGTCAGGGACTAGGTTGCCAAGTTAGTGTAAGAAGCACAAAGGGCGGTCCAGAATAATCGGTAGGTTCCCTCTCCTGGATTCCAGTGGCAAGTCCAACTTTGCAGATAACAAAGCATAGTTAGGCTAGTACGCTTGTTGTTCCTTCTTCTAGGAAGCCTAGCAAAGGTCAAAGTAAGAAGCAATCGCGGATGGTGCGGGAAGAATCTGACATCCACCATGAGGAACTGACAAAAGATGGAGGAGGCCAAAAAGTGACAGTACGCACCGGATGCATGAAAGAAGTCCAGTTGAACAAAGGAGGCCAAAAGGTGCCAGTTCGTATAGGATGTGGAAAAGCTTTCCAGTTTGATGATACTTCATCAAAAAGGTGTGAATACAAGTCAAAGGAAGCAGAAAGCTTCAGCCAGATGGGGGAGTAGACCCTAGTGAAGATAAGTCAGACAAAGCAAAATGATATTATCCACATCAATTTGGAAAGAAGAAACAATCCAGATGTGGAAAGATGGCAGCTTTTGAGTATGAATTCAAGGAAGACCTGAAGAATATGAAGCTGTATATGACGTTGAATCAGTTGTTGTGTCTAGTACCCAATTATTAGACACAGTTAATCTAAAAGCTTGAGGGAGAAGATTATCTTGTTGAGGTTCCAACCACAGTGGTCCATACTTCGATAGACAAAGAGGATCAGTCCGCTTTCAAAGTCCAGCCAGCTCTTTGGATTGGGATGAGGCAGTTCCGTAATAAGTAACAATTCTGATACATGGGAAGACCATCAAAGGTGTGGTTCTTGATGGCGGATCTGGAGTCAATATTATCATAAATAAAACCCGCCAAGAACTGGGTATCCTAGAGCGAGAATTGGAACCGGCTCCATTTCTCATCCGAATGGTAGATCAGCGAAGAGTGAAGCCCTTGGGTTAATCCAAAACTCCTGAATCCAGATAGCAGCATGTGGCTTCCCAGTAGCCTTCATTGTGTTAAAGATGGAAGGAGTTTCTAGATCTTATCCCAAGTTGTTGGGAAGGTTGTGGCTGAGTCAAGCAAAGATTAAACACAATTGAGCAACTGATCAGATTACAATCTGGAACCGAAAGAAGAAAGTCTGTGTACAAGTGGTGTCCTGTGATATGTTACAACAATCCATTCTCCCAGTTTATGTTAAAGGATTGAACTAGTTGGAAGAAATCCTTAACCAAAATCTAGATTAGTAGAGATTCGGTATCACTATTTGAAGTGGATGTGGATAAAATTGTTTCCCATTATAGTCCAACTCTAGATATGGTCCAGTCCTCCCTAGTGTCCCAGAGCACTCTCTTGGATGATGCGGATGCATCAAGGAAGTCCAAAACATGAGAGAGCAGAGGGTCACAGCAGATGAGCTAGAAGACATGAATCTGGGTGATGCAAAGGACCCAAAGATTGTTCGGGTCAGTAGTAAGCTTGATGCAAAATTTAAACAGAATCTCCAAAAATTATTAACATCATATGTGGATGTATTTTCTTGGAGTAATAAAGATATGAAGAGAGTTAATCCACTGTTTTATCGACATCACATCAAATTTAAGGAGGATGTCGTTCCAATCAAGCAATAATGGTACCGCGGATGAACCCGAATTATGCAAAGCAAGTTAAGGAGGAAATTGATAAACTCTTGAAAGTGGGATTCATATATCTAGTGGATAAGGTGACCTGGCTGTCATCAATAGTGATTTTACCGAAAAAGAATAAAAAGCTCCGCTTCTCTATGGATTATCGGAAGCTCATTTGCTGCTACTCAAAAAGATCCTTTTCCTTTTCTGTTCACAGATTCAGTGTTAGATGCTATTATCAGAACATGAAATGTATTCTTTCTTGAATGGTTTTGGTGGATATGATCGATAAAAGATATCTTTTGTTACAGAATGGGGAGCATTTGCCAATGTGATGTCATTTGGTCTTAAGAGTTCTCCAACAACATTTCAACGAATGGTTCAAAAAATTTTCGATGATTACTTGGTCGCATTTATGAAAGTATTCTTGCATGATTTAGTGTCTTCAGCAAAATGGTGGAGCATCTTCTATTTTGGTGCTCTTTCTAGAGAGGTGCCAGACAACCTGTCTAAGTCTCAATCTGGCTAAATGCACATTTGCAATCACCACTGGGCATGTAGTGTCAGCATAACCAAAATTGCGGTAGATTCCAAGAAGGTGGAAGTAATAAAAGTTTTAATGGCACCCCGTAATATCAAGGAATTACAAAGATTTCTGGCATAACGATTATGTTAGGCAAGCTTTTCAATATCTACAACTGACGTTGGCAGTCGCACCGATTGTTCAACCACCAAATTGGTCCATACCATTCCATGTCTTTGTTAATGCCTCAAATGTTGCAATTGGAACTGTACTTATGCAAGAATATGAGGATGGATGGTTTCGACCAGTTTATTATGCCAGTCGGATGTTATCGAGAGCTAAAAAGAATTATTCTACTATAGGCCGAGAAGCACTTGGAATGATTTATTCAATGACGAAGTTCTAGCATTATCTTTTGGGCAAAAAGTTTACTTTTCATGTGGATCATCTAGCTCTGGTGTTTCTAGTCAATGGGCCCAATTTATCAGGTAAATTAGCAAGGTGGATGCTAATGTTGCAAGAATTTGAATTCATTGCTTGTCCTACACCAGGCAATCAACATGTAACTATTGATTTTCTATCCCGCATATGACATTGGAGAGGCTCCGGAAGGTGTATCGCCGGATGCGGTCAATGGAAACCAACAGATTGGGATTCGAAGTTGTCTTCCACATTCTAGGCATTCGGATAGCTTACAAGTTAGCAACAGGACAAACACCATCTTCCATGGTCTGCGGACTAGAAGTGGTGGTTCCAATGGAATTTATTGTACCCAGTGGGTCCGGTGTCTTCCCAATTATAATTTAAAGAATCCAAAGCACACTGATTGGAATAGTTATTAGCTCTGGAAGAAAAGCAGTTCCAAAGTGTTTGGACATCTAATGTCATCCAGCGTCGAAGGAAGCTCTGGATTGATCGAAATAAAAAATTATAATTTTTTGAAATAATGATTTGGTTTTATTAATAAACTCCAGCATGGGTCCACATCTATGTAAAATAAAGTGCGGTGGACTGACCCATACCCTATATTTTCCAAACTCGACACCGACACTTGCGAATTAGTGACACCAAATGGTGTGAAACTACCAAGGCCCGTAAATGGTTTTCAATTAAAGCCCTATTTTGGACGCTTACCAGAACCAACGTCTGTCCCTATGTACATTGTTTCTCTCATGCATGTATCCACCACATGTCTCGATTGACATTGTAGTGATGCATTGGTTTGTGCATTACCGAATTGCGCCATCATTACCATAAAATGGGGTAGTCTTTCTTTAACCATCCTTCACTCACCTCGTTGCCCTCTTCTTTCGAATGTTGTGCATCTTCATTATTGTCATCATCGTGAAATTGTGAGTAAATCTTTTTTCCATTTGGAATATCATTACTATGTTTTAACGTTCTTATTACCTACTTTTATCCTTCATTTACAATCTTTTACCAGAGTTCTTTTTGTAGTTTTTGGTTTCTTGGCTCTCCTCGCTTTCATTGTTTTCACTACTTTCATTACAATTATCGCCTTCTCAGCTTTCATTGCCCACTGATGAATTTAGAAGCAACAGTCATGGTTGAGTTTGAGAAGCTCACCCCACTATTCTCGACATGTCAACTTGAACTAGAACAAAATGTGGCTGGAGCAAGTGGGTCTATTGTAGTTTATGATCAAAATTGTAGAGGGAAACATTCTATTCACCGCGGAGTATGTCTCCCAAGTATTCGGTCTACCACCGTGGTGGAAGGGGCGGTCGAAGTTCCACCAGCCACCACAGAGGAGGATACTGAGTTCTACTTCGGCTCCAAAGGTGCAGGCAAGGAATACAAGCTCAGGAATCATCAAGAATCCCACAATAGATTGCATTTGTTATTTTTGATCGAGATGATATTTTTGACTCATAAGGTAACATACATGTCAAAAAGAGCTATGGGTCTATATTTATATGCACGAAAACCAGTTGCCTGGGCCTAAATTCTATACCAACAACTAAAGGAAGAACTGAAGAATATTGGGCCAAACTCAAAGAGACCAAGATTGGTTTCTTCATTCAGATGATGCATCAAGGAGTTCTGCAAGGCATGCAAGGTTCATAGATAGTTGTTGTGTGGGTACATTCAGATTTATGCACAAAGACAAGCGCAGCAAAAAGAATTAAGTTCAAGAAAATGTTGCTGCACAAGGATCTGGTGAGGAGAAACAACGCAAAGAGTCCAACAAAGGAAGAGTTCCTTGGGTGGTTGCAAGATCAGGGTGCCTAGTTTTGTCCACTCAAGAACCCTGTAAACAGTTAAAAAGTTAGGCATTTGTTTACTAATATCTCCTAGCTAATAAAGAATTTCCTTTCAAGTTCATTTGTTGAAACATCACATGAAAAGTTGAGAATTTAGTTGTATAATCTGATTAAGCATTAGATAGTCAAAAGTCCTCATTTCCTTAGGTACAAAGTCAATGTATACACCCTGTCCCAAATTTAGATTGATTCCATGAAATCCTAATATCTTTTACATATAACTCATATGAGATTCCCACTTTGGACCTTAGATCTACACATAATATAGAGCTTAACTTGTTTTTTGAGAAAAGTTTAAGCTATTTGTCTATTTTCTTTGAATATTTGAAGGTCTTTAAAGTGTTATAACATATGCCAATTTTTATACCCACAATAACTATCACTTAAAATGCTCAATCTTGTAGATCAAAAGAGTGGAAGATAGTGAGACATTAGTAGAATGTGGTGGTTAGTCAAAATTGCAAATCCAATGGTTGGATTTTTAATGATCTCTTTTTCAAAATTATTCTAGGCTATCAGAAGGCGTGCAAATATTAGTAATCTAATTAGTAAAATTACATTTTTTATGTAAATCATGTCAAGCCTATAGGGACTAGTGTACTTGTATTTAGTCTAAGTATGAAAAGATCATTTTTTTTATCATTTCATCATATTTTTTATTAGTTTTGATTAATTAGACTAATTTATATTAATTTAAGTTATAATGAGTTAATTTGAGTGCATGTGTATTTTCTATTAGTTGCTTGATCTCATTTGAAGTACCTTGCCTCCCCAAATTTTCTCTCGAATCATTGTCCCAGTCCTAGCATAAACTGGAAAAAATTGGATATCCTGATCTTGCAACAATAGCCTTTTGGATCCGGCTAGACAATAACAAAGCTCTATAGAAATCTTCTTTCTGAATATAGTAGATGAAATCAATCCAACAATGTTACAAGCTGCCTATAGATATCTGTCCCAGTGTGTAAACGAAGCAGTCTCTCTTCAACAAGGAGTGGAAGCCACAAAGGAAGAGCTCCGCAAATCAAAAGAAGACCTACAAACTCTTATTGTAGTCAAAGAGAGAGTTTAAAACCTTGAAGGGGACAGGCCCATTTGAGGAGCATCATCATCAAAATGTCCTAGGAGTTGTCACAAGTAAAACAAGAAAAAGCGCATATGCAGCAAGAAATCTGGAACTTGCAACAAAAGTATATAGATGATGAGCTATAGAGCCAACACTTACTAAGCCAGCATAAGTTCGTGATGGAACAACACAAAGCTCAAGCAAAGGTTGATACAGCAACTCTACGGTGCTGAGAGAGAGAGAGAGAGAGAGAGAGAGAGAGAGAGAGAGAGAGAGAGAGAGAGAGAGAGAGAGAGATAGGAAGAGGAGGAGAGCAAGAGGAAAAGAAGAGTACAGATGGTCAGATCCCTGCTTGGGAATGCCAACTCAGAGGTCATTATAAATGGGGTTGCCGCCTTGCAAAGGTTGATCCGTCAGGGATGCCCTCTGGCCGCAACAGTTCTCAGTGGTGGTAAACAGAATCCCTTCTTGCTAATATGAAGTACTTCCAAGAACGAGGGATTCTCAAAGGCCTCCCCCTTCCAAAAGTTGATCAAGAGATAAGCACTCAGTTCTTTGCTGTAATAGCTCGATATTTGCTTATGAAGAGTCTAATGTGGATACTTTCTTGCAAGCAATTGATGAGTTTTGTCAATTATCCACGTCAATCAATAGCATTGAGAAAGCACAAGCCCTCCTACTAGATCGAGGAGACCGTTAACAATGGGATCGCGAGTATGGCTTTAAGTGGATCCCCCATGGCACAGCTCTTAGGTTGTTAGGATGCCCCATTGGAACAGATGTAAGCAACAAGCAGAGATTCGATTGGTTTTATCCCAAAATCCAAGGAAAGATGTGCTACTAGGATAAAACCTAGCTCTCATTTTTTGGGAGACTAGTGATTATCAAACACATATGCTCATCATATATGGTTTTCATAGCACCCCTATGCACATTCAACCATACCGACTCGAACAAAGATGAAAAGCTATTCAGGGACTTCCTGTGGGGAGTAAATTTGAAGGGAGGAGACTTGGTCCCATGCAGTCGCATGGGACCAAGTCTGGCCCCCCAAGCAAAAAGGGGGATTAGGGATAACCGGTTTGGCTTCCCATGCTGACATGGATACACCACTTAGCCACAAGAGGTAAATGTCAGATCAAAGCATCACCCTTAACTCACAGGCTGGTCTTTGGGTGGAAGAAAATTCTCTCATCTCTCCAGTAGGTCGACAACGCCTAATTACCGGAGATGGAGTCCTTGGGGAGAGTGTCTAGTGGTGGTCACTCTACAATACAAAACATGGTAGGCATCAAGCGATGCTTCAACTACGATAGGCTCACAAGCTCCACAAAAGAGGAGTCTACATGTGGCAAGATCTTTGGGATCCTAGAGCTGCCCAGTGGCATGACTCGGATAATATCACTCTACAGTATGATTTGAACCTACAGCATTGGCTCTTCTTCAAGCGGTGGCCAAGGCACTTCCACCAACATGGCCCACAGCAACGTCCCTAAATTTGGTAAACTAGCAAATTGTGCCTCTAACAAAGGAAAACCAATGACTAGGATGAAGGGAACGAACCTACAATCATAGCACACCAACTCGGTCGAGCGGCTCTCACAATGTTGAGGCACTCAATGGTAATGTGGTCATGTCACACTACTGAGGTGTGGAAGTCCACCCCATGGTTTAAGATTAACATATTTCTATGGAGGCTTCTTGTCACATAGGCTGTAATGCCTGTGAGACCGACGGCAGACCGGATGGCTATATCCGGGGTTCAGTGGGAGAGGACGCCCATGCGGAGTCATGGGCGGCCAGGCTAGTGTGGACGGCAGGCCACACACTATATAGCTTGGGGGATGAGGGGCAATCCTCATTCTTCCTCTATGGCTGGGTGGTGAGCCAGAGGCCGTCCCCTCTTGTGGTAATGCCCGTAGCGGCGTTACGGGAATGTAACACTGGTATCAGAGCGTGGTTCGATGGGATTGTCAGAGCCCGCGCGTGACCGGGGGACCGGAGCCCACTCGATGGTTTTCGACCATTCGTCTCCTTATCCTTATCTCGAATGGAGGGTGTGGAGGGAGGCAGCCATGGAAGAATGGAGGGGAAGAACTCTCTCTCTCTCTCTCTCTCTCTCTCTCTCTCTCTCTCTCTCTCTCTCCGTCACACACACGAAGGAGCATCACAGGTAAGCAAAATTTTTGTTTGCTTTCTTTTTGTTTTCTGCGTTGAATGGCTACGAATGCTGCGAAAACCTCTCCGTTTAATGCTTGCGAATGGAAACCTGTGTAGAGGTGGGGGGCGCAGACCAACCCCACGATATAAAAAAACGCGAGTGTGTGGGGGGGGCGAAGACCACCAGCCCACGACCCGTGCTGAAGGGGGGAGGTGGGGGGGCGAAGAGCAGCCCCACAGCCCCACGCTTTGCGACGTTTGTATAAGCTTTGAAGCTTGGGTGTGGGGGAAACGACACCAGCCCACGAATGCTGCTGAAGGCGGAGAAGACCACGTTGAAGGGGGGGGGGCGAAGAGCAGCCCCAGCCCCGTTGCTGCGTACGCGAAAGTGGGGGAGTCGACCTCTTTCGCTGCTGGTGAGGGCCTGCGCCATACTTGAAAGTGTTGCTGAAATGTGCGCTCTGCCGCTGCTGTAGCTGTGCCAGACTCGAGGGAGGGCCGAGCTGTTGAGGTGGGGCGAAGTTTGAGCCCAGGCCCGTTGCTGCGTGCGCCGTTTGTCTGGGCGAAAAGCCTCAGCGGCCAGGGGCCAGGGCCAGGCCAGCCCAGGCGGCCAGCGGCGGCGGCGGCGGCCAAGCCAGCCCAGGCCGCCAGCCCAGCGGGCGGCCAGCAGGCGGCCAGGCCAGCCTTGGGCGGCCAGGCCAGCGGGCGGCCAGGGCCACAACCAAGGCGGCCACCAGCGGCCAGAAAAAGAGGAGAGAGAAAAAAAAATTTCTTTATTTTTTAAATTTATTTTCATTATTCAATTTTAATAAAAATTAAAAAATGAAAAATTCAAACAAACGCTCTCTCTCGGCTGGTGAAAAGGATAATTCCCGCAAGAAATAATCCCGGCAAGCACAGCCTCTCGATAATTTGTATTTTTTTATGAAGACTCTGGGAGCGTAGCCTCACCAGATTTCAGTTTACACTTTTGCGAACGTCGTCTTGCTAGAGTCAAAGTTTTTGTTCGAACAAATTTGTGTTTGTTCTGTAGTGACAAACAAATGTGTTCTTCTGTAGACACACCCCACGAAACAAACCCAACACGGTCGTCGCGTCGTGTGGCCATAGTGCCCGTTTTCCACGAAAGAGACACACCGCACACGGCCGTAGCATCGCGTGCTAAGAGAGAGACAAGTCCCACGGCCGTAGTGCCGAGTCCTTCGAGAGAAAGCCGTTCTATGGCCGTTGTGCCTACTGAACACGTCTATGACCATAGCGCCTCAAAAGTAGCACATGTGGTGATCACACATTTGGTTCGAAGAGACTAAATTTAAGCTGAGCATAGACTTAGTATTAACCATCAAAGTCACGTAGTTTGGCTATAGTGTAAATCTGAAACCGTGGTGTGTTTTACTTGGGCTAAGACCGGCATGGCGTCAGTTGTGCCCAAATTAGACGAAGTGCTTATCACGAGAAATCAAGGTAAGCCTAATTGAGCCGTAGTGCTCATAACCCTTCACAATCTTTTAACAGATGCTGGAAGATTGTGATAAACTTTGGCAAATGAGAACCATGTACAAGCGTAGTCTTGATGTGGTTATGCCTTGTGTCCAAAAAGGTTACTTACTGTTTGTAGCAACCTTGGCCCGTAGAGGCAAGCTGGCCCTTGTTGGTAGTAACAAAATAGTGTCACTACTTGGGCCTCCAGATTAGTGACTAGTTTGATTTAGTCACGTACATTGCCTGGTAGAAGTAATCCCTAAGGTGTGTATTACTTGGGATTAAGGGGCTAGTAGTGCTGCTAGCAGTACTCAATTGAATGGTTTATCTAGGAGTACTAATCTGAGGGATTAGCATATGCCTAGATAATAATAGTAGATTTAGGATTGATTTGTAGAAATCAAAGGTAAATCTGAAGGGGTATAGTCTTGAGATGTAATGCTCAATGCCCTTATAAAATTTGATCGAAGAGAACTATTCTTAAACTCACTAGCATGGTTTTCTCTTCTTTTTATTGCCATGCATCGACATCCCACTGCTCGAGAGTTTGTGGTGATCTTTCGAGGGGGGAAAGAGCCTTTTTAAATGTCACATCAATTGGTTTAATGGTAATTTGATGGTATGGGACATCAAATTCTCACGGAATCGATTGTAGTCTTGGTGGAATGGGACGCCAAGGCTTATGCATGTAATTTGACTCTTTGGCAGGTCTGTATGTACACTTGTCTGTAGTGATAAAGTGTGCAAGATAAAATTTGAACTTTGACAATTACAAATATAGCCATGAGTTGGGATAAAACCCAGTTACAGAGTTCGGAGAAGCTCTAGGTAGCAAGACCATGATGGTGTACTAGTGCTAACAAAGTGATTTAGTTCCGGAGTGATCTAAATCTAGAGGTTAGCAGTAAGACTAGTTTGGTTGGACAGTTTCATGCATGGGGGACGCCCTATAACATTTTGCAAGCGTAGTCTTGCCTATGTTCAACATAAGTGTGCGATTGTGTGAGCACATTTTAGCTGCTACCATATGAATTTGGGAAATATATTACTTTCCTACATAAGCAATTGTAATATTGCATGACAGGCTATTTTGCTTACAAAGTTCATGTGCATGTAAACCCTATAAGTCGTAAGACCCCTGGGAAATGAGTGGAGCATTTCTAGAATTTAATAAGGTTTTACATGGCAATAGTGAGTAGTATCTCACTTCAGATGAGCCTGGTTGTTGTTAGTATCGGATCCGACATATGAAGTGTACATAACTCGGGCTGAGTTAGGATAGAAGGCTAAGCCGGAGAGCTTAGTGGTAAATCCTACTGTATCTGGTGAGTTTTGACTTAACCGGAGCATTAAGAAGTAAACTCAAAATCTGGGGCTGAACCGGAGTGTTCGGAGGCAGACATATCTTTTGTTAAATCGGAGAATTTAGCAAAAGATGAGCTTGGGGTGAACCATGGTACCCAGGAAAAAAGCTCTTCACACTAAAATAGTGCACAATAATTTTAGGGTGATAAAAATCCATCGTAGGAATGTTTTACAACTTTCCATAGATATAGATGAAGACCATGTACTTTACGGAGTTAAAGTACATAGGTGGTGACTTCGGCGCCACATTTTTTGTAGGAAGTCACTAGTGGTGTGGTTAGGTCGGCCGAGACTCCACAAGACCTATGCACTAGTTTTTAAGTTGACCTCTATGATAAGGACGTCCAAAAATTCGTGTTGTAATACCAGAAATTGTACTGCAATGTGCAATGGAGGGGTCACTTTGTGTAGTCACTTCTGAGCAGCAAGTGACTTAATCATCTTGTTATAGATGGTTGTATATGGTACTCCCACTCGGGGGAGGTACGCCATGGGTACGGAGTTACTCACAGAGACTAGTATGGAGCTACTAGTGTGATGATAGTGGTACGTAGTTACTCACTACTAATACATAACTGCTAATAACATTAAGATCCTCGAGTGAAAGATACTCTAGATCAACATTTTAAATTACCGAACCACAATCCATGAGTATCGAGGTACTCATAAATATGTTAACGTTGCTCAAATCGAGGGACCGATTTGTTCGATGGTATGAGTAAGCAAGGAGAGTGGAGTAACTTAAAAGTTACACATCACTAGTCCTAGTGAGTTGTAGAGGTCATCCGTAGTTTGATGATTCCCTCTACCTATCAGAAAACATTCAATTTTGCAAGCCCTGGCATTTAATCCGTAGTGATTATGAGTTTGGTGTGACATATGGTTATGAAGTTCTTACAAGAGTACTCGTTTATTTTCTTGTCATTGATTATAGCTTGGTAGAGATTGCCACCTGTGATGGGTAGGTAGCTTTGCCGCTATAATGAGGAGACAGCAAATAATGTTCTCATAGTTATACTTCATACCAACACCAAACAGGGATAGGATGAAATTCCTAAGTTCATCATCACGAAGTACTGTGATGTTTGCATTTATATTGAATGTATGATGTAATGAGACATTGGGCTTGTGTAATTACCATCAATTATCTAGCAACCTATGGCTTCGCAGCAGCAAGCTCAGTCATTATCTATGGATTGATAATATGGTTATTAGTAGTTTGGAATTTTTCTTGATAGGTGGTACAACCCACCCAAATAATTCATAAGTGTGTAACCACTTATGAAGGGTAATAATATGCGACAATGAAGCACTTTGTTACAAGTGTGAAACCACTGATCTGTTGCAAAGCAATTTATCAATAGTACCACCATATGTGCGTAGACACTATACCACATCTTCGTTGCAAGATGTTTAAAAGTTTCTTGGAAGGACTCAAGAATAAAATATATTAAACACGGTCTAGATCTATTCTTGGACCTATGACACTAGCGCGTAGTCCGCTTGAAAGTAGAGTTTTTGAGGACAAAAACCTTTCTTGAGGGAAAGGAAATCCTCAAATATCACATAAACTGGAATAGTTGTGTGAGTCCAGACAATACTTGAAGGGATGTGTTTGGTAATAGCAACACAGAGCAAAACTTACATTTACTCTGAGTTAGAGTGGAGTTTAACCATCCGTAGATTGATGGTAGTTAGAAACTCACAAAATCCTAGAGCATATGCTTGTGCAAAGATGTTACTCTAAGAGAGAAGTATCTCTCAGCTTTGGAACTAATCCTTGTGATGCTGTTACCATATTATAGTAGTGATGTGTGTGAACACACTTAGGACCGCCGGGGCACTTTTTCCCTCACTAGGAGGTTTTTTCCCCCGTGCATTGTATATACGCCCATTATCTTCTAGGGCTTGTAATCTTTCATTTTTTGGCACTCATAATACACTACTGTGTTGTGCTCAAGCTTCCTCATCTTCTTGAAGTTGTGTGTGCATTCCTGCAACCCTAATTCCAACAATTGGTATCAGAGCAGGCTTCCTCCTCCCGGGCAGCATCACCGGCACCTGCCGCTTCATCTCCTCCGATTGCGACGAGGTTTCACGAGCGTCTGCAGGTTAGTATATGCCGTGGGAGAACCCGTAGGGCTCGTTCGTTTCAGAATTTTGATCTGAAGTCATTTCGCCCTCCGTCTTTGTATTCCAAGTACTGCGCAGGCAAAATCGTCCTACTGTGCAGATTTTCTGTCAAGATTAAAATCTGCAGGACAGGTGCCCATTCGTCTGTTTTGGGCTGTGCTACATAGCACAGGTCGATTTTATACAGGTTTACCTCTTACAGACAGCATTTACATCTAGTAGTACAGTCATTGGCCATGGCTGACAACAATGATGTATTCCGCATGTTGGCTGCTGAGGATAAGTTGGATGGCACCAACTATCCATTGTGGGCATATATGATGCAACATGTATTGGTAGCAAAAGGGTTATGGAACATTGTGCAGGGTATTGATGCACGTCCTATTGTGGCTGGGAATGCTGCAAACACATCAGAAACAGGTACTGTTGATGATGGTGCAGGCACAAGTGCTGTAGCAGCTGTTCGAGAACCACCACTTTCAGCAGAGCAGATTCGTTGGGATGGTAGAGATGCGCAGGCTCATGCCTTGATTGCGCTGTCTGTCAAACGTACCATTATCCCACATATTCGCTCCTGCAGGACTTCTAAGGATGCTTGGGATGTACTTGCCACATTGTATCAGGCAAGAAATGAGGCTCGTGTTGCTTATCTCCGAAAACAGTTGGAGAGTGAGCATATGAACGAAGGTGATTCTATGGATAGCTTTTTGACAAAGATCAAGGATTTCAAAGAGCAGCTCATTTCTGCAGATGAAATCCTGTCAGACAGTTCACTTGTGCAGACTGTTTTGAATGGTCTACCAGATTCTTATCAGGGTTTTGCTTCCACTCTTCGCTTGATGATGAAAGGCAATCCCAATGCCTTATCATTTGAGGAGTTAGTTTCTGTTTTGCTGCAAGAAGACCAGTCAAGGCAAAACAGGAATATTATGCGTGTCGCAGATCAAGCTTTCGTTGCTAGTCAGAGAAGCGGGAAAGGTAAAGCTGGCTTTTCTTCTAGTAAGCAGAAATCTGCAAATGCTGCGCAACCAAAGAAGGAAGACAAAGATGAGAAGAAGGGTGACAAACAGAAGACATTTTGCAAGTACTGTAAGGGAAATGATCATGTCATCAAAGCGTGTCCTAAGCTGGCTGCGAAAGAGGCTAAGAAGAAAGAGGCTGGTATGGCTGTTGCAGATGCCTCTCCTTCTAACAATGAATCTGCTAATGTTGTGCTAGATACAGAATGGGCATTCAATGCGCAGTGCAGTTATGACCCATCTTTGCATGACACATGTATGTCTGCAGTAGATTCAGATGTATGGTACTTTGACAGTGGTGCCACTAAGCATATCACCTCGCAGCGCAGTTTATTCACTTTCCTTGAGTCTGCTCCCGCAGGGAATACTGTCACTTGTGCCAATAACTCCTCTTATCCCGTTAAAGGAGTTGGACAGATTGTGCTGAATGTTGCAAATTGCAACACCTTTACACTTTTTGATGCATTGTATGTGCCAGGGATCAAAAAGAATCTGCTGTCAGTATCCGCATTTGCCAAAACAGGTTTGGTTGTAAAATTTGTGGATGACAGATGTACTGTTCATGATCTCTCTTGTGGTGACATCATTGTAGCATCTGGTTCACTATGTCGAGGGCTGTATAAGCTCAATATGGATGGCAAATGTGTAGAGGATTCAGCATGTGCTATTATGGATACGCAGGCTATTTCAAATGCAAAACTGTGGCATGCACGTTTTGGTCATCTGAATTTTGCAAGTTTGCTGCGCCTGCAGAAATCTGAAATGGTGTCTTCTTTGCCTAAGCTTGAGGCACCTGTCAAGCATGTTTGTGAGGGCTGCATATTGGGTAAAATGCAGCGTGCTTCCTTTCCCAAAGATGGATCAGTGAGAGCTGAACGCAGATTGCAGCTTGTTCACAGTGATGTTTGTGGTCCCATGCAAACTCCATCATTTGGAAACTACCTTTACTTCGTGACTTTCATTGATGATTTTACCAGGCATGCATGGGTATATCCTTTGAAGGCAAAGTCCGAAGTGTTTTTGTGCTTCAAACAGTTTTTGGTTATGGCTGAAAATGTGTCAGAAAGTAAGATGGGCACCCTCCGTTCAGATCGAGGGGGGGAGTATATGTCTTCAGAATTTAATGCATTTCTGGCTGAGCGTGGGATAAAACACCAATGTACAGTGCCGTATACACCACAGCAAAATGGTGTGGCTGAGAGAAAAAACAGGTCTCTCATGGAAATGGCAAGATGTATGGTTAAGAGTCAAAGTCTACCACATGGTTTTTGGCTTGAGGCTGTCATGTGTGCCACTTATGTACTAAACAGGTGTCCCACCAAAGCATTACAGGTTGTCACTCCATATGAGGCTTGGCATAGCCGCAAGCCATCTGTTGGCCATTTACGTGTTTTTGGTTGCCTGGCATATGCATTAGTGCCTGTGCAACATCGCAGAAAATTGGATGACAAAGCTGTCAAATGTATTTTTGTTGGATATAGTGCTGAGAGCAAAGGCTATCGTTTGTATCGTCCACAGACAAAGCGCATTTTGGTTAGCCGTGATGTTGTATTTGTGGAAGATGCAGTTCAGCCCTTGGTTTCATGTACTAAGGAGACAGATATCAGCTCACGTGATGTCTATGATACATTGTTGCCTCTTTTCAGTGGTGCACAGTCAAGTGCAATACCTCATGAGGCAGTTTTTCAGCCTATGCAGGTTTTAAATGATGGCACAGATCAGCCTATATCTGATGCAGATGTGCATGATGCACTTGAGGATGAGAGACAAGAGATTGAGGGCTCTAGGAATATGCCTAGATGGCTGGTGCAGACTTTGCGTGACAGCAAGTTGGATGCCCCTTTGTCTAGTCGCACTCGTTCTGGCTCTCATGGTGCCTCTTATGCGTCAGATTGTTATGCATTGGCTGTTTCTAGTATGTGCGATGAAAGTGAGCCTGTTTCATTTGATGAGGCACAAAGTTCAGAAAATTGGATGGCTGCTATGCAAGCAGAATACGATGCTATTATGAAGAATGGTACATGGTCTTTATGTGACTTGCCCCCTGGCAAGAAGGCCATTGGCACTAAGTGGGTTTACAAATTGAAGCGTAAGCCTGATGGCACAGTGGATCGCCATAAGGCTAGGCTTGTTGCAAAAGGTTATGCTCAAGAGAAGGGCATTGATTTTGATGAGACTTTTGCTCCCACATGTCGTATGACCACTGTTCGTAGCATCTGTGCATTAGCAGCTCATAATGGTTGGAATGTACATCAGCTGGACATAAAGACTGCGTTCTTAAATGGAGATTTGCATGAGGAGGTGTATGTATCGCAGCCTCGTGGTTTTGTTCAAAGAGGGCAGGAAAACAAAGTGTGCAGGTTAAAAAAGGCTTTATATGGTTTAAAGCAAGCTCCACGAGCTTGGTATGAAAAAATACATGCATATTTGACTGCACATGGGTTTCAGAATAGTCCAACAGAAAGCACTTTGTATGTTAAACGTGTGGATGGTGTACATCTAATCATTGCTCTCTATGTCGATGACATGCTGCTCACAGGACCAAATGAGAGTCATATTGCTGATTTTAAGGCTGATTTGAATGCCTCTTTTGAGATGTCAGATTTGGGGCATTTGCATCATTATTTGGGGATACAATTTAAGCAGTGTGATGGAGGTATTGCTTTGTGTCAGACAAAGTATATTGAAACATTGTTGCGGAGATTTGGCCTTGAAGACTGCAAGCCTATTGCTACTCCAATGGAGACAGGTTTGAAGTTGAGTCTTCATGATGCTGGAGATCACTTTGATGTCACACTCTATCAGACAGCTGTTGGTTGCCTCATTTATGTATGCATTACGAGGCCAGACATTCAGTTTGCAGTCTCACAGGTGAGCAGATTTATGCATAGCCCAGGCATTAAGCATTGGCAGGCAGTGAAGCGTATCTTTCGCTATTTGAGTGGTACTCGGCATCTTGGGTTGTTTTATCCCAAGGGGGGATCATTGCCGCCAGATTTACATGTTTTTTCAGATTCTGACTGGGCTGGTTGTTATGACACACGCGTGTCCACGAGTGGTTTTTGCTTCATGCTTGGAAGCTCATGCATATCATGGTTGAGCAAGAAGCAGCCTACTGTGGCCACTTCTAGTTGTGAAGCTGAGTACAGGGCAGCTTTCACAGCTACGGTTGAGTGTGTGTGGCTCAGACGCCTTATGGCTGATTTGGGTGTTGGGCAGCCATCTGCCACCACCATCTTCACTGACAGTCAGAGCGCATTGGCAGTTGCGCGGAACCCAGTGTTCCATGCTCGTACGAAGCACATTGAGGTGCACTACCATTATGTCAGGGAGAGACTCTCTGCAGGAGAGATCAGTTTGGCTTATGTGCCAACACAGGATAACCTTGCAGACCTTTTCACAAAGGCTCTGCCTCGTGAGAAGTTCGAAGCTTTTCGCAAAGCTTTGGGCTTACTCCCTTTTGTGGATTCGTCCACATAGCTAGACACTTCCCTATACATGAGTGCTAGCTCTTGTTCACCGCATCACTCCAGGGGGGATTTGTTACCATATTATAGTAGTGATGTGTGTGAACACACTTAGGACCGCCGGGGCACTTTTTCCCTCACTAGGAGGTTTTTTCCCCCGTGCATTGTATATACGCCCATTATCTTCTAGGGCTTGTAATCTTTCATTTTTTGGCACTCATAATACACTACTGTGTTGTGCTCAAGCTTCCTCATCTTCTTGAAGTTGTGTGTGCATTCCTGCAACCCTAATTCCAACAGATGCATGATTAGATTGGCTCTAGTTTATTTCTCCTATGGCCGTAGAGCTTTCCAAGGAGAAGTTTTAACAAGTTGGTGATGCAACATGGTAGCGTAGTCTACAAATATCTAGTAGCATGGTCTGAGAAATTGCGCTACTAGAGTGCTCTCCAGTATATTAGCTTCTATGCTAATGACATGATGCAAAATCAAGGCATGAAATTTGCCTTAAGGTTTTGGGTTGAAATACTAAATCATGGCTTGTGTGAGCATGATCCTGTCTTTACAGAGGTCTGGCGTGCTGTACGCGTACGCACTTTGTCACAGCCGCGCCCACCTTCCTTGCCGGCACGTAATGCTAGTCCGGAGAGACTGGCCGTAGGTGCGGCGGGTAGCGAGACAAGAGTTAGTCCGGAGAAGCTAGCCGAGTCTTCGGGGTATAGTTTTGATAGTCCAAGTGCAAGTCATCCTGGGATTCAGAAGACCTATGCACTAGTAAAAAGACAGTTTTATTGGCCTAGTTTGTTTAAGAACGTCCAGACTTATGTGCCGAAATGCAATAAGTGCCAGGTCAATAAACATGAACGTCTTAAGGTTGGAGGACTACTCCGTCCACTAGAAATTCCTCAAGGGAAATGGGAAACATTTCCATGGATTTCATTACCGGTTTACCCAAGACGAGTCGAAGGAATGACTCGGTGTGGGTGGTAGTGGACAGGTGAATTAAAATGGCAAAGTTTATTGCCACGAAGAAAACTGTAAAAACGCCAGAGTTGGCAAAACTCTTTATTGAACATCTCTACAAGCTATATGGCCTGCCCGCAGATATAGTGTCGGATAGAGATAGAAAGTTCAACAGTCATTTTTGGAGGGAAGTTTTCAAAAAAAAAAATTGGATACTACTCTGAGTATGAGTATGGTAGATCATCCGGAGTTTGATGGTCAAACTGAAAAAGTTAACCAAATACTCGAGAATATGTTGCGTTCTTATGTAAGTAAGAAGCAATCAAATTGGGAAGAATATTTGCTCATATTGGAGTTTGCTTATAACAGCTCCAAGCATTCACGACTAGATTTACACCATTCATGTCAATGTATGGATTTGAGCCGAGATCTCCGATGGCTGTAGGCCTGGAAAAGGAGAAGATTCAATCTGTCAAGGATTTCCTTGAAGATATGAATGATATGCTCAAAGCTGCACGCGAGAGCATCCGTAGCGCACAGGATCGCGCTAATACATATGCCGATAAAGGACGCAGACAAGTGACCTTTGTAGAAGGTGACTTTGTATTTTTAAAGGTTCCTGCGCAGTCAACAACCATGAAAACGGGAAAGTGTGATAAACTTTCTCCTAGATATTGCGGTCCTTTCAAGGTCCTTAAGAAGATTGGGGACGTAGCCTACAAACTTGAGTTACCGGAGAGTGCTCAAGTTCATCCTGTCTTCCATGTTAGTAAACTGAAGAATCAGTTCGTGGGTTAGAGAACGTAGTTTCTCTAGATATTTTGATGGAATTGATCACTCCACCAAAGATACCACATGAACCGGAAAGGATTCTTGGGTATCGAGACAGACAAACCCAACATAAAGTGTACCAGGAGGTACTTGTTAAATGGATAGATAGGGATGAGAAGGTAGCTACCTGGGAATGCCATAGTGCAATTTCCAAAAGGTTTCCCCAATTTGTTTTCGAGGACGAAAACTCTTCTTAAGGGGGGGGTAATGTCACGTAGGCTGTAATGCCTGTGACCGACGGCCGGCAGACCGGATGGCTATATCCGGGGTTCAGCGGGAGAGGACGCCCATGCGGAGTCATGGGCGGCCAGGCTAGTGTGGACGGCAGGCCACACACTATATAGCCTAGGGGATGAGGGGCAATCCTCATTCTTCCTCTATGGCTGGGTGGTGAGCCAGAGGCCGTCCCCTCTTGTGGTAATGCCCGGCGTTACGGGAATGTAACACTTCTACATCAGAAGCTAGCTACCTGTGATAGACTAGCTAAATAGACCTCTGTTTCACATCTATGCCCACTCTGAAGGATGCACAAGAAATCTACTTTCCATCATCTTTGGGCATGTCTCCATGCCCAGATTGAGTGGATACATAATGAATCTTCTTTCCATCTCCTTTAGGCATGTCCCCATGCCCAAATTGATGTGGCCATAGTCATTCGACCTCTCCATGCTATCTAAGTGGATGCACCTCACCCTTCCACTGGGCCAATGGGGACTAGACCAATGTGATCTCGCCTTGACATTGGCAGTCCAACTTATGGAGAAGAGACCAAGGACTTCTCCAACCAAGAGTCACACCTTCATGAAAATATTGCACTACATTTGTGCTCGTTAGTTGACTACGTTTCCAGCTAAGGTTTCTTGTCATTGTTGTGAATGACACCCTATTCAATCAACGTATGAATAAATCCCCATGTCTGCATGCTCGTGTTAAAAATTTAGAATCATGCTAAGCCTAGTGCTAATCGCATATTAACCATATGCTTAAGGAGTCTCATAGTAATCAAGAAAGTCCATAATGTTAATTGCACACTAATGAGAGGTAGACAAGATAAACACACTCAACACCTTGTATTTGCAATATGTTATGAATCATACAATGAAAGGCTTCTAATATAGACAGCCTCTAACCCAATCTTCTTTACACATCATCATGCCATGTGGCGATTCCTTTTGCACATTCTTTTATGTGGCTCTCACCATTCACATAATATCTTATGTGGCATTCTTATCTTTTCACAACTCTCAAGATAATATATTGCACATCTAGGGTGTGTTTACACACTCAACCAAATAACCCACGCTTTATTTTACATTGCACATTTCCACACCCCTCCTCAATGTAAAATTAGATGTGTGAACTAACCATCTCTCCAGACAATTGGACCAACTCACCTTTCATCCTCAACAATTTGGCATTGCCAATCTCAACACTCCCCCTCAATGTAAATTGGAGTGCTCAACAAGTGTGTGTGTGTGTGTGTGTGTGTGTGTGTGTGCGCGTGCGTGTCTAGCCAACTTAGACACCTCAAGACCGTTTTGAGAACCAATTTGCTCAGATGGAACCACCCAAGTGCTTTTTAGACACCCATGTGCTCGAGAAAAGGAACCAACCCATAAAGTGCATCGTCCATATGTGCACAACTTAGCACACACCCATTACAAACCGTTTTAAGCACCCACGAGCTCAGGCAAGGGACCCTCATAATTTTGAGTGAGAAAAAATACAGCCATTTTATACCAACGCAAGGGCAGGGAACCCATCTAATGTGGTCAAAAACACCACAGCTTTTGTAAAGCCAATATTTGCACGTTATTTTGGACTAAGGAGAGAAACAAATATACAATTCCATGTATCTTGCATAGACACAATTTGCGACTCTTTGTTAAGTTGTGGCTCGCTCAATCATTCCATACCTCTCTTTGGACGCCTTCACACCAATGTGACCATCACGTGTATTTTGTATAAGCTTCATGTGAACAAGGGCTTAATTTGAGCCCATGTACATATTACACATTACAAACTCTTAGCTCTTAGGCTTTAATTACCACAAAATAAAATAATAATAAAAAGCCTTATGGATTCTCTCTGGTCACTGTGTGCGTGCTTCTCTTCTCTTTGCTTCTCTTTTGGTGATGTTCCTAGTGATCTGCTGCTTTACATCCATCCTCTCTCTCTCTCTCTCTGACGCCAACCCTCAACTAAGCATCACACCGCCTCTCTTTGGCTGTGCTGGGAACGCCAACCTCCTTGATGGGCTCTTGATCACTACTGACTTTCTTGCAGTCATCGCCATTACCTTGTAACTACTGCAAACCTGTTACTTGCCTTGCAACAACCAGCACATGTGTGCCATAGTTGTTACTCCTATTGTGTGGTCATAGTTGCTTTTTACACCCACTCGCTGTTTTGGGATCCTTCGATCATGGGAGACATGAGCTGTCACTTCACCTTTGATTACGGCTATTGGCTATGTTTGTTGCTATTTGTAGCTACCACGGTGTCTTCTTAGTTGACTTCTCTCACATTTGATTGGCGCTGCCTTGCTCTCCAAGCTTTTAAACTTGAGTTTTGAGCTGTTTTGATCCAATCGTTGCTTCTCCATGCCCATGGCTCTTCTCGAGCTCCTTTTCTCTGCTGGTTCTCTCCAGGCATCCCCATTGTTGCTGCCTCTTTTCACAAGGCTTTTCAGACTCTGGTTGTGCCACCCCTGACTTCTTCTACACTCTTAGGCCCGGTTCAGATAAGGCGGCAGCCTTGGCTGCCGCCTTCCTGCCATGCACTCGCAGAGTGCCCCATGGCACTCTGCGTTCACAGCGGGCGGTGGAAATCCACCCCCCCTTGCCACGTCATGGAAGATGCTGGTTGAAATTGTGCCGACCCCCCCCCCTCGCCCAAAACGGTTTCCAGCCTGCAGCATTTCCAAAATTTCCAAAAACGGATTCCCAACGGATGTTTTTCCCAACGGTCTTTTTCCCAACGGCCACTTTCCACTTTCGAACGTTCATTTTCCAACGTCCCTCCCCCCAACACCCTTCAATTTCCTATAAATTAGAGGGTCTAGGGTGAGATTTTGTACCCTCTAGAATTTCTAGAGAACATAATAATAAGCTTCACAATTTCCATTCTCCAAGGTGCTTTTACATGCACTTCAATCATGCTTTCTTTTTATCCACCCATTTACCTTTCTTTTAATGTTTTTGTGGTACACTTGCCATGCCTTTGACATTGTGTGCTTTTGTTTTTCTTTTAGGGGTGTGCGAAAAGGGCGGGAGGCAACGTGAAGCGAGCGCATAAGGTGACCCCTCACAAACCGCATTTCCATTATCATGACTAATGTATGTGTTTTTATTTTATGTGGTGCTAATATTCTCTTCGTGTTCCATGTAGGTACTATGGATTCCAACACGAGCCATGAATTTGATTCATCGCAACAACGAGGCGACGATGATCCTATTTTCTCCCAAACTCCTCTCCCGCACTCTAATTTCTATTCATTTCCCCCTCCTCCTTTTCATGTGCCACCTCATGGCTTCCAAGCCATGCTCAATTCTCCTTCCTTTTCTCCAAACTCTCCCTTCATGTTTCGCCCCCCCCATTCACCTATGGTAGCGCAACCTCCTAATCGATCATCCCCCCTAGGTATCCCAAACATGGGTTCCATTCCCAATTCCCTAGGAAGCCAACCATCACCCAACTCACTCAATAACCCCCCTTTATCTTCTCAACCAAAGCGAGTTCGTGGCATGAGGAAGGAGCCTAGCGATGAGGAGATTGTGTTAGAGACCCAACCTGCGCCAAAGAAACCCAGGAACTCCAAAAAGAAGGTGGTGGTGGACTTGGGGGAAGATGACGACAACGACAATAAGAAAAGCAAGTGGCAAGAATTTTGGGTTGACCAACTCATTCATGTCAGGGGGGGCATGAGTGAGGAGTTCAACAATCCTGGGAAACAAGGGGTCAACTTGTGGGCAAAGGTGGCCACAAAGCTAGCCGGCATTTACCCTGATTTCAATAAGGATAGTGAAAGTTATCGCAAGAAGTGGCAAGCGGTGCTAGCAAAATATAGAGTGGACAAAGCTCACAACTCGGTATCTGGCAATGACAGGAGGCACACATGTAAATGGTTCGATGTGGTGGATGAGTATTACCACGATAGAGCCACGGTCACTCCTCTTAGCCACGCTTCTTCATCAACAATGGATGATGCTACTTTCCCTGGCGGTGACAAGGATGAAGTAACAATAGCACAAGATGACGAGAAGCCACAAGCACCCATGTCCTCAAGTCGTCGAGTGACTCCCAAGTATGAGGAATCTTTGGCCACAATGGCCGATACTGGGAAACATCTATTGGACCATCTCAAGGAGACCTCTAGCCAAAATGTTGCCTTGGAGAGGGAGCGACTGAAGATATTGGCAGGATTGCATGCCACAATGAGTGAATTCCTTAAGGAAGGAAGGGGGGGCAACAAGTAGCCTTGGCGGAGGAAATTCTTGTTATTATTATTGTATGAGTTTATAAAGTTTGGGATCTCGACGTTGCTTTGTTCCTATGCGTTGTATGGATTTATGAATGTTTCTAAGCTCCTAAGAAGCATGTTAAGCTGAGAATTTAATATGTATCAACTTGTTTTGGATTTGCAGGTGACAATGGGCATGTCCAAAGACAATGGGCATGTCCAAAGACATTGCACTCTATTGTGCGTGGTTGTGTTCTATAGCGATCTATGAATTGCTTAAAGAACCAAGCATGCACAATGATGAGTGCATAGTGCAGACTTGGTTGCATGTTACCGAATGCATGGCACGATCTGTGAGGTTGAGGAAGATTGCGAACCGTAGGAGGGGTCATGAACACAGACAAGCGTGGGCATATCCACGGCCTCAAGGCTTTGTAAAATGCTATCTCCTAAGTGCTTATAGTGCTACCATGTTCAAGCGGCGTCTTAGGGTTAGCAAAGAAACCTTTCATTACCTTTGTGGGAGTCTAGCACCATTCATGCAAAAGAAAACCACAAACTTTCGTGCGCCTGTGTCTATTCAAGATAGGGTAGCCATTGCTCTAAGCAGACTTGCTACAGGAGATGGACTACTGGGTGATGGGGAGAAACCTGAAATTAGGGTTTAGATTTCATTCATGGGAGACATACACAGAGAAGCAAGGGAGAGAGAGAGAGAGAGTTGTGGGGATAAGTCAACTCATGAAAAGCATGAGTGTGTGACTCCCCTATCACACATGTATATTGCACTAGTACACATAGTGCACTTAGTACATTAAAAGTACTAAGTGTACTATGTACTATAACTTATGGGCTTGTACACACTATAAGGGTGGGCATAACGCCTTTACCCCAACAACCTCCCACTTAAAGGCAAAGTGCCCTTAAGTAAAGGAAAAGAAAAAATCAGCATGTACATGATAATATACAAGGCCATATCAAGGCTGAAAATGGCCTCATCCAATGCCCATCAAGTGTCTGCAATGAGCAAACCGCTCCGGAGGGAAACTCTTCGTCAACAGATCAGCCGGGTTGTCATCCGTATGAATCTTAACAAGCTGAATTTGCTTGTTCTCTATCACCTCTCTGATGAAGTGATACTTCACATCCACATGCTTCGTCTTTGCATGAAAAACAGGGTTCTTTGCCAACTGAATGGCACTCTGACTGTCACAATGCAACAATGGAATATCCCCTGTATAGCCCAAATCAACCACTAACCGAGATAGCCATAATGCCTCCTTGCAAGCCTCTGTGGCTGCAATATACTCGGCCTCTGTAGTAGATAAGGCAGTACACTTCTGCATCCTGGATATCCATGACACAGCACCTCCTGTGAATGTAAATACATAACCGGTAGTAGACTTCCGGTTATCTGGATGACCGGCATAATCCGAATCCGTGTAACCATGCACTAATGCATCCTGTTTGCCAAAGCAAATGCACAAATCCTGTGTGCCCTTCAGGTATCTCATGACACCTTTCACTGCTTCCCAATGCTTCTTGCCAGGGTTGGCCATGTATCTAGAAACCACTCCCACTGCAAATGCAATGTCCGGCCTAGTAGCAACCATGGCATACATGAGACTGCCACAAGGTGAAGCATACGGAATCTTGGCCATATCAGCCCTGTCTCTATCTGACTGTGGGCTGTCCATAGCACTGAGTTTCACATATGGAGGCAAAGGAGTACTAGCTTTCTTCCCCCCGTCCATATTGAACCTCTGCAAGACTTTGCCAATGTATTCCTTCTGAGACAAATACAACACATGCTGATTTCTGTCCCGAAGTATCCGCATACCCAAGATGTGATTTGCATCACCCAAATCCTTCATATCAAAGGTTTGATGCAGCCTCTGCTTCAAAGCATCCATCTCTTTACGAGATTTCCCGGCAATCAACATATCATCAACATACAAAATGAGAATCAATAGACTGCCATCCAAAGCTTTCTTGGTGTACAAGCAGTGATCTATGTCACTTCTCCTGAATTTCTGAGATTTCATGAATGTATCAAATTTATGATACCATTCCCTTGGTGCCTGTTTGAGCCCATAAAGACTCTTTTTTAGCTTGCATACAAGCTTCTCCTTTCCACTCTCTGCATAACCCTCTGGCTGCTGCATATATATCTCCTCATGGAGATCACCGTGAAGAAAAGCAGTCTTCACATCCATCTGAATCAAGTCCAGATCATCATGCGCAACCAAAGCCAACACAGCTCTAAGTGTGGTCATTTTGACCACTGGAGAGAAGATCTCCTCAAAGTCCACACCATATTCCTGCTTGAAGCCCTTAGCCACTAACCTGGCTTTGTATCTTGGCTTTGCATCTGATGCAACTTTGAGCCTGTATACCCACTTGCATGGCAAAACCTTCTTGCCTGCAGGCAAAGGCACCAACTTCCAAGTTCCATTTTTATGCAGAGAATCCATCTCTGACTTCATGGCACGCTCCCATAGAGCCTTGTCTGCCCTCTGTAAAGCCTCCTTATAACATGAGGGCTCCCCACAGTCAGTGAGCATCAAGTAGTCAACCCCTGGAACAAACCTGTCAGGGGCTCTGGAGGGTCTAGTGGACCTCCGTACCCAATGACCATCATTTGCAGGTTGCTGTCCAGCCTGCATATCACCCATTGGTGGCTCCTGTTCCATGCCATAAGGCTGAAAAATCATGCCCGGTATCTCCTCTAACTGTGGTATATCCATAGGGATATCTTCTGCCATATCTGGCTGTCCATTTGGACCATTTTCAGCACCATTTAAGGGCTGGTTTTCCTGCTGTAATGGCTGATTTACAGCCCTTTGTTGTTGTCCATGATGTCCATCATCATCAAAGATGACTCTGCCAGGCTCCTGTTGCCTTGCAGGCTCTTTATACATGCATGTTTCATCAAAAATGACATCATTGCTGCGTATGATCTTTCTATTTATGGGATCCCAAAGTCTATACCCCATTTCACCTCTGTCACCATATCCTAGGAATATGCATTTATGAGACTTAGGATCAAGTTTGGTGCGCATTTCCCTGCGTATGTGCACGTACGCAACGCAACCAAACACTCTCAAGTGCTTGTATGACGGAGGCTTTCCTGTCCATACTTCTTCTGGCACTTTCCCACCAAGCCTCGTGTTAGGTGACCTGTTTATAAGGTGAACGGCTGTCATAACAGCTTCAGCCCAAAAACCATGAGGTAATGCAGCATGCGACAACATAGAACGGACCTTCTCCTGTATGGTCCTGTTCATCCTCTCTGCTGTCCCGTTTTGTGGAGGATCATAAGGAGTAGAGAGCTCCCTCTTGATGCCTTTAGCATCACAAAAGTCCTGAAACTGTTTGGACATGTACTCTCCACCATTGTCGGAACGCAAAGCCTTCAGTGTTTTGCCAGTTTGATTCTCAACAAGAGCAACAAACTTCTCAAACACTGAGAATGTATCACTCTTCAAGCGAAGAGGATAAACCCACACCTTGCGTGTGGCATCATCTATAAATGACACAAAATATTTTGCCCCTCCCAAAGAAAGCTGAGGCATCTCACATACATCTGTATGCACAAGCTCTAACTGAGCATCTTTCTGTCCAAGAGCTTTCTTGTGGGGGCACTGTAGTTGCCTACCATAAATACAATGCTCACAAAACTGAAAACTTGAAAACTTTAGAGAAGGCAAGTAACCCAAACGAGACAATTGCTCCATTCCCTTGACACTCATGTGTCCCAACCGGCTATGCCACATAGAAATTTCCGGCAGCTCGGTTGCATTTACATTAGCATGGTGACAAACACCTGCATGCATAAAGTAAAGAGTGTCCACCTTAGAGCCTCTGGCAACAACCAGTGAGCCCTTACTAATCTTCCACTTTCCACTACCAAATGTGGTAACATAATCAGCATCATCAAGCTGTCCAGTAGAAAGCAGATTCTTCTTGATCTCAGGCACATGCCTGACATCATGGAGCATAAGCTGTGAGCCATCTGAAAATACAAGCCTCACATCACCTCTGCCAAGAATTTTGCATGCATGGTTATCACCCAAATAAACCACTCCTTCATTGCCAGCAGTGTACCTGACAAACAAGTCTCTGCAACCTGTGACATGAAAGGAGGCACCTGAATCAATGATCCATGAGTGCATACCATGACCACCTGTAAGAAGTGAATGGGCATCAAGTGAAGAAGTAAAGAGGACCTCATCCTCACTGCCACCTGCATGTGACACATTGATTTCTTCGATCTTGACTCCACTTTTGCCCTTTGGCTTTACATCTTTGGCTTCATCCTTCTCTTTGTCTTTGCCTTTTCCCTTTTCTTTTTGATCATTTTTCCATTTGTAGCATTGCTTTTTGATGTGTCCCTTCTTGCCACAATAATGGCATTCCAAATCCTTTTTGGAGCGAGACTTGCTCCTTCCCCTTTCTTGGCTTTTTCCCCTTTGCTGGGATCTCCCACGTGCATTCATTGCATTGGACTTTCCAACAGAGTTGTTTTTCCTGTTCATCTCTTCTTGAAGAAGAGCACCCTCAACATCTGCATATGACAGCATAGCATTCGAATTGCTAGTGGCTGTCCTAAATGTGTCCCAACTCTCTGGCAAAGTGCATAACAAAAAGGTGGCTTTGAACTCATCGTCCATCGCCAACTTTTGATTGATGACCTGGCTGACAATACCATTAAACTCATTGAGATGGGCTGTCATAGAAGCCCCTTCCTTCATCTGAAGACCTATGAGTTTCTTCAACCAATACACTTTGCTTGAGGCACTTTGTTGGGCATACAAGTCCTGCAATCTCTGCCACATTCCCCAAGCTGTCTTCTCTTCACGAATGCTGAAAAGTAATGAGTCTGACACAGACAACATGATAGTAGATCTTGCCAGCTCATCCATATCTTCCCACTCTTCAGCTGTAAGAGAAGCGGGCATCACACCCCTTTCTTTGATAGGCTTGTGCTGCTTTTTCTGGAGCAACACATTGTAGCACTGGGTTTGCCAAATGTCATAATTCTGCGAGCCTTCAAGCTTCTTGATGTGAAGCAATGAAGAGCTCTCACCTGTGGTTGCCATAGCAATATGCAACCTTTAATGCCTGACTCCCTGCAAATGTGCAAACACTGCACCCAAGATGTGCAAACACTGCACCCAAAGCACACAAAGTGCTCACAAATGTTCTCCCAAGCTTTATCTCCCACTGCGGAAGCAAGAATGTAACTTTTCTCCCACTTTTTGTGATGAAAACACCAAAATCTGGTTGCTGCAGATTTTGGACAGCACCTTAAATGTGCTCTTTTGCCCTTCCAAAGTACTGTACAGCAGTACTAAGCGCTCACCAATGATGTACCAAACCTGTACCGGCAATTTCAGCAGCTGAATTTGAACCTTTTGATCACTCAAAACAATGTACAGCCATGCCAAACCATGCACAAAGCTGTGCCAAATCTGTACCAGCAGGTACAGTAGCAATAAATGCTCTCCTGGCTGTCCAAATGAGTGAAAATCAGATTTTTACAGTCACGAACACTGCATAAAACAGTCCCGAACAGAAATTGGGCAAAAGCCCCTTGACTGCAAGCTGATTTTTGAGGATTCAAGGCATAAATGTCTTGCCTGCTGCTTTGCCAAGCTCAACAAGCATACAAACTTGAAAAGCCCCTTGATTTGAGATCAATTTCTGATCATGCATGGTACATTGACGCACATGAAGGCATCCAGAGTGTTCACGATGCTTCCCCCTGGCCACATATACATCAAATACATGAAAGCCCCTTGATTTACAGGCACATTGAGTGCTTGTAAGGCATCAGCACATTATCCACAACATCAAATGCGATCGCCTGCATGCAAATCGACCAAATCGGCACAAAAGCCCCTTGATTTGCACTGCAATTTGCTGCAAATATGCCCAAATGTGCGATTTTTCACATCATACAGCATGTATGAGTGCTTAGTTGCACAATTACATCAAAAGCCCCAAATTTCAATGCCCAATTTACTGCCAATTGACTGCAAATGTGACCAATGTCACCGATTTCCTGCCAATTGACGTGGGATGTGACCAATGTCACCCAATTTTGCCAATTTTGCTCAAAAATTGAGCAATTATGCACCTGTACCTGCTCAATTAATTGAATTGATGAGAAATTCCCAAAATTGAAGCAAAATACCTCTGCTTTTCTGATTTTCGGGCTGAATTTGAGGTTTGCAGGTTGATTTCTGTTGCAGGAGGGGGGGCGTGATGAATATGCTGCTGTATTGCTGTATTGATGCAGGCAGGCCAATGGACGATGGACCAGGCGGAGCCGGCGCTGCAAGCGAAAAGAGTGAGAGCGATGAGCCACGCGAAGAAGAGCAGGAGGATGTAGAACGCCCAGACGCCTGCCTTCGCTTGTGTAATGGCCGTCTCACGCCCAGCGCTACACGCTTTTTGGACCAACGCCTCAACGCCTGCTGTGCGCTGGAACTCCACGCTCAGCTGCCTAGTATTCGATGGACGCCCGCCACCAACTTCGCCTAGTCGCCAGCGTCGTGTAGTGCTACACGCTTCCCAACGTCGAATCCAGGACTACGCCGATGCCCCCTTGGATTCGCACTTCAAGATTACACGCTTCGACTAGCGAAGGTAGCCGGTGTCGCCCAACCTTCGCTAATGGCCAGGCGCTGCCTTCGCTTAGCACCAGTCGACGCCCAGCGCTACACGTTTGCGCACCTGTTCGCCTGCGTGTATCCGCCTATCGTTGACTCCCGCCTGTGAATGCTGCCTTGTGCCACAAGCTCGCCCAGCCTGTCTGGTCGCTTCTTGACTGGAGACTCTGAAGACAACAAAGGACCAGGGAAGAATCTGCTTGCACCGAATGGCTCTGATACCAGTTGATGGGGAGAAACCTGAAATTAGGGTTTAGATTTCATTCATGGGAGACATACACAGAGAAGCAAGGGAGAGAGAGAGAGAGAGTTGTGGGGATAAGTCAACTCATGAAAAGCATGAGTGTGTGACTCCCCTATCACACATGTATATTGCACTAGTACACATAGTGCACTTAGTACATTAAAAGTACTAAGTGTACTATGTACTATAACTTATGGGCTTGTACACACTATAAGGGTGGGCATAACGCCTTTACCCCAACACTGGGCCTTGGTGACACCTATGGTTGCGCTAAGAGCACATGTTGTGAAATAATCCTTGCATTTTCCAAGGCAATTGTGAAATCGGGTCTCCGGAATATGTACATAAGATAGCCTTCAAGATCTCGGCTAGCAACTTTAGCACGAGAGTTTGAGGCACTTAGGGGAATTCCCTACGTCGTTGGTGCGATAGATGGTTCTCACATCCCCATCATTGCACCCCGTGACAACCATGTTGACTACTTCAATCGGAAAGGGTTCCACTCTATTTTGCTACAACTAACAGTAGCCGCCAATTGCTCAGTATGGAATTATGATGTCGGTTGGGCCGGATCAGCGCATGACTCCTTGAACTTCTCCAGAAGTGATATAGGGCAAGCATGTGCAAGGGGCGAGCTGGGTAACTATTGTTTGGTTGGCGACTGTGCTTACCCCGCACGGCCATACATGTTAGTGCCTTTCAAAGGATGCAAGGAAGGGTTGACACGTGTAAAGTACCATTGGAATTTCATTCAATCGAGCACAAGGATGCCAGTTGAGAGAGCGTTTGGTATGCTCAAGGCAAGGTTTCGCATCTTGCTAAAAAGATGTGACATGAATCTACGTCATGTCCCAGATCTTGTTGCGGCTTGTCTTGTGCTACACAACATTTGTATCCAACATGGAGAGTCTTTTGATATGGAGTGGGTACGTGAGGCGGAAGCAGAATTGGTAGCATGCTCTGGACGTGTAGAAGAGGATCGAAGAGCAATAGCTACCTCCATGAGGGAGCTTCAAGCAATACGTGAAGTTGACATAGAGGATGCAATGGAGCGCGCTCAAGGAGGCAATGAAGGGGGTGCGAGTGACCTTGGAGTTGGCTCGGAGCGGCGAGATAGTCTTGCCCGAACAATGTATAGAGAGCAAGCAAGGATGAATGTCCTACAAGTTTTTGGAAGGGCGGCTTTAGAGGAGCTGGACTCACCTACCAACTCCGATTAAGCTTTTGTAATACAAGTCTTTTGTCTGGCTTATTGTGGTTTGTAGTGTGGCTTCTTTATTTTTGTAGTTACACTATGCTTTGTGGACATAATATAGCTTTGTTCTATGGTTTTTGGTATGGTGTTTACTCTTTCTTCCGCCGCCCCCCAGTGTTCACAGTGGGGCGGCGGAAGAAGTCAGGCTCCCTTTTACTTCCCCCTCCCCATGTGAACACTTGGACGGCGGAAGTGTGCATTTTGTAAGAGTTCCACCTGGAAAAGTGTGTTTGAGAGTATGTTTTCCGCCGCTCCAATGTGAACCCGCCCTTATTTCTACCCTTTGTAGTAGCTTCTATTCTCTTATGTGGACTGGCTACCCTCCTAGTCATTGGACCTATTGGACATGAGCTCCTCTCTCTTTGCTGCAATTTCCAAACTGCATCTTCATAAGACTGAGCATTTGCCTCGATAACCTCGTTCCTACAAGGTTGAATGTGACGCATTAATATGGTCATCATGAGCTCCCAATTGAGCTCCAAATCTACATGCTTCTCTCTTGCATGCACCACTCAAGGGTGCTTCTCCGTTTTGGTTTCCCTCAAGAAACTAAGGTGCAAAGCCATGTGAATGTGAAAGTCTTCTATTGCTTCCACACTAGTTGCCCATCGTTAATAAGCAAAATACCAAGCTCCACCCCTTCCAGTGAGCTCACTGCGAGCTGTAATCTCAGCCCATAACCGCTTGCCCCTTCCTTGGACAAGCTTGCATCTCTTATGCTCTTTGCCCAAATACAAAGACTCATCCCATCATCAATAGCAACTCTTCTTCACATAGAGCATTCTCACACAAACCAAAACTTCATGAGGCAAAATTTCACAAAACCAACATTTTCTTGGTGTAAAATTCTTCTTGGCGGCTACTTTGTTGTTGATGTAGACTCCGTAGCCTTCATAATGCTAAAATCTGCACTTTTTGACTTCATGAGCGGCTTCAAGAGGCCTTCAAGTTTCCAATGAGCCATAAAAAAGACTTAATCTCACACAAATTGCTATCCCTAAGATAATGAGTGTGTCATAATTTTTTTTCTATGCACAAAGCATAATATAAATCAACATTCTATATTTAAATACACCCAATCTAGGGTTAGCTAAACCTCACTTTGATACCATGTTAAAAAGTGAGAATCGTGCTAAGCCTAGTGCTAATCACATATTAACCATATGCTTAAGGAGGCTCATAGTGCTAATCACATAATAACCATATGCTTAAGTGAGAATCGTGCTAAGCCTAGTGCTAATCGCATATTAACCATATGCTCATAGTAATCAAGAAACTCCATAATATTAACTGCACACTAATGAGAGGTAGGGAAGATAGGCACATTGAACACCTTGTATTTGCGATATGTTATGAATCATACAATGACCTCTAGCCCAATCTTCTTTACACATCATGTCATGTAGCAATTCCTTTTCCACATTCTTTTATGTGGCATTCTTATCTTTTTACAACTCTCAAGATAATATCTTGCATCTCTAGGGTGCGTTCACACACTCAATCAAATAACCCAAGCTTTATTTTGCATTGCACATTTCAACAGCTCGTTTGGGCACGAAGTGAATTCTAACACCATAGGCATGGTTGGTTGATTCCCGAAGGGTAGTCCCAATGCCGTAGACATCGATAGTTGGTTGAGTCCCGAAGGGCAGATGAGTCCCTCCTGGGACTACTCCAAGGACAGAGCAATAGCCTACGTCATAGTTCATACAATTCTTCAAGGAAAAAATGAATCTATCCCTGCATCCCAACGTAGAATCATTGCAAGAGAAGAGAGTCAGATATTGGCTCATAATGGTGGGCACGCAATATCAATTCACATGGAAGCAAGCTCAACTTGGGGAGAGCAAGAGCCTGAACCCGACTCTTTGCGAGCATATGGCCCTAGATTCGCTTCCATATCATGAACCAATTATGGCTTATTCGTAATCAGATAGTATTTTATTGACATCCTAACGCTTGTTGCCCAAAGTGGAAGTTAGATCACTTTCTTGCTAAGGCAGAATTCTCACAAACCCCTATAGCTCTGAGATTCTTGGATGGCACGAAGAGAAAGCTTCTCTAGTAGTTGGCTTGCGGTTGATAGGCGATATTTTCCTTTTTTTTAACTCAAATTCTCTATATAATTTAAAGTTATATAAACAAACACAATAGCCATTTTATAATCCATGTTTTAAAACATTTTCTTGACCCAATCGCTTGTAAACGACCATAAAAATAAGAGTACGAGTGTTTAATTTTAACCGGGACCATGAAAAATTAACATTTTTTGTTGAAAAACTGGCCAATCAAAGGAGTTTCATTAAGGAAAACCAATTAGGAAAAAGGTTTTTAGCAAGCACTGCCAGTGAACACTGAAATCATATCGTAAGACTCCACTTGGTAATAATAATAATGCCAACAAACTGCGGCAAGTGGTTCTTAATTAAGGAAGGTAATATTTATTGGGCGCGGCAAAAGAAACGGTCACATTTGAAAGGCCGTGATGTACTCAAATCTTCAAAGCACAATATTTTATCTTCTTCTTCTGCTTTTTTTTTGGCGGCAAATCCGTGGAAGAAAAAATCAAAGAATGGATTGCAAGCTGTACATACACCGCACCGGCGCGCCGGCCCCCACCGCATTGACCTTTAAGGGAACCCAGCACCCACCGTTGAAAATTTCCATCCATTTTGCTCTAGAGGGAGAAGCCCGTAGAAAATTTCCAATCCATTTTGCTCTAGAGGGAGAAGCCCGTAGAAAACTGGCCTTGTGGGTTGCTGATGGCAACCCACAAAAGCGAAATGGTGATGGAAATGAGGCCCGACCAAACCCAGATAATGGTGGGCGTCCTGCCCCTCCTCCCCATAAGGCCTTTTGCAAAGGGGTAGAGATGCGCCAGGACCCACAGGCTGAAGAACACCCCGCCCAACAACTTGCTCCAGGATGGGCTGCTGCTGTAAATCGTCCGGGCCAAAGCCACCGCAATGGCGATCATGTTCACCATCATAATGGTGAGCGGCAGTATCATAAGGGAGGTCCACTTCACAACATACAGCTCCGCAAACTCGTCATCCTCGCCCTCTGCAGCTGCCTTGGAGGTGAGTGTGAAAGAAATATCGATTCCGGCCACCACCTTGAGCAGGCCTTGAATCACCGCCGCAATGTGGGCACTTGTACCCCCGATTACCCAGAACTGCTCATTTCTCCACCATTCTTCCAGTGTGATGCCGGCCCATTTCACCTCCAGCACGGCTAGCATGCAGAGGGTGAGGGTGATGACAAGCAGGTAGACTAGGAAGAAGACATCAAGTGTCTGCACAATGAACTGATCTGTGAAGAGGGATAACGCCGGTAGGAAGCAATAGACCATGAGAAAGATGGAGGTGAAAGGGTAGATTCCAACGTTGAGGTAGGCAATTCGCTGCAAGATTTTCATGCGGGTGCCGGCAAAGAGGCCGTTGTTCCGGGAGAAGAAGATCTCAACGGAGCCAGTAGCCCAGCGGAGCACCTGCTGCAGCCGGTCAGTGAGGTTGATGGGCGCGGTGCCACGAAATGCATCACGCTTCGTGACACAGTAGATGGAGCGCCAGCCGCGGTCGTGCATGCGAAAGCCAGTGACCACATCTTCTGTGACAGAGCCATAGATCCAGCCCACGCTGCCTCCCCATTCGGTTTTGTCTTCGTACCAGCATGAGATGACACTGATGGCCTCAGCAATGGTTGCAGGGTCCAGCGGCTCTCGCGGCCCTGTGAGGGCACCGGGAGGGCGACCATACTTGATCCCAGGGTGGTCCGCCAATGGCCTCCCTTGGAACTCTGCTTTGGAGATGGACATCAAGAAGGTGCTTGAGCCCCCATACTTCTTGGGCACCAGCTGCATCTCTTGATCCTCCTCCTCATCGCCCATCACAGAGGCAGAGTCCAGCTCCATCTTCTTTGCGTTGGAATGCACCTGCTTCCTCCTCCTCCTATTGCTGCCCCCACAGCAACACCACAAGCAAAACTCCCCGTGCTCCTTGTAGCGAGGCGGATCAAATGCATACAGAGCAACTCTCCTGAACATGCACCCCGTCCCCACATACATAGGTCCCTGCAGCCCGTCCAGTGCCCTCATGTTCCCATCAAAGAACACTGTGTTGTGATTGGCATAGCGATCGCTGGTGTCTATCCCTTCGAACCTTTGAGGGAACTGCACATAGCAGATATTCTCCCCTCCCCTGTCCATCATAAAGCAGATGCCCTCACGGAGGGCCATGGTGTTGTTGATGTAGTGGTCGCAGTCGAGGTTAAGAATAAAGGGCCCGTTGGACATGATGGCTGAGCTACGGACTAGGGCATTCATGGCTCCGGCCTTCTTGTTATGATCATAGCCCGGGCGCTTCTCACGAGACACATATACCAGCATGGGAAGCCGGATGTCCACCTCACTAGTGTCAATAAGGTTCTCCTCATTTGGGCTACCAAAAAGGGGCTCAAAGCTAGGAGGAGACAACATAACCTACAAAGACAAATCAATTAAAACTCAATCAAATGAACTTGAAACCATAATATTAATCATCAAATTATGTTAATGATTAGGCCAATCCAATCTATTTTTACCTGAATGATACCAGCATGGTCTCCCTTGCCGTGCTCCAAGCTAGGTGTAGCCCATGTCCCCGGCCAATGAGTGCCGTCGGCCATCCATGTGGCTTTGAGCACATTGAGAGGCTCATTAGGGTCAAGCCCATTCTCCACCTGATTCCTCTTGGCTTTGATCTCTTCATGGGCATTATAAGCATCGGATCTCCTTCGAATGGATTCGGGCAAGCTGTTGATTCGCACCTTGAACTCGTCGTACTCCCTCTTCACCCTCCTCCGATCCTTCACAAAATCCTGCCGCACCTTGTTCTTGGTGGGGTCCCCCTTGAGATTGAAATAAGATTCAGGATTGCGAGGCTCTATGTTATGCTTTCTGCAAAAAGGTATCCAGATTCTAGCAAAGCTCGCCGCCTCTGCCATAGCCTCGAAGGTGAGCAAAGCCCCTCCATCATCAGACAAGTAGCAAGCTAGCTTCTCCACAGGATACTCAGCTGCGAGGATAGAGAGGATAGTGTTGGCTGTCACCAACGGTGGCTCTTTCTCGGGATCTGCTGTCGAAACGAAGATATCAATTCCAGGGAGGTCAGAGCGTCCTGTGGGATTATCAGGGCTGCGCTGCTCGAATTTGTCCTTGAGAACAGACAGGTCTGTGGCCCTGTTGACCGGGCAGAGCTTGGGCAGCTGGTCCAGGATCCAAGAAAAGGCGAACCAAATCTCGCAAACGATGGACATTCCCCAAAGCCACATAGCAGCGGTGTTTGGGTGTAAAACCCTCCATGCCAAGAAAAGGCAAAGCACCACAAGCCTGACAACCACGAGAAGCCTGCAGCGACGAAGAGAGATGATTGATAAATTATTGACAATGCCATTCTTGAAAATATTGTAAAGCGAGAAAGAAAAATGTTTAACCTATGACAGTACAGTAATAAAAATATTGTAAAGCAAGAAAGAAAAATGTTTAATCTATTACAAGTACAATAATAAAGTCAAGCCTAAAAACCTAAACAAGAAATGCTTGATTCAAGATGTTCAATTAGAATTGCTTGAAATGCTACACAAAAACCATAAATTGTAAGAAGCGATGAACGCAATGTTCTTTTCAAGAAATTATTGATGCAAGTTGGATTAATAGATTCAATTAGAATTGCTCAGAGTGCTACCATAGAAGAAAAATCGTGAGTCTAATCCTACATTGTTATTTTTTAAGAAGGTTAAAAATGTGTGATACCTGTAAGGACTGAGAATGCCAGCAGGAATTTTGATTTTGCGAGAGAGGGGACGCCTTGCCCTGTCCTTGAAGTCAGGGATGCCACCACCACCCATGACGCCGGTGTAAGGGTCGGGTTCCTTGGGCCACACGGCATTCCCGAAGCCGTAGGTACCTTTGGTCTCATAGAGCCAGTGGGCATGATCGAATTCATGGCTCTGGTTTCGCATGAGCAGCTGCTGCGAATGCTTCTTGGACTTCACAAGCGAGAGGCGGCGTTCTAGGCGGGGCTCCGGTGGCGCCGGCAGCGAGAGCGGCGACGCTGCCGGAAGATAAGGGTCCTGGTCTTCATCGCTGGGCTTGTACAGCTCCTTGCAGCCCGGACATTTCCCGCCTGCCTTGCACGCATCCGCATAGCAATCCCTGCATATCTTGAAATTGCACTCGCACGGGCACAGTTCCTCCCCCCTCTCGTTGCGAATCACCCTCTCATCGCACCCTTCCATCCTGCACGTGCCGCCTCTTGCGCCCGCCATCTGGGGATGGTCGCCCGCCCCGTCCGTCATCTTGTCCAGCAGGTGGCTTCTGGTCATGCTATTGAACCCGCCCGTGAAGATGCTGTTGGACACCATCTGTTGCTCGGCCTTTATTGCAATGCTTTGATCGCCACCCATGGGCTGGTTGTCGGGCGTGGGTGGGATAACGACGGTGTAGCCGCCGTTTATTGAGCCCACCTCGCTGGACGCATCCAGGTCGGTTGAATCTCCTCTGGAGATGCGCCGGAAGTATGCACTGTTATTAGAAGCTCCCATTGACGGATGGTCACTGAAAGCTGCCGGATTTGAGCTTGGGTTCCGGAATGATCTGCTGCCCCCTCTGGATGGGGCGGAGGACGCCATAGGATCAGTAATGAAGCTTAGATCGAACAGGCAGAGACGAGGCAGCCGAGATTAAAGGAGGAAAGGAAAGGAAAGGAAAGGAAAGGAAGGGATTGATCTAGCGCTGTGTTTAATGCCCTCTAAGGCATGGAGGTAAAACAGGAGATGTGTGTGTGTGTGTGGGTGTGAGAGAGAGACAGAGACAGAGACAGAGACAGAGAGAGAGTGTAGGGCAGTAGAGAGTAAGAATATGGAGAAAAATGGAGGGGTGGAGAGAACAAAGGGAAAGACGAGATTAGGAAGACGAGTGGAGAGAACGTGTAGAATAGTTATATTAGCAGCTAAACAGGGTTGTGGGTTTTCTCGAAGTGAGCACTGCTCACTGCTGTTCACACGGATCGGGCGAGCCGCTTACTTTATCGGCGCGCGCAGGCCCTCCAAAACCGCGTTGCTTGCTCGCACGCCTGGGCCCCGCGCCCACGCCGGCCCGCCAACGTTCACTCGGTCTTCAATTGCGTTTTCCTCTTGAACCTGTCTTAGTTTTCACTGTCTAACCTCCTCTGTCGAGACCTGACCTTGCCTTTGCCATCCCTCGTGAAGAATTGCACAACGCTTTGAAGCTTTCCACGTTTGTCCTTGTGTGCTCATCAGTCATAAATAATCGCATAGGAACTTCTTGTAAATTTTGTTTATTTGAACCCTAAATATACATCCGAGTGGTACCTTACAAAAGTCAAGCTTGGCTAGCTGGCCATGTACAACAAGAGTGCCCCAGTTCACAACACATCTATTCTAATGATTTAAATGCATCTCTTTCTACACAACCAGCTATGGCGCAACATGAATTGCTATATTGTTTTTATACTTATATATAATGTGCTGAGAAAAGTCAAGTACACTTTTAAGTCTCAAATTTATTGCTCTAAGCATCAAATTTGCAAAGATTTATGATTAATTTATATAACAATAAATTTGAGACTTAGTCATACAACTTTATTTTTTTATTTTTATTTTTTGTAGAATATATTAAAAAAAGGTGAGATTACAGCGCCCCATGAGGAAGGTCATACAACTTTAGAGGGTAGAACAAATAACACAACATAAACTCGACGCCCACCAAGAATCACTAGGTTAAAATGACCCATTTCCCCTTGAAATCATATGGGTAAGTAGTTGCATTAGTAAAGCTTTAAAAACTACAAAAATGAAAACAGTCATATTACATGTCTTTCAAATGTCATATTACATGTCTTTCAAATGCTTACACTAACCCCACAAGTACATATAGACTTCAATTTTTATCAATAAAATTTTATTTATAAACATGATATGCAAAAGTGGAGGATCCTTGTGAATATCATCCTTCTTGTTTTCACCCATAGAGTTCACTTCCCTATGTGTCATCGTATATATGCAGTAAAAATCAAAAAAGAATAGTTGTAAGCCATCTATATTAACTAAAGATAGGGTATTTGAAAAAATAGGATCAATACAAAGAAGATTGGCATGGACCATGAATGATAATGTGTTTACTAAGTTAGTTCAGGCCTTACAAGCTGGGGTAGGTTGAGCTAGGTCCAAGCTGCTGGGATATTAGCACATACTAAGGCTTCCTAACTGTTGATATGTGGCAGTTTTTTAATTTTTTGGGACCAATAATATATATATTATAAAAATAAAAAGACAGCTTTACATAAACTTCTTTCCATGCCCACCAACAGACAGCCCTTAACAACATCAACATAAGAGTCACCATTCAACAAACTACACATCAAATCCCATCTATCATCCTCTGAAACAAAAGAAGATTCACCCCAAGATAAGTGATATCCCAGCAAGATACATGCCTCAATCAAAGATTCAGATGTACAACCCCTAGGGGTCTATTTTTCCAAGTCTCACCCTTCATCTCCCCTTTTTGAAACCATATTTTAACAGTTGGTGTGGACCTAGTGGATTCTCAATCAATGCCACAAAAATGTAGCTAGCTTGTTTGACCTTCTTATACCACTTCTTTGTTCTAGGACCATACCAGGTTGTCTTGATCTTCACCCTCTGCCTTCTGAGACCCTGCACAACAATATCCCAGAAGTTAGGCACAGCCCAGTATGTGTAGAGAAAGCTCAGATAATAGCACACTGCGAAGATTGAATCAGCTGAAACAGCTCAGCTCCACTAATTCTGTTAATCGAACATACAGACCAGCACATACAAATACATTTATGAATCAATCCACTAATATCAATCCCTGTATCACAAGCTTTCTGAAACACAATGCCGTTTCTAGAATTCTAGATTTTCCATAAACAACGGCACCTGATGATATTAAAGATCACATCCACATGTTCATCATTAGTTGACTATCTGCCAAACAGCCAGTCCCCCCATTGGCCATGCACACCTAAATAATTATGGGCCCATTTCCCAATTTTAACCCAAGCTCCTCTAATAGCAGGGCAATCCCAAAATGTATGTTTCCAATTTTCCAAGGCAGTCCTGCATCTAGGATAGCATCCACTTGTGAAGTTCCTTTGAACCAATTTAGAGCCAATGGGCAAAGCTCCCATACAAACTCTCCACAAGAACACCTAAAATTTGGTAGGTATTTCCATTTCCCATATTTTCTTCCACTTCTTTCTCCAACAGTTAGGGCTCCAATTCACTCTCCATATTCTATTACAATGAGTGGCATTATCTTCACTTACCCTCAAGGCACTGTACAAAACTCTAGTTATGCCTTTGTCCAGCTTAGAGCCATTAAACCAAGACCAATCCTTGATCCAACAAGTATCATCCACAGCAGTGAATGTCCAGCCTTTCTACAGGGACCCCTAGCTATCTAATAATCTGACCTCTCCTCACCACCTCACATCCCCATCTCTCCATATCAAAGTTATTGTCCTTAGACACAAACTCATCAGTTTAGACTTGTGAATATTACATTTGGAACCTGAAGCATTAGCAAACTCTTGTATAATATCAAGAGCCAATCTGACATTATCATTATCAGCTTCTAAAAAGAGTAAAGAGTCATCGGCAAAACATTGTATAACCAATTACTCCCCATCACATAGCTTCAAGCCCTTCACCCTCCCACCAGAGGAAGCCATGTAAAGGGCTCTAATCAAGGAGAGAGAGGCAATAGCAAAGAGAAGAGGAGCAAGGGGGTAGCCTTGTCTCATTGATATGTGAACCTCAAATCCTCCAACCAGTCTTCCATTCAGAAGGTAAATTAGACTTGCTCCACTGGGTGAGAGTAAATATATAAGTAGACATTCTGGAGTCAAAACCCAATTTGTCCATTACTCTAGCCACACAAAGGACCAATGCACCCTATCATATGCCTTCTCCAAATCTAGCTGCAATAAAATACATTTTTGTTTAGTTTTCAAGGCCACATCCCTACCCAACATAGCAGCATAGATGTTATCATAAATGGATATCCCCTTGATAAAGCCATGCTGCTTCTTAGGAAGGATACTGGATGACAATGGGCAGGAACTGAAAGGGATGAGTCTAATAGCTAGGAAATGGGTGGAGTACTTAGGTGCTATTCTCAGTCTCAAGGAGGATGTGTTAGCTAGAAGGGCCTAAGCCGAATCTAAGATTTTGGAATAGGTTAATAGGAGTCTGGACACTGATAGAGCCAAATGGCTTAAAAGGGAAATTGAAATGGAGGAATGTTGGGAGGCCCTTCTAAGACTAGGAAGAGAAAAGTCTCCTGGTTGGGATGGCCTGTTTGTGGAGTTTTTCATTGCTTTCTAGACTTCTCTTAAGGAGTTTTGTGTGGAGAATGTGCAGTGAAGCCTTCAAGTCAGGCAATCTGGATAGAGACTTAAAGGAAGGGCTGGTGAAATTGATCCCTATGCAGAATGCTTGTGACAAGTTCAATCATTGGAGGCCTTTCACTTTATTGACTGTCATATACAAAATATTAGCCAAAGTCATTGCTATTAGAATAACCCATGATTTCCCCACCTACCTCTTCTGCTGAAAAGATTCCAAGAGATCCCCCCATCTCTTTCTTTCCTTTCTACCCTCAGCCCTTAATTTCCCTAATTATGCCTTGCATTTCATTAGCAAACATTCTCCAAGACCCTTGCACATATCCTCTACCTTTAAGTCTCCATATAGTTTTCTTAGTGTGCTGGACAAACAACTCATCTTTTAAAAGCAAATTATTCACTCTTAGTTTCCTAGAGGGGAACTTCTTCAATTGAACCTCATCTCCATCAAGCACATGCCATCCCCACTTAAGGGGCATATGATCAAAAAGAGCAGTGCTGGAGTCAATAGACATTTTAAGAGTATGAGGAATCCAAGTGGTTTGCTGGTTTAAAACCCTATCAATTCTAGATGAAGAACCAAAGTATTGCAAGCTAAAATAGGTATGCCTCGGGTCAGAGTTCCAATCCACATCTCTCAAACCTAATTTACCTCTTAGCCCTTCCCATTTCATCTTTTCATGGCCCATCAAAACAGTACTCCCCCCACATCTATCCCTTTGTTCTTGTACCATATTAAAGTCTCCCATGAGGATGCAATGCCCTTGGTAGTTCAAGTTGGCTATCTATTCCCACATTTCACTCCTTTATGGTTGTGAGCTCCATATAAGTTAACTATCCAGAGCTTCTCTCCTTCCAAATCAATTTCTACTACCAACATCCTCCCATTAGGGTTAATAGCTATAATTATAGGACATAAGCTATTTTTCACAATAGTAATGATACCATTAAACCCACCTTTCACCCCCCATACAAAACAGTCCAATCTCTAAACTTGTCCTTTCTCAAAACTTTAGCCCCAAACAGATTATGTTCCTGGATGGAAAAAATAGACAAATCCCACTTCTTAATCATATTCCAAAAAACAACACTCTTCTTTTTATCCTTTACCCCCTTAATATTCCATGAACACCCACTTATTTTAATAGAACTCATGAGAGGGCAGTCTCAGGAACCATTTCTGCCTCTTCTCCACAACCCCCTTGATCCCCTTCTTTTTGAATCCCCTTCCAAGCTTCCTCCACCTGCCAATTAAATTTTTGAATGGTTGAAGTTCCACTATCATCATCCCCTAATGGATCAAAAGGACTAGAATATATCACAGGACTTAAGCCACCAGATTGATTGCTGCCCTGGTTATTCCCTGCCCCTCCACTTGCTTTTTTCCTAGCCTCATCCTTAGCTTGTATCACATTCATTTTCCCCTTTATTATCTTCCATCCACCCTCTCCCCCAAAATCCTCAATATTCTCTTTAATATTTTTACCCTTGTCCACTAGGCCTTTACCCTTACCTCCCTCCATCTCCCCCCTTTTCCTCTCACTCTCCAACTTATCAAAGTTTTCACCCTCTGCTCTCGCCAGGTTCCCTTTACCACAGTTCCTAGCAATATGCCCGAAACCCCTGCATTTGAAGCATGCATCAGGAAAGGGATAAAACTTTAGCTTCAACTCTAACTTTCCTAGTTCACCTAAATCCACCTCTATTGATTAGGGGTTTCAACTACTCTATTCCATGCAATGCAAACGCTATTGCCTTGCTTATTGCCAGCTTCATCCTTAGGCAGATAGAGTATCGGCCCAATCGCACAGGCAATTTCCCTCAGGGCGAGATGAAGCCATGGGGGTAACCCTATGATTTCAACCCACACAGGGCAGGATTTAGCTAGACTTTTGCTGACATCAAAAAAAGGATCGAAAGAAATCACATGCATTAGCCTATGATCCATGAACAGGGGAGCTCTAGCGAAGAGATTAGGGGCAGCTTATGCCTTATTAAAACGTTAAAAAAGCCTTTCCTCAAATAAAAAACCTAAGACACCACACTATCATGCAGAATGTCACCTTGTAACCATCTTGCTACCTCGCCTTTCAAGGGGATCTTTCCTGAGCATAAAACAATCACACTACACAAAGATAACAATTCAATTTGGCTCCTTATTTACGAGCTCGGCATACACTTGTAGACATACCTTTTCACCTCTTGTCAAGCCTGTGAGACGATCCTCTCAGCTACTCTCTTAGGTGAGGACTTCTTATGGTCCCTTCCCTCATCATCGTCTACACGCGTTCTCTTCATCTCAGCATCCACTCCATCCCCCCAGCCATTATCTCCTTCTTCCGTTCGATTCTCCCAAAGAGACACTCCATGCATGCGTCTCGTCACCTATCACTAGGTGGTACGAGGACATGCACGTACACGTGTGAGGTAACCCCCACTCCCCCACAATTGCTGCCACCTAGTACCCGCGTTAACTCTCGTTATACGAAAGATATGCACACCACTACTCTCTGTTGTCCTCTATATGTGACAGGTTTACACAGGGAAAGATTTGAAGTCAAGGTACCCTAAATTTGGACCTAAAACCAGGGGATGGTACCAAAAGGACAAGTAGACAACGTATACATTTCTAGCTTTTATCGAACATCCTTTGGGCATGAGACCGGTGGTGAAAATTTGAACTAAGGGAGATTATTTTGAAAAATGGACTCTTAAAGGATGTACCTCTAACTCTCTTCTTGTGGCATGTATGTAGTTGGGTTATCATATATCCTGGGAGCATTCATCTTTTGTGTGGGAGGAAGAGAGGTGGGATCACAAATTTGTAATTTACTTAATAGGGATTGGGAGTTGGATGGATGTGGTAGGTGTAAAAAGAGACTTTTTGTAAATGGCAGCTTTTATCTTGTAAATATAAATATAAATACATATTGTTCCCAATAAAAAAATATTGGCATGGACCATGAACCACAATCACAATTTTAGATGTTTCTCAATTCACATATGAGAATATCCAGGGTACACTTTCTCTCCAAAATTTATAAAATCCAAGAATGAGCCCTCCCATTCTAATATTTGAGCAAAGGTTTGAGAGCAATAATTTTGAGAAATGATAAAATATTAAAAAAAGTTGTAGCTTTGTTAATCTTAAGTAACCATAATTTCCGTTTTCTTTTGATCTTTGACAAAGGAAACCATTTTTTGAACTACTACAAATCTCGGGAGGTGCACTACTAGAAAACCCTAGGTATCACGTGCATTCAAGAGGTATTAAAAAAACCCCTAGGTATCACGTGCATTCAAGAGGTATCACGTGCATTCAAGAGGTATTAAAAAAACCCCTTAACTAAAATTTTCCCCCCAATAAAACAACCCCTCTTTACTTATGAACTAACGGATTTTTTTCTAAAGTTGAATTAAAAACCCCCTCCTGTTAATGTAATCCTGTTAATTTTTCTCAATGTATCTAATTAAAAAAACCCTCTTGTTGAACTCACGTGGTACACTAACATTTTTTGAGGTGAACCCCCCGAGCTACAAATCGATGGGTTATCGATGGTCAATTATCAGCATCTATCATTACAGTCATCGGTATAAGCGATGGTATACCGTGAGGAATGGCTGGAAGGAAAAAAAGTTATGGGCACTAGTATCTACACTGGTATTACGCCGATATCTATGTCGATATGAAAATAAAAATCAAAATTTTCTAAAAATGAATTAGGATAAATAAAAATATCAGTAGATTCTAATTTTTCTTATACTGTGGGATTAAATTATCAGTAAATATTTTGTGCAAGAGCGTCAATCATGGGATAGTGGGTGAGTGAAACCTTGCATATGTATGCTAAAACATAATGCTTACAAACTCATAGATTGTCATCTATTCTATCATCCTCAGCTAGATCCATGGCTCCAAAAAGATCAATCTCAAGAAATGCCTTTGCATCCTCTTCAATGTCACCTAAGGAGTTTTGAACCTAAGGAGTGCCATCACCAAAGTTTTTGGACACCATTATGCCATTGTTTTGTTGCTCCATGTTTGCCATCATGTTGTGCACACATTTGTTGGAATGTTTATGTTTGGACTAATTGAGGTCTCTTATATTGGGCAAGACCAAGCCCATCGGTCACCAATGGGAAATGGAATTTCAAATGTCGGGGGGCAGCAAATCAATTTAGAAAGGTTCAAATTCAAAACCATTTGTAAACATTGAGCATCGGTATAGGCATCGATATCAGCACGCTCGATATATGTCATACCGGTACTTATACCGATACCTATACCGATGCCTGTAAAAAAATACATAATACAAAATTTCAAAAGTGCCTGTTAATGTGCTGCATTTCCCATGCCATAGCCTCTTTCCCAAGCTTGGAAATACATATTTTTTCATGTTTCTCTTGCCCTTACCCCTCTTTTGCATGATTTTGACTTCCCTTTTCTAATGGATCTGTGTTTGTGTGTGCATCTAATTGTTTTTGCTGCATACGGTTTTCTTCCTCACTTTCTCTCTATCATAAAGGTAAAATAACAAGGGGGATTGCCTTAATGCCTTCTTTTTTCCTAATTAGCCACTAATCTACTAATTTTTCACTGTTCTTTTTCTTGTTTTGTGTATATTTATAAGAGCCCAAGTTGCTCTCTACACACCAGCTTCAGTAGGTATGTTGCCTAAATTGTTTCTTTTGCTAGTTTATTTTTCACTTGTGCACCCCCGGGTGCTTGGGAACAAGTTTTTATATGCATTTATGTTTTAAGTACATAAAGCCTTAAGGCATAGGCTTCATGCATAAAGCTTTATGCATAAGGCTATGCATGAAAAGGCTATGCTTCATGCATAGCCAAGGCTTTATGCATAGGCTCATGCATAAAGCCTTATGCATAAGGCTATGTTTCATGCATAAGCTATGTATGAAGTCATGCATAAAGCCCTATGCATAAGCCTTTATGCAAAGGCTATGCTTTATGCATAGCCTATGCATAAGGCTTTATGCATGAAGGGTATGCATATAGCCTTCATGCATAAGGCCTTACGCATAAAGAAGGCTATGCATAAAGCTTCATGCATAAGGCTTTATGCATAGCCTATGCATAAGGCTTTATGCATGAAGTAGGCTATGCATAAAGCCTTATGCATGAAGCAGGCTATGCATAAACCTTATGCATGAAGCCTATGCATAGTGATTCATGTATAGGGCTTCATGCAAAGACTTTATGCATAAGCCTTATGCATAAAGTAGGCTATGCATAAAGCAGGCTATGCATAAGCCTTATGTACAAAGCCTTGTGCATAAAGCCTATGAATGAAGCCCTAAGCATAAAGCCTATGCATAAGCCTTATGCATAAAGCTTTATGGATAGTTTATGCATAAGGCTATGATTCATGCATAAATCCTTATCCATAAGGCTATAAGAATAGGCCATAAGCTTATGTTAACCACTTTGGCTAACATCATTTTTCAAACGTGGTTACGCTTCTTGTAATCCATTGTTATGTAACCGCGCTAAGCACTTAATGAGATATATGGGATGACCAAGCTTATGACTTGTGTAATGATGCATGCTTGCTTGATTGTGGTGTGTGCATGTAGGAGATGATTCTTGCCATGTCTTCTCTCCCTCCTCTTCTTGTCTCTTTCTCAAGATCCCTCTTACATACACAAAGGCATGGAGTAGAGGTAGAGCTTTTCATAGCTCCCTTACTCTTTGCTCTCTACTGAGCTTGTGGAATCTCCATTTGAGAGACACAAGTGGAGGTGGAGTGAGCCCCTAGCGGCCTCACATTCGGGAGTTAACCCTCATTAGGGTTGGCTAAGTGCTAGTCTCCGAACTGACCCTTGCATGGCATCTCTCTCTTCTTCTCTCCCTCTCTTGTGCAAGGTAGCATGTTGATTTGGTTAACATCTTTAGTGCCTACCGAGGGAAGGGCATTTAGGTTAGGGTCCTCCACACTGTATCACTTATTAGAGCCATTGCATAGCTCGATTGGAGTGCAAATCCACCGGTGGTTGTATGTTTGATATGTTTATCTGTTGTTTGATCTTGTCTACTTCTACATGGAGCTAAATGGAGCATAAGGAGCTTAGGAGCCTTCATTAGAAGTGGGAGACACAAGTAAGTGCCTAAACCTTGCTCTTGAAGTTCATGAATTTTTGTTTTCTTTAACATTTGTCGAACTTTTCACAAATATCATAATCCCTTAATTAGTCTTAGGTAATTAGGTTTTATTAATTATTCTAGCTATGATTGGGTAGCTAGATACTAGTTCTAGCCACCCACAAAAAGAAAAACACAAAAAATCACCAAAAAAGAACCCAAAACCTCATAAATCAGGGGAGGAGGTTAGGTGCATTTTCGACTCTGTCTATCTTCTGAGAAGATTATAGCCATACGCTTCTTCAAAGTCACAGCCGTGTCTTCCTTTGCCATGATCATATCATCCTTTTGGGCAAATCCTTTAGAAATTTTTTCATTAATATGAGCAGGGGCAATTAAGGGGAATAAATTGCATTTACAAGTATAAAGGGCATTAAAAAGGGATACAAATAGAGTACTGCTGAGTGTAAGGGGAATATCAGAGAGTGGCTATTAGAAGACACGTCTACCCTTCACAATTAAGAGATCTACTTGACCCGACAAGCGTACAGTTGTACTTTTAGAATTGTACACCCGTGTCCTTCTCAGAGTATGCCCATGTCTTTCTCAAGACATAGCCTTTCCGTCTTCCAAGAGTACATCCGTACCACTCCTTGAGTACGCTCGTTCCTTCTACCCTGCCACGTCAGGTAAGATCATACTCTCTCGATGGAGAAGTTGCAAGAAAACATACGTGAAATCTGAGGTGGTTGGAGATGGTGCTGGCCGACTTTGTGAAGGAAATCGAACAATTTCTCATTAGGTGTTCCTTCAAACCCAGTATCGGGTTCGACCTCGATCTTAAAAGGATGCATATACAAGTAAAAAAAAGATGTTAAAATGATTGTTAACTACACATCAATGAAAGAATAATGGAGATCTGCAGTTACAGTGCAAATGTCAGTACAACGCAATTCACGGTGGATATTAGCGAGTGAAGCTTGATATCATGGTGTGTTGAACTGAAATATACACGGTCTACATTGCACAAACATGCATCAAAAGCTAGCAATACTACAACTTTTCACTACAACACAACTATGGGCTAAACAACGATCCCCCATAAGGTTTTGTATTCAAGCTATACTAAGTTTGCGTTATTAAAATTTCAACAAGCATGACTATGAGAGACAGAGATATGGAATAGGCTTCCATATTCAAGATAAGAAGACCTTCTATATTGTAATTCAAAACAACGTGATTTACGTTGGACATTGGTGAGGGGAAGCCTTATATCATGTTATACTGACTTGCACTATACAAGGTCTATATTGCACTAGTATGTAACAAACAGGTCTCTAAAGCTCATGATACTATAGTTTTTCATTACAACGATCGTATGGTTTCATGTTGCACATGTATGCAACGTAGCCGATCGGATATAAGTTCCATATTCGCGCTATACTGACCACGTATATTGCAAGTCAATACAACACGATATAGGGTGGATGTTGGCGAGTTAAGCCTTTGATCGTGTTGTACTGAATTATAATATACGAGGTCTATATAGCACAAATATGTAGAAAACACTAAAAAGTGGCTTCTAAAGCTTGTGAATCTAGCCTATTTCTATTAAAAGCGCAAGTATGGGCTAGTAATCTCCTATAGGGTTTCGAATTCGCGCTATACTGGCCTTGTATAATGCAAGTCAGTAAAGCGTGATTTAGGGTGGAAATTCTCAAGTGAAGTCCATTGCGTTGTACTGAAGCTTAAAATCATTTTTCAATTATACATGATTTACATAGGAAAAGAAGGAATGATGCTCACAATCATTCAATTATGAAAACGAGACCGATAAGACTTGGAACTCACCTTAAAATTGCCTTAGGGTTGGATACTGTCTCACGGATCAGTGTCGGGAAGATTAGGAGGATTGCCAAAATAGAGGAGCAAGCAAGAGCAAGAAAATAGTTGCACAGAAAAAAAAAGCCAAGAGTGTTTGAAACTCACGCTAGAAATAATGCATGTGGGAGTGTGTGTGGTATCCCATGGTCTTTACACATGGCAAGATTACATTGGTGGTCACGCACGTTGTTTCATTATTAACTTGTACCATGTCTTCTTCTTCCTTTTCTTCTTTCATTATGAAGTCAATATGATGCGATATGGGGTTTCAATGTGTTGGAAGTCTTCCCATCGCATTGTAGTGCATTCAATTCTGAATTGTTTCCTTGTTGATCGTTTGAGCCTATTTTGTGTTTCTTTGATTGTGAATGCAATACAACGTGATTTACTAGTTTGAATATGTTGTTTGTTTGCATATCGCCTTGTATTTGAATCGATTTTTTGTGTTGGAGTTTTCTTTATTGTGGATTCAATACAATGCGATATGGAAGATTCAATGTGTTTGATGTCCTCTTATTGTGTTGTAGTGAATTTTATCCAAAATATTTTCCTTGTTTGTCACTTGAGCCTATTTTATGTGTTAGAAGAGTTCCTTTGATCGTGAATGAAGTACAATGTGATATGGGGGATTCAATGTGTTAAAAGTCCTCTTATAGCGTTGTAGTGAATTTTGTTCAAAATTTGCCCTTATTGGTCCTTTGAGCCAACTTTATGTTTTGGAGTTTCCTTCATTGTTGTGAATTCAATAAATACAATGCAATATGGGGGGTTCAATGTGTTGGAAGTCTTCCCATTGCGTTGTAGTGAATTTAATCCAAAATTTTTTCCTTGTTTTTCGTTTGACTTTTTTTTTTTTGCATGTTGAAGTTTCTTTGATTGTGAATGCAGTTTAACACGATGTTTAGGTTTGAGTGTGTTCATTGCCTACATATCACTTTGTAGTGATATTTATCCAAAAATTTTCATGGTTAGTCATTTGAGCCATTTGTCTTATTTTGTTATAGATGGTGCGCACAAAGAGGACTGCGAGAGCCTTCTCATCGAAGTATCCAAAAATAGGTCAGAAAGATGGACCGAGAAAAAATATTTCCAGCCTTCGGTCAATGAGGACTCAAAGGTACGAGCAGCATAGGTTCGTTTTACGTGACTGCGAAAGGTGCAGAGGCACATGCATTACGCAATTTTAAAGCTCCCATTCTAGCACCTTGTCAGATCCATTTGCGAAAGGAACCACTATGGTATACATTGGCAGGGATCGGTGTTGGGTTGCTTGCATGAGGCTGCCGAGGATTGGCTCATTGAACATTTTTAGGACAGCTACGTTCTCGCTGCCCATGCACACAGAGTAACAGTAATGTCAAAGGACATGTACTCGTATAGCTTCTTAGGTTCAGATATGATAAGACCCTAGAGACAGTGAGCCTCACTGACACAACAATGAAGGTTATCCTAGAGATCCCCCCTAAGGGATAGACTTGCTCCCTTCGATTATGGGAACTGCAGTCAGAAGAGGCCAATTAGAATTGAGGAGGATGAGGTGGTGCTATATCTATTAAGCCCATGAGGTGCTCATTCACATGTGTAAGCAGAGATCTTGTTCAAATTTGAAGTTTGGAGTTGGTGTGTGAGTCCTAGAAGTCCGAGAATCAAAGGTTCTTTTGCTATCCATAATTAAGCATAAAATTCATTAATCATTTCCACGATCGGGGAGAGGAGAGATAGTTGAATAAAAGTTTTTGCAATCATGTCTCTTTTCTTACCTCCATATGTGATATTGAGTTATATGGGCAGCTTGATTTTGTGCATTGCATGGACCTCGGTATAGCACCAAGCTCTTCTTGTAGTGTGCAGGTCAGGTCTTGCATTGACGTGGTGCATCGTTCGTGAGGGCCCACACTCCTCATCATCGTAATGGTGGGGAAGAAGAAGAAGAAAAAGTGGGTGTGAGATTTGCTTAGAGAGGGATCATAAAACATATGCGTGCCCATATTTGTGAGCCTTGTCCTAAGGGGGAGGATTGTAGAAAATGGTGTATGGCCGAGCTTGTCGAGGAGTTGTATGGCATCATTAGGTCCTTGAGGAAAGCATCATCATCTAGGAGAATGAAGAAAGCTAGGGAAAAATTAGAGCATTATTCATGTGCATTAGATAGTGCTTATGAGTGGCATCTTGATCATGAGGGGCATAGACGGAAGTCTTGTTCAAGCTTGAGGAGGAAAGAGACTTTAAGATTAGCATTGGAGGTGTTAGAGGAGGCATATGAGAGTGATGAGGATGTTGGCATTGTTTGTCATGATGTTGGGATGGATATGGTGGAGGTTGAGGGTGCATGGGAGAACCAGGAAGGTGGGAAATGCCAGGAGGAGTTCTCGGATGTCCCTAGTTTCGCATTTCGGCTGTCAACATTGTTGTGATAATGTGCATAGAGTGGAGTCTCTTGTTATGATGTCACCACATAGATGTTGTGGTTGTTCCCTAGGGCTGATGTTCTCATGGAGAGGAGTATAGTGTGTGATTCATTTTTCAATGGAGTCGATGGTGCCACATGCTTCCATTTTCGATATGGTTGATGATAGCCAGGTTTCTTCTCATGTTTATGATGTTAGTGTGATTATGGATCCATGTTGTTCCCACATCTACATGTGTAGATGCCCTACATGCTCGAGATGATATGATTTGTGATGATCCTTTGGTACATGATGTACTTCATGATGCTTTTGCTCTTATGGTTCATGAGGAGGATGTTTCTCACATGGATACTTTAGTTCTTGATGATGATCCCGAGGAGCTAGCTTTGGCTAGCTCTTGTGATGATCCTTTGGTACATGATGTACTTCATGATGCCTTTGCTCTTATGGTTCATTAGGAGGATGTTTCTCACATGGATACTTTAGTTCTTGATGATGATCCCGAGGAGCTAGCTTTGGCTAGCAATGATGCAGATGTGCAGGCTCTTGTTGAGTCTACTTTCAAGGTTCAAGATGCTCATTATCTGGATTTGGAGGTTCCATTGATTGGGCCTAATATGCATGTGTATGATGATCATATTGATGATGTTCCAGGTTCACAGGACATGGATCTCCATGATATTCTCTTATATGATAATGGTGTTTACCATGGTGCTAATATAGTGATTATGGAGTTCTTGGATTCTATTGATTATGATGATGATGATATGATGATTCTCATGCTTGGTGATGATGGCATGATGTTCCAGAGATGCAGATACTCTCATGATGATCCATGAAGGATGCAGATTCCTTTATGCTCTTTTATGTGATGATTATTCACATGATGGTGATCTCTATGATGTTATTATGGTTCATGCCAATTTTCATGGTGTTTCCATGCATGATGAGATCCACGTTTATGGATTTTTCCATGCATGATGAGATCCACGTTGATGGATTTTTCCATGTGATGAAGGGTTTATCCCATTCTTTTACGAGGCATGATGGGGTTGATTTTCCTATTCATGCCATGTGCTCTCATATTGATGATGGTTTTCATTATGGTATATGCTTATGGATGACATGTGGTAGCAAGAGAGCATGGATTTTCCTATGCTATTATCATAAGGATATCATTCACCTATGGTTCTATTTGTTCATACTCTTTGATGTTGATGGTGCTTGGCCACACACATGGAGGATGGAGCAGATTTCTCCTATTTTTATGAATCATGCATTGAGCATAGATGATGTGTTGACTTGTGGTTCTCTTCATGATGGGATGATACTTCTATGGATAAAATTTCATTGGTTATTGGTGCAGATTCATGTTCACATTCATGTGATGATGTTCTAGTGGAGGAGCATACTCTTGTTTCTCTATCGAGTATGGTGGATCATGGTAGTTCCATGGTGTTTTCTTTGATGGATGATCCGACCATCCATGAGTTCTTGATGTGGATGCTAAGATCCTATTTGGCATGGGTTTATGGTGATGATCTTTCACCATGTGCTTCATCGACACATTTTCATGGTGTTGTGCCACCTTGGGCACATGTTCTAGATATTGGAGGATCGATATGTTTTCTTGGAGATAAGCTATTCTTGTCTTATGATGCAGTTGTTGGTGCGTCATGGAGATTCTTATGTTTCACTCCATGTCTTTGGAGTATGGATCTTCTCATTGGTTCATGGTTCTATGCATTTATATTGTATGATATGGCATGGTTTCACATGTATATGATATGTGCACAACCTTGGCATGACCCTATCATGTTATGTGGGTCCGAGTCACAGATTCAAGATCTATCCACCGGGTGTGCCAAGTGTTAGCTGTGTGCATGCACTCCATAGATATGTATATGAACCTACCACAAATAACCTTGGGCATTTAATAATACATTCGAAGGGTGGCAGCCCATACCCCTTCGCATCCCACCTTTTCATTTCACCTTCATGTGCATGGAAGTTATCCATCATCTTCTTCCTTGTAATTGGGCAATGGAGATACACATCAATATAATAATGAATAAAGCAATGAAATTACAAGCAATGGCATTCAATCTCTGTGTGTGTGTGTGTGTGTGTATGTGTGTGTGTGTGTGTGCGTTAGTGATTTTCCATTGAAGGCTTTTGCCTTTAATAGATATATATTTTGGATTCACTTATATCTTCGCTTTTGGTTTTAGAGGAGGTTTCCTACATGGATATATGTCCATGGTTTAGGCATGTAGATTTGGACCAAGCCCAGATCTTTGTAATGGCCTACCATGAAGCGTAAGTGTCATGTGATCTAAATTGTACTTTTGGTATTTTGACATAGATACTATATTTACCGTCTCTCGACAAGAACAACTTCCATGCTCGGAGGTTTAGATTGACAAATTTCTTGATGGGAAAAGGTTACTGGGACTACATTGAAGGTGAACATGAGGAAAGATACTGGAGATTAATCTAATTGCCCTCTGCAAATGTAAAAGAATTCAAGGATTGGAATCAAGGAGAAAGGAAAGTCATGTATTGGCTTTCTATCAGCATACAGGGCACTATGATTGGGCATATACATGATACCAAGTCACCTAAGGAGACATAGGACACCTTGGTGAAGCTGTATAAAACTAACACTAAGGCACAAAAGATTCAGTTGAAGAATTCATACTCTGGATAAGAAAAATATGTTTGTGAATGATTATGCCTTGAAGATCAAGGACATTGTGGAATCCCTTGCATGAATTGGTGTTTTTGTTGATGATGATGATAAGGTGGAAGTGTGTCTACATGGTCTTGGTCCACAATACAAGGCGTTCAAGACATCTACTCTCGCGAGAACTTTCCCAACTTCATAATTTTGTGTCAACGTTAATCATTGAAGAGAAGAATTTGGGTGAAGGTCAATAATCTTCACAAAACAAAAATAGTTTAGAGCAGCAGGCCTTCTACACAAATACAGGTAGACGTTGTGGATGTGGCCGAACAGGTAATCAGAATTATGGTCAGCAGAGTAGCAATAGTTTAGAGCAGCAGGCCTTCTACACAAATACACAAATACAGGTAGACGTTGTGGATGTGGCCGAACAGGTAATCAGAATTATGGTCAGCAGAGTAGCAATAGTGCCAAGATTTGCAACACAGAGGTGGAAGAGGCCAGTTTAGAGGCAGGGGAGTCAACGAGGTTGTGGTAATTGGCAAAGGCAACATAATGATACACGAGGCTGTTTTTACTGTGGTAAGCCTGGACATGTGTAAGCAGATTGTTAGAAGAAACAATGTGATATGAAAAATGAAAATGTGCAATAAAATAACTATGCGTCCTCTAGCAAAAATAATGAGGATAATGAGAGGTTGTAACATGTAGTTAATGCTCTGTCTAGAAATGATGTAGCAACATGTAAGGATGATGTATGGTATATTGATTCAGGTGCTTCAAACCACATGATAGGTCATGGTGAGTAGTTCAAGGCAATGAAGAGTCTTGAAAGACCAGGTTTTGTTGAAACAGGGGATGACACTGCTCATCCGATTGCCCATGTTGGAGATGTGCCATTGTCTATGCAGGATGGTAAGGTGAAGTACCTTGTAGATATACTTCATGTTCCAAATATTATAAAAATTCTGGTTTCATTTGGCCAGATGATTGAGCAAGGTTTGCAGGTCTAGTTTAACCCTGATGGCTGTTATGTAGAAGAGTTTAAAGATAAGTGCAGGGTAGTTTTGCAAAAGGCAACAAAGTGGCTAGAATGTTTATATGCCTGAAGAAGTGAGTGCTACAATGTTTGCGAATGGTTTAGGAGTTGTTGCAGATATACAAACATTTGGCATAAGAGAATTGGGCATGTAAATGTGTAAAGAATGAAGTCTATATATTGACTAAAGAAATTATGACAAGGCTGCCTAAGTTTAAGATTGAAGGTATATAGAAAGTATGTGAAGCATGTCAATTTAGAAAGGAGACAGAGCATGTATTTCTAGATGACAGAAATGTGACCAGGAATGTACTAGATGTTGTGCATTCAGTTGTATGGGGTCCTCCGAAGACTATGTCCATGGGTGGCTATAGGTACTATGTAACATTCATTTGATGACCACACGAGGAAAGTGTGGGTGTATTCCATGAAGGAGAAGAGTGAAGTGTTCACTCATTTTCAGAATTTCATGGTGATGGTGGTTGAAAAACATATAGGAAAGCATGTGAAGTGCCTAAGGTCAGATGGAGGGGGAGAATACTTCTCCAATGAGTTCTCTGAACTTGCAAAAGAATGGCATTCAGAGACAATTTACATGTAGATACACTCTGCAACAAAATGGAGTTGCTGAGTGAAAAAACAAGCACATTTCAGAGATAGCACGAGCATTGAGGGAAGAGAAGAATATGCCACATATCTATTGGGATGTGTGTCTATACAATAGTTTATATCATGAATAGGACTCCTACTACAACCATACATGATGTAATGCCAGAGGAGAAGTTTACTATTAAGAAACCTAATTTGTCTCACTTGAAAGTTTTTGGATGTATTGCATATGTGCATGTGCCAGATGAGTTGCGTGTACTAAGTTGGATCCAAAGGCAAAAAAAATGTGTGTTTATTAGATATTCCCTTGAGCAAAAGGGATATAGATGCTATAATCCTACTACACGTAAATTGAGGGTAAGTAGGGATGTATTTGATGAGATGAATAGCTGGTATACTACTGAAAAAGATGTTGTTGGGGCTGGGGTAAGTGGAAACGTGGTTGCAAAGAATATAAGTCAGCAATCACAGTCATTGAGTGGACCAGGAGAGTCCTCATCTAGCGGTTCTGTTGATAGACCATGGAGTGACAGGCTGCATCATAATACCAGTCTTGGAAATGTAGTTGGTACATCACATAAAGGTAGGTTGTAGAACCCACATGTTTTGATGAGACTATTGGAAATGTGTGTTGGGAGAAAGCTATGGATGAGGAGATGGATGCATTGTATGGAAATGAGACTTGGGATTTAGTGCCATTGCCTCAAGGCAAGAAAACTATTGGTTGTAAGTGGGTGTATAAGGTGAAACATAATAGTAATGGTAGCATAAGTAGATACAAGGCTATATTGGAAGGCAAAGGATATGCTCAGACACATGGGATTGATTATGAGGAGACACTTGGCCCAGTTGCAAAGATGGCAACTGTGAGAGTTGTGATTGCGGTGGCTACAACTATAGGCTCATTTTTACATCAAATGGATGTAAAAAATGTGTTCTTGTATGGTGACTTGCAAGAAGAAGTGTATATAGATCAACCACCTGGTTTTGAGGATATAGGTCACCCGGAGTATGTATGTAAGCTTTGTAAAGCTTTGTATGGGCTGAAGTAAGCTCCATGTGCATGGCATGGCAAGATTGTTGAGTATCTTGTCACTATTGGTTTTCATATGAGATCACTCTTTATATGTGTGCAAGAGTGATAATGGTATTGTGATCATCACCATCTATGTAGATGATCTTATTGTTGGGGGGGTGACAACTTGGATGAGATTGAGCATGTGAAAAGTCTTCTCAAAAGGAAGTTTGAGATAAAGGATTTGGGAGATTTGCGCTACTTTTTGGGAATTAAGATCATTCGCACACCTGATGGTATTTAGCTATCTTACAGAGATAGTATGTATTGGGCATATTGTCCAAGTATATGGGATGGCTGATTGTAAGTCAATCTTGGTGCCATTAGATCAAAATGGAAAGCTTAGTGCAGATGCGGGTTATGTGTTGGAGGATCCCACTATATGTACAGGAAGATTGTGGGGAGTTTGATCTATATCACGATCAGCAGGTCAGATTTGAGTTACAGTGTTGGCTTAGAAAGCCAATTTATACAGGTTTCGCGCAAACCACATCTTGACAGTGTGCGACGCACACTTTGATATTTGAGGGCCATGATTGATTATGCATTGTTTTATGCAGCAGGCGTACCATTGGAGCTATATGGGTACACGTATGTAGATTGGCCAAGTAGCATCTTAGACAGGAGATCTACTAATGGATTTATGTTTTCATTGGGGAGTACTGCTGTGACATGGAGCAGCAAAAAGCAGCCCACAGTTGCCTTGTCGAGTACAGAGGAGCTGCGGTGGTAGCGTGTAAGGTAGCTTGGTTATGCAAGATACTTTGCTGATTTGGGGTTGCATGTGGAGAGAAAGGTTGTCATATATTATGACAATCTTAGTATCCACTTAGCATGTTCATATTATGGACTGCTTGTATATACTCTATTATGTGTGTTAGTCACTATCTTCTTTGTAGATCTCTTTTGTTGTGCGAAGAAGAAGAAGAATTTTCAGCCTCTCACCTTGTGTGTTCTCTTCTAGGGTTTGTGTGAGTGTGTGTGTGCATGCAAGAGCTCAAGCTCTCTTCTCCCTGCATCTTTTCATATCTGTTCTTATCTTATTCTTGTATCCTACAATGATGTTTGTGCAAGAATAAACCCATTCTTGGCTAGACAATGGTGGTAGTGGGATAGACTCTAGTCTACCAACATTATCGTTTGCATTAGCCAAAACATACATGGAGGGGAAATCCCATTCTCCGAGCAAAATTAGAGCCAAACTTGGCAATAAACCCCAGAAAAATTAAAATTTTCTAGATAAAATTTTAAAACACAAATGTAATTAGAAAATAATGCATCACTTTTTGCCAATGCAACAAGCATAAGACATACGCACTTACATAATTTCCCATTCACTAAACCTGTCGAAAGATACCAAAATTGCATGAACCGCCAATACACAAAACCTGTCTATATCAGAGTGCATATATAAGTGACAATTATTACATAACCACAAATCAATTGGAAGATCCCAAAATTGCCTAAACCACCAATACACAACTTATGCCTTCTTTGTAAGGATGCACATGATCACCCATATGTATAGCACATCTACTTGTATTCTGATGATCTCTTGGTAGATATTCATAGATAATAGCTGGGCATATTTTCACATATTCAGGCATTTGATCACATTGTTTGTAGGAAATATTACCAAACTTTGAACCAACCATTCCCTTTGGGGACAAGTATTTTTCAATCGGCCTTTCCATTGTGTCTCATTATGCAAGTGCATCGTGGCGTAATAAGGACAATCTATATTCACACACCGTAAACGGCCTGAGGATCTACTGAATTAAACAACACTGTCAAAACAACCAGAACTGCTTGTTATGTACTCAACCCACCCATGAGTGACCATCCTACCTCTGTTCTATACCATACATTGTAGAAGCAGTCCCACATGGTGGTAGCTCATAAACAACATATCCATCTTATGATGACGAGGGAAATTATCCACTCTATGTATATTGATGTAACTATGTAATGCAACATGAAAACTGCTATTGAGAGAAAGTGTAACTTATCCACTCTATGTATATTGATGGGACTATGTAATGCAACATTCAAACTGCTATTGAGAGGAAGTGCCTTAGACATTCTTCTATTTTTGAGTTTTATGCCAATGTATTTTATTCCACTTTTTTGAGCTCGAAATTGAGGGGACCACTCTGACAAAAAAGATCCATGTTACATGGATCTAGAATCCAAGCACTCTCATTGGCTGGCCTTATATTATTTTAATAGGCTCTAAAAGGGCCCATTTGGAGCTCAAATTTTCCCTAATGTCAATAACTCACGGATGAAAGGGTCATACACATGGGCACCCACCATTGTAAACCAGCCTACATGGTCAAAGTGAGTCCACATCTCTTGGAGATTGCCACCAGGACAAATTTTATTCACAAGGTCCAAGCCACTCCCTTGTCCACCAATAGTGGACATTTTAAATACATGCAGTTGGTGTGAGGTCTCTAGCTAATTAGGAAATAGAATGCTGTGAATAAATGGATATCTACATCTATTTTTTAGATCCAACACTGCATCTAATCCGTTTGAAATAACTAAACTTGCTCTCTTTGCATCCTCTACACACTTTTGAATCCTCCTCTTATCAGAATCTGGAGTCACTACATCAAGAAGCTCTTTAAGTTCTTGGTCTCCAAACTCAGCAGTATTTGTAACTCCATCACATAACAACATTTCCATAACAATGTGCAGGACCATAGTAGCCCCTAATTGTTTTGGAGTAGCGAAAGGATTGAATTGTGCATGCATTGCAATCTTCTCCTCCAAACTTTTTTTTTTGGCCTAGATGAACCCTCTTCATAAGGGTGTTCACATGAAGGTGTCTAAGTTGGCTAGACACACGCACACACTCTTGTTGAACACTCCAATTTGCATTGAGAGGGAGTGTTAAGATTGGCAATGCCAAATTGTTGGGGGTGAAAGGTGAGTTGGCCAATTTTTTTGGAGAGATGGTTAGTTCACACATCTAATTTTACATTGAGGTGGGGTGTTGAAATGTGCAATGTAAAATAAAGCTTGGGTTGTTTGGTTGAGTGTGTGACGCACCCTAGAGGTGCATGATATTATCTTGAGAGTTGTGAAAAGATAAGAATGCCACATAAGATATTATGTGCATGGTGAGATCCACATAAAAGAATGTGGGAAAGGAATTGTCACGTGGCATGATGATGTGTAAAGAAGATTGGGCTAGAGGTTGTCTATATTAGAAGCCTTTTAGTGTATGATTCATAACATATTGCAAATAAAAGGTGTTGAGTGTGCTTATCTTGTATACCTCTCATTAGTGTGCAATTAACATTATGGATTTTCTTGATTACTATGAGACTCCTTAAGCATATGGTTAATATGTGATTAACACTAGGCTTAGCAAACGATTCTCACTTTTTAGCATGAGCATGCAGACATGGGGATTTATTCATATGCTGATCGAATAGGGTATCGTTCACAATGACAAGGAACGAGAAACATAGTCAACTAACGGGCACAAGTGCAGTGCAAGATTTTCAAGAAGGTGTGACTCTTGGTTGGAGAAGGCCTTGGTCTCTTCCCCATAAGCCGGACTGCTAATATCAAGGCGAGATCACATTGGTCCAGTCCTTGCCCACCAATGGTGAGGTGCATCCACTCAAGGGAGGTCGAATGGACATGCCCAAAGGAGATGGAAAGCGAATTCCTTGTGTATCCACTCAGTCTGGGAATGGGGACATGCCTAGAGAGCTGATGGAAAACAGATTCCTTGTGCACCTTACAGAGCGGGCATAGGTGTAAAATAGGGGTCTATTTAGCTAGTCTATCTCACAGGTAGGTAGCTTCTAATGTAGAACCCTCCATAGAAAATGTTAATCTTAAACCATGGGGTGGCCTTCCACACCTCAGTAGTGTGACTTGCCACCACTGAGTGCCTTAACATTTTTCAGAGCTTCTCAACCTAGTTGGTGTGCTATGATTGCAGATCTGTTCCCTTCATCCCGTCAGTGGTTCTCCTCTGTCAGAGGCCCAATTTGCCAACTAGTTTGCCAAATTTAAGGACGTTGCTATGAGCCATTTTGGTGGAAGTGCCTTGGCCACCGCTTGAAGATCAACCAATGCTATGGGGTTCAAATCATACTGTAGAGTGATATCATCCCAGTCATGCCACTGGGCAACTCTAGCATCCCAAAGATATTGCCATGTGTAGACTTTTCTTTTGTGGAGCTTGTGAGCCTATCGTAATTGAAACATTGCTTGAGGCCTACCATCTTATGTGTTATAGAGTGACCACCATAAATTCTCCCCCAGGACTCCATCTCCAGTAATCAGACATTGTTGACCCACTGGAGAGATGATAGGATTTTCTTCCACCCAAAGACTTGCCCATGAATTAAGGGTTTGATCTGACATTTACCTCTTGTGGCTAAGTGGTGTCTCCATGATAGCATGGGAAGCCAATCCGGTTATCCCCAATCCCCCTTTCTACCTGGGGGCACATACTTGGTCCCATGCGACTGAATGCTAGCTCCTCCCCTCATATTTACTCCAGAGGAAGTCCCTGAATAGCTTTTCTTCTTTGATCTAGTTGGTATGGTTGAATGTGCATAGGGGTGAAATGAAAACCATATATGATGAGCAGATGTGTTTGATAATCACTAGTCTCCTGGTGAATAAGAGCTAGGCTTTATCCCAGTAGCGCATCTTTCCTTAGATTTTGGGATAAAACCAATCAAATCTCTACTTGTTTCTTACATCTGTTTCCAATGGGGCATCCTAACAACTCGAGAGTTATGCCATGGGAGATCCACTTAAAGCCATACTCGTGATCCCATTGTTCACGGTCTCCTCGATCCAGTAGGAGGGATTTTGCTTACTCAATACTGTTAATTGACGTGGATAATTGACAAAACTTTTCAATACCTGCTCTGTAAGAAATTATCCACATTAGACTCTTCATAAGCAAGGATCGAGCTATTATCATCAACAAAGAAGTGAGTGCTTATCTCTTTATCAGTTTTTGGAAGGGGGAGGCCTTTGAGAAGCCCTCATTCTTGGAAGTACTTCATGTTAGTAAGAAGGGGTTCTGTTTACCACTAAGAGCAGTTTGTGATGCTAGAGGGCATCCCTGACGGATCAACCTTTGTAATGAGAATTCCCCAGCGGGCGGCAACCCTGTTTATAATGACCTCTGAGTTGGCATTCCCAAGCAGGGCTCTAACCATCTGTACTCTTCTATTCCTCTTCCCCTCTTGCTCTCCTCCTCTTCCTTTCTCTCCCTTCTCTCTCTCTCTCTCTCTCTCTCTCTCTCTCTCTCTCTCTCTCTCTGTGCACCGTAGAGTCACTCTGTCAACCTTTACTTGAGCTTTGTGTTTTTCCATCACAAACTTATGTTGGCTTAATAAGTGTTGGCTCTGTAGTAGCAGCTCAACATCTATATACTTCTTTTGCAAGTTCCATATTTCTTGCTGCATATTTACTTTTTCTTATTTTACTTGTGATAGCTCCCAGGCCTACATTTCAATGATGGTGCTACTGAAATGTGCCTTCTCCCCTTCAAGGTTTTGAACTCTCTATTTGACTGCAAAAAGAGTTTGCATGTCTTTGCGGAGCTATTCCTTTGTGGCTTCCACTCCTTGTTGAAGAGAGACTGCTTTGTCTGCACACTATGACAGATATCTGCATGTAGCTTGTAACATTGTCGTATTGATTTCATCTACTATATCCGAAAAGCAGATCACTGTAGAGCTCTGTTGTTGTCCAGCCAGATCCGAAAGGATTGTGCCTTCGTTGGACTCTTTGCTTTGTTTCTCCTCTCAAGCCCCTTCTGCAGGCAGCATTTTCTTGAACTTGATTCTTTTTGTTGCGCTTGTCTTTGTGCATAAATCTGAATGCACCCACAATAGCTATCTGCGAACCTTGCATGCCTTGCAGAACTCCTTGATGTAGACCAATCTTGGTCTTTGAGTTTGGCCTAATATTCTTCATTTCTTCCTTCAGTTGTTGTTATAGAATTTTGGCCCAGGCTGCTGGTTTCCCTGCACAGGTGCATATAAATATAGACCCTTAGCTCTTTTTGACATATATGTTACCTTATGAGTAAAAACTATCATCAGCCCCCGAGGAGATCCTCAATTCTTATTTCATGAAGGGATTAGGCAAGCAGTTGAAAAGGGATCAACTGGTTTCGATCTCGCAACCATGACTCGTGCACTGTCAACATCTGTCTGGCTCTCAACTCTAGTCCTCTTTGAAGAGGCCACTTGGCTCGAGGATGCTTCACCTGTTGCATGTGCTGCCATATGTTGCTCACCAACATCCAAACCAAGGCGTTGCTTTCTCCAACCCTCAAGTGATGCCAATACATCGGGCGGCACATTTTGACATAAAGCGACATCTCTGCCCGGGACATGCCCCAAATGGTCTTTTACCCGGGTCACTGAACCTGTTTTTTCATATCCACAAAAATTACATTTCCACTTGCGGGAACCCCCACCTCCGACATATCCATCCCCTTTTGTTGCGTACTGCCAATAGGGATCTGTAGGCATAGTGAGACTTGAAGTTATCACATTTGTAGGACCGGTATTATGACGCAGCCTGCCATTCCATGGTCTATCAACTGCACCACTAGATGAGGACTCTCCTGGTCCACTCAAAGACTGTGATTGCTGACTTGCATTCTGTGCAACCACATTTCCACTCACATCAGCCCCAAACAGCTTCTTTTTCAGCAGCATACCAGTTGCTCATCTCATAAAAAACAACATCCTTGCTTACCCTCAACTCACGTGTAGCAGGGTTATAACACCTGTATCCCTTTTGCTCAAGGGAACACCCAATAAACACACATTTTTCAGCTTTTGGATCCAGCTTAGTTCTCAGCTCATCTGGCACATGCACATATGCAATGCATCCAAAGACTTTCAGATGAGACAAATCAAGTTTTCTTCCAGTAACCCCCCCTGTGGAGTTACATCATGTATGGCTGCAGTTGGAGTCGTGTTCATGATGTAAACTACTGTAGAAACAGCCTCAGCCCAATAACTATGCAGCATATTCTTCTCTCCCACCATCAATGCTCGCGCAATCTCAACAATGTGCCTATTTTTCTGCTCAGCAACTCCATTTTGTTGCGGAGTGTATCTGCATGTAAACTGTCTCTGAATACCATTCTTCTGTAAAAATTCAGAGAACTCATTGGGAGAAGTACTCTCCCCCTCCATCTGACCTTAGGTACTTTACATGTTTCCCTGTGCTTTTCAACCATAACTCTGAAATTCTGAAAATGAGTGAACACCTCACTCTTCTCCTTCATGAAGTTTACCCACACTAGTCATGTCCATGATGTCATGTTTTCTAAAAAACCCTTTTGAAGATGCTCTGTGGAGGGTCTCTCTCTTGATCTTCATTTGTGGGGTCTCCCTCTTGAACATCATGCATAATGTCAAGACGTCTCTTTGTTCGACTCTTATGTTGCACTTGAGACGATGTAGATGTATGCTCGTGGTGTGATTGTGGCACTCGTGATAGTGGTGTGAATGGTTTTGGGGCCACGCGCGAGGATCCAACTACTGGAGACTGGGTCAAGTTTGTTGGCTGCTGCGGGGAAGGTATTCTAGAGTCTTCTTGAGTTGGGGGCTCTCTTTCAAGCTCAGATTGGTAATTCTTAAATTCTTCAAGAAATAGATCAAGATAATTTAGTAAAAAGGTAGAAATCCCCAGACCTTTTTGTATATGTATATGTATGTAGATGTATATGTATATGTATATGTATATGTATGTGTATATGCATATGTATATGTATATGTATATAGGTATGTATCTATGTATATGTATGTGTATGTATATGTATGTAGGTATATGTATCTATTTATATGTAGGTATATGTATCTATTTATATGTATATGTATGTAGGTATGTATATATCAAAACTTAACAACGTTTCTTTAAAATCTGATATGCCAAACCTTAAATGTAACATGAACTATGTATGTACGTATGTATGTGGGTATATATAAATTTACAAAAAATTTGGACAGCATCTCCTTTGCATTTTCTAAAAAATCCCAAAATAAACTTCAAAACTTAACAATGTTTGTTTAAAATCTAACATGCCAAATCTTAAATGTAACATGAACTTTGTATGTATGTAGGAATTTAGTATATAATTTAGTGTATGTATGTAGGTATGTATTTATGTATGCATATATATATATATACATATATGTATTTATGTATGCATATATATATGTACATATATGTTTACATATGTATTTGTATATGTATATATCTGTATGTATATGTATCTAATATGTATATGCATATGGATAGTTTATATATATTTATATGTTTGTATAGGTATGTATTTGCATAGGTAGGAAGGTTTACATATATATATATACATATACATTTACATGCATATAATTCAGTAGAAAGCAAAAAAGTATCTTTGTCTAGGAGCTCCTCACTTAGAGGCACATGATTTAGAGGATAGTCCAACCACCAAGGACATCTTTTATATTCCCAATCAGAAACCCCTCTCTCAACCCATTCCTTCGGGTACATTGTTTTCGAGGAATTTGGATCTACCCATTCTTTGATTGCTTCCGTCTCTTCGTCCATTAGACCTTGGCCAATGAGTAGCTGCACCCACCTACATATCCAAAATAAAACAAACAGCACTAAAATATTTTTTTAAATGCGTATATGTATTTTCTACAAAAATAGAATGGCATTAGAAGATATATACCTGTAGACAACCCTCTTTGCAGCATTCTCCGCTTTTGGCCTTCCTTCACTTTTCCAAGCTTTGCCCACACCTCATGGAAGGCCCATGGTATGTGTTTTGATCGCTCCTCTTGCACCCATTCCATAAATGGTGGGATGTAGATAACATCATCATATACCAATAAACCCTCCAAAATAGAGTCCGCCTCCCCTATTAGCTTTTCCCAATACAACTCTTTCTTCATATGCAGCAACATTTTTTTGTTATCCCCAAACATCTCCAAAATTACCTTGTCCTTTGCCCTCTCGGTCATAAGCATTTGAAGCAATTCCGTCTTCCTATTTCAGCTCAGCATCATACCAAAACCATAAGAGATTAGATGTTAAGGTTAGTTTATGTTAAGGGAGTTTTATTGACATGGGACATACCTTTGAGTTGAAATCCGAGATATGGCGACTGTGTAGAGCTTTTCTTTGGTCAGAGCAACCAATCCCTTCTTAGACCAATCATAGTTATATACGAGTTGAAAGAATGCATCTTGTATGATTGCCAAGATTGTAGTTGGAGCATTGTACCATTGCTCTCCCCTTCGTCGCTCCAAACTAAGCTCCGTTAAAGCCCACCTCCTTACGTCTTCACCAAGGTAGTCCAATATGGATGATTTGTCCGCCATTCCAAATCGTTGAAACATGAAGATCTCATGTGACAATGTGGGTGTAACACTAGTGCGCACCAATCTGTTGTGTAAAGAGTCACAATGAGCCAAGAACTTAACAATGACTTCACAATGTCCGTAATTAAGTAGAGAGAGATCACTTACTCATTTTGAGATCACAAAGCCAATAGCAATTCTCCTTCTTGCTTCTTGTCCACAACCAAAAATTGACATTTGAACCGGACATGGCGTGAGGGGCTATGAGACCAAGCTAGAGAAAACAAAATAAAGATATTACAATATATTACTTTTAATGTTGCATAAAATCACTCTATGGCATTCAAAAGAACATACCTTCGTGCACTCGAGACATCCATGCCTTCACACGATGATTGCCATCCCAAACAAGAAACTTCTTACCATTGAGATCCTCCCACTCAGTTCCTCTGATTTCATCCTCAAATCTGTCATGTTGTATCACCCAGTATGGTCCCCATTCTTGCAAGTCTATTTGTGTGACCGTGAAATACATAGAGCTTCCGGGACATGTAAGTGAAACTAAAAAAGGAGGAGATGCTTCGACATAGCCATGGCAGTCAAAGGAATCACGAAACACCTCAAGTTGGCTAGAAACTGTACGGATGGCTTCATTTGGAATCAGCCTGTATAAAGGGACCAATGGGGTAGAGGAATTGCGTTGCACAAAAAACTTAGTGAATACATCACCAAGCAATCCCAATTCAATAGATTTTCCAAGAAGCCTTCTATGGGTCTCCCCTTGACCAGTACTAGATTCACGCATCTCCATGTGAGTTGGAGGAGGTGAGCTCATTGAGTCAATTTCGTTCTCCAACACAAGTGCTTCTTCCTCATGAACAAGAGAATTATGCGCTTCTGTTTCCTCTCTAACAGGAGATACATGTGAGGACATAGGTGTCCGTGATTGAGCTTCCTCGCTAAGAGTCAAACAAACACGCCCAGATCTAAGTGAGTATCCCCTGTTGTCTGTAAGACACACACACCAAGCCCAAGTAAGCATATCTAAAAACATTAAAACACAATCTCATTAGAATCTTGGCTATTCACAATCTTGGCTATTCACATCATATACCTTTCTTAGTCTTTGCCTGTTGTTTTCCTACTTTTCTTGGAGCCATCTGTCTCTCTTTTGCCCTGAATATGAGTAGCAAACAGTTTGAGTTGAATGACAGATAGAGATGATATCCTCACACATAAACCCTACTTTATGTCTATAGGAAAACATCAACCTCACACACAAACCTTACTACATGTCTAAGAAAACATTCAGGATGGTGAAAGCTCTAGAGGCTAGCACACAACTTCAAAGAGTAGATAAGTAAGCTCACAAGGCATGATACCAAAACCAAGATCGGGCCGTAACTATAGGACCTATTCAAAGAAACCTCTAGGAAAGAAACATTCACCCATCATCAACTAATGGGCCCCACTGTGCTGGATCCACCATCATGCCGAAACCAGCCCCAATAGTGCCAGGCCCATCTAGTTTTTTGGAAACCATAGAATTGGACTGGATGTAGGGAGTATTAGATTACTTGAATAAATGCATGACAAATGTCCCCAAATAAATGTCCAAACTACAAACAATCATAAGGAAAAAAGATGTGGCATGTTCTTAGAGCACAAAGTCACAGAAGAATTGAGGAGCTAGCAAGAACCACTATAGGAAGAACTGCACAATCTTGAGGAGAGCCTAAGCCAATCACGTGGAAAACCTACAAAGGCAGCTAACAGAGATCCAAGAGGCCAAGAAAGGGCTAGGACAAGAGGCTTCCTCCCCCTCACCATCGCCTCATCTCCATCCTCCACCTATAGTAGCCAAGGGATACTACCAAGGGAAGAGTCAAATATGGGTACCAAGGAAGGGGGGTGACATTCATTTTTAAAGGTATCCTTATAAGCTTAAATAGGGGCCTGTTAGTCGGGATCTCATCAGATTAGTCTTGAGTGAAATTGTCCAAGAGTAGGATTGTTAAGCTGAGTGGAATCACTGAGTTAAGTGGGATTGCCATGATTTGAGTTCACAGAGTGCTACGATCCTAGAAAATAGAATCTTTATGGAGCTTAGATTTACAATCATTTTATATCCATACATGCACATTGGGATTACATTGGGATTAGTTGTATTGATGATTACCTTGTGAGAATAAGAAAAAAACATAGAGTTTGAAGAATATACACATGCTTGCAAGCTTAGTATCTGAATTGAATTTGACAACTATACACATGATGCCTTAAAACACATATAAAAGATTGCACATCTCCCCACTTGCCCCCGTTGCTCCAGCCACTCCAGGCTCCCGGAAGAGCCTGGAGTGGCTGGAGGGATAATTAATTGGATGGACAGAAGGCTTGCAACCCAGCCCACCGTAGCTGCCATTGTCCAGGGGATCTCTATGACCTGGCCAAGGTTCCAACTGTCACTGGGAGAAACAAGTGATACTCCTTTAGAAGGCCCAGACATGAAGCCATGGTGCCATTTGGTGAAGTTTCCATGTGCATTGTGTACTGTGATAAAGACTCAACTGCAGAACTCTGTCCGCAAGGGCGGCTGAGTCAAACTCAATCTGAATGTATCCATTGCCGAGGAATCGGATGTCGCAAATCAGTCCTTAATGATTAGTATGGCTTGCAAGAGATACCGGACCTGTCCTTATGCGGGTCAACTACCGACAAACGCAGCCTCCAGGGTGGCAACTGAGGATGATAGGAGGATTCTAAAAATATACAAAAGAGGAGGAGTGGCTGCCATGGTACTCTGAAGGTGGGGAAACAAAGGGCTACTCTCATAAGCCAAACAAATATTGACGCAAGTATAAAAGAACCCCAGAAGCAAAGGAGGTGCAAGGAGATGGGTAGAAACAGAGGGTCAGTAGATTGTGGGGTGAAGTTGTTCAAGTGCAGCCACCCCAGGCTCCCGGTAGAGCCTAGGGTGGCTAGAGCAACGGGGGCAACGGAGGCATCATGATCGGTTAAACCGGTCTCCTCCCCCACCTTCACCTTCACCTCCACCTCCACCTCGCCCTCGCCCTCTCCCTCACCTGCCACCAACATACCCGCCACCTCCAACATAGCCGCAATCTTCTCCACCGCCTCTAGCGCCACTACCTCCATCTCGGTCGCCTCTGCCTCCAGCGCCGCCCGCGGTATCTCAATTGGCCTCGACAATGCCTCCCTTGCCCTCGTTGCTCCAGCCACCCCAGGCTCCCGGCAGAGCCTGGGGTGGCTGGAGCAACGGGTGCAAGGGAGGCATCATGACCGGTTAAACCGGTCTCCTCCTCCACCTCCACCTCCACCTCCACCTCCACCTCCACCTCCACCTCCACCTCACCCTCTCCCTCACCATCGCCGCCGCCACCAACATAGCCACCACCTCCAACATAGCCGCAATCTTCTCCACCGCCACCTCCAACATACCCGCCGGCTCTCAATTTAACAGAAAAAGAACAGCAGAGAGAACAGTACCTCTTTTCACAGATGCGTTCGCCTGTTTGCCCGTTCGCCACTGCTGAGTTAAGAGTACCCTAAAATATGTGTACCATATATGTGTGTGTGTGGCCTAAAATATATATAGCCTAAAGATAGATACATATATATATACACATATATATACACACATATATATGGCTAAAAATGTATTAAGCTATAGATAGACACACACACACACACACACATTTTTCAATGGTTCAATATGTGTGGCATACTTTTCAAGATACATATATATACACACATATATATGGCTAAAAATGTATTAAGCTATAGATAGACACACACACACACACACATTTTTCAATGGTTCAATATGTGTGGCATACTTTTTTAAAACTTTTCTATTATTTATGTTATTGAAATTGTGTGTGTGTGTGTGTGTGTGTGAGTGTGTGTGTGAGTGTGTGTGTGTGTGTGTGTGTGAGAGAGAGAGAGAGAGAGAGAGAGAGAGAGAGAGAGAGAGAGAATATGTGATGCACAACAAAGAGAAAACTCATGCTCTTTTAAAACTTTTTTAAACAGTTAGGCTTAGAAGAGAGAGAGAATATAGTTTAGTCTAGGTATTTATATATTGATGTATATATATATTTTTTAGTCCAAGTATTTATTAGGTTACACACACACACACACACACACACACACACACATATTAAGCTATATGTATTTTAATAAATGTGTGTGTGTGTGTGTGTGTGTGTGTGTAGCCTAATAGATATATAGTCTAATATATCTATATATCCTAAAATAGAGAAAAGGCTAGTCTCTTTGTTAATACACACACACACACACTAAAATATATATATCCTAATAGATTCTTAGCCTAAAATATATACAATATAATATATAAATATAGACATGTGTGTGTGTATGTATTTACAAAGAGACTAGTCTTTTATAAAAATAATACTTACCAATAAATGTATATATTTGTATATTTTTTTATATATTTGTAGATACATATATATTTGTATATTTTTTATAATTTTTTTTTTTGTCGTGACCATTCTCAATCGTGATTGCTCCACCTTGTTTTATCATTTCAACCGCCTTCATTCTCAATCGTGATTGCTCCACCTTGTATTATCATTTCAACCGCCTTCATTCTCAATCGTGATTGCTCCACCTAGATACCTGATCTATTTTTGTTTCATAAAGTCCCACCTGTTCCTTCATTTTTATATTTTCATTTCACATTTTTGTCTCTCTTGTCCTTTCTGTGCATCTTCATATTACCTTCCCTATGGAGCACACTGTCACCTTTGAGTGGGAGTGAGTGGGAGCTTGATGGCTGCAGCAAAAAATCTCAAACTTTAATACTTCTCCACCAGACCACGCTTGTCAATCATGGATATCTACAAGGGTTTCTGCCTTCATCACACGCCCTTTCTGGAGTGAAAGTACTAGGACCAATGGAAGCCTACAGGAAATCATTGCTCATTATGATATGGAGGGCAATAAAAACTACCTCGTAAGATATTACTCGAAGTAAAACATATATGCTACAATGTAGCCCTCTCTGTGTGCAGCTGATAGTCTTGATTCTAGTGCTAATTACATTGCCCAAGATGTCCGACATTTGGAGACTTCAGTGGATAAAGAATTAGGGACACAAAACACCCATGTTCATATCTCGGGCTCCTCCTCTAAGAGTAACAACTGTTTTTGCAACCAGGTGAAGGCAGGAGCAATCCAAAAGGTTCAAAGCACAATATCTCTAAAGATGAATGTATTGCTTTTCAGAGAGTATACTTTCAGTTCTTTGTAAGAAGGAGGAACCTTCTCTTCTACGTTCATTGTTGGAAAAAGTTACTCGAGTCATCCAAGTCCAGGAGGTGCCAAGACATTATGATGGTGATTCCATCCTAGAGTTTCCACCAACATATGGCAAAATAGGAAATATAGATGGAATGGAGCAAAAATATGATGGTCACCTATGGACACGTCCAGTAACATCAAACATGTCTGTAAGTTGTAGCGTGCGTATTAGCTATTGTGTTGGTACTTTGGAGTGCCATAGGCTCAGCTGTCCTTTTTACTTGAACAATAAAAGGTATAACAACACCTTCTTTCATGGACATCTGACAAAAAAGATTGCAGTTGGACTTCTGAGACAGAGGATGAGAAAACTAAAATAGTTTGTCACTTTTGTCGCAAAACTGCACACTGTGTGCAAGTGTGTAGATGTGTTGTGTATTACGTAATGCCTCGTGGCACAATTATTACAAGAATGATGCTCCACACCGGGCTGCATGAACATCCAGTTCAGCCAGGAACTTCAAGGTCAATGTTGGAGCGCGTGAAAATGTTTGTTTCTCAAGTGTTGAAAGCCCAGAGAAGTGCAAGTCCTCGAAAAATATAGATGGATATTGTGAAGGATATGCTATTTTCCTCCATGATGAATCAAAATGATGAGCTACCTACAAGTATTGGGGATCATGAGCTCTGCAATTTTTTGGAGGAGTTGAGTCCTCTTGTGGAAAACCAGAGGTGAGTATTCATTCTGTAACTTAATTATATTTGGATGTATTTTTCTACATTTGGTCCTCTCTTTATTGTGAAATTATGTTTTTTAGCTTTAGACGAATTGTATCCCAGGAGAAAAGAAAATTGATGCCGGCAGGAGAGGGCTTTGATAGCATCCTTCTTATACAGAGAAGATCTCGCTATTCATTTATACAAGGTAGCCGTTTCCCAGTACAAGGTGGCTTTGATGACAAATGTTATGTCTTTATCTGTCTTTGCGAGGACCAGCATCAGGCGTGGACTTGGTGAATCGCATGCGGTGTGATAGTGGAGGTGACTTGTCAAAGTCCTGGGTTTTGTTTGATCACACTCATCGAGTTTTTGGTTGGTCAACAATGGCTTGTCATGTTTACGACCCAAGGTGAGAACCCAAGGTGAGACTACATAATACAGTTAATGCCAGGTTCATTCGAGAATTGAATGAACCTTTGAATATCCTAGTGAAGAATGCCAAGCCAATTTCCATGGCCGAAGTAGTGCGGATGGCGAAGGATTTCGCCAAGGCCTTTCATGTCAAGGTCCCACCGAAGCCAGCACCATCATCTTTCAAAAGATTTCTAGCTCCTGAAGGTGATTCCAACCTTCCACCGCCTAAGAAACAACAAAGTCAAGATCAAGACATGGAAAGTTCTAGAATGGAAGACGCTATAATAACTGTTAAGGATTTGGACATGGTATAATGGATTACCCAACTCCTTTTGGATCAAGGTTTTCGCGGCGAGAAAATCAGGGAGACCAAGATTCGAGACTCCAACTCCTTCATTCCAAAGTAATCAGGTTCCTTTGCGCCAAAAATTAGGGAAATCCTAGAGGTAGACCCTCTAACCAACCCTCAGTTTTTCAATCCAAAGTAATGCAAGACCTCTGCCTCTAAATAAGGGAAGTCAAAGGGATCGGCCGTCCACTTCCAAGGCAATAACGCTAGAAGTGATTGAAGAAGAAGAACATGAAAGAGATTATACTCCACCTGCGAGATGAGGACATCTCACGTTTTTTAAGTGGGGTAGGATGTAAGATTCCACCCTCCAACTTTTGAGGTGTAAAGGTGTAAGAACATCCCCTTCTGTTCCTGTAGTTATTCCCCTCTCTGAAATAAAAGAAAGATCTTGTTTTACCCTGTTTTGGTCTAGAGAGAGAAAATGTCTAGAGAGAGATAATCCAAAATTGAGATATCTTTGGATATAAAAATCCTCCTAGTGTCTAAAATGGTTTCCCCTGAAACAAAAATTCAAAAAGAACTTTCCAATGTGCATTTGGAATTAATTGAAAATGTGTATAAAGGACCTTAGCCTAAGGGTCAAGATTTTCTGAAACTTTTGGATTATGGTCTAATTAAGGTTCCTATGGACCAATTGGATTAATCCAAGTGTTGGGATGAGATAAATCCAATGAGTAAAAGAAAATACCCAAAAATGAGTAAATTCTCACATCAAATGAAGAGTTGACTGAGTACAAGGTTTATTAGTTAAAAACTATGAGATATTATTAAAAAAATGAGATAATGATGCATTTTTAACACCTTGGTAAGGAGGGGGGAGACTTTAAGGTAGGCACCTATTTCACACATGTGGATGAGTTTTGAAATCAAAGAAATTGTGATTTTTTAATCTCTCCTCTCTCCTCTCTCCTCTCTCCTCGATCAAACTGGATCAAACTGGATCAAAATGGGAACTAAACTAGTCCAAATCTTGTCCAAATTCAGCCAAACTATAGCTCGAAAATTCTAGAACTTAGTTGGACTCAGTTAGTGGCCTCCCTCACCTATAAATAGACCATCATTCTTTTGTATTCTCATCTTTGAGCTATACCATGCCAGTATTACATTAAAATAATGATATTTTCTATTATCCCTTAAAAATCCTCTAGTTTTAGAGAGAGTGGAGCTTCTCTCTCTCTTCAACCATCCTTGGAGCTTTCCTCTCAACACACTAACCAATTGATTAGTTGGGGGCTTCTTCTAAGATAGAGAAGCAAGCAAGCAAAATCAAGAGGTAAGGTGTAATTTCATGGTTTTTCTCTACTATTCTCAATGTTTTCACTTCTCAACCCCTCTCAAGCTTGAGAAGTTTCTAAACTAAGTGTTTATAATACAAATCAAGATTTTCTTATTAAGAGTTGTGAATTATTTAAAAAGTTTACATTTATGCTTAATTAGGATGCTTTTTATGTTTATCTCTCTCTCTCTCTCTCTCCAAAAGAATGGTCATTCCTATGACCAATTCTGTATTCAAAGGATGCTTCTCATTGATAAATTCTCAATTGATAAATCAAACTCTAGGCTAGAGGTTAAGAAAGTGGCTTTTTATACTTTTATGCTTCTAAAATTATGATAATCTTATGATTTAAATCCATAAATTGAATTTAAGTTTAGAAGATAGTTATACTATCATAATTGTATTTCTAAGTTTATTCTTTTCACAAATATGAAAAATTATCAGTAGTAATAGCCTTTTTAAGAAATCGATACATAATTCATTCTTATGCATAACGTGAAAAGAGGACTTCCTACCATATTCTAGGATTGGTCATCCTATGCTAAAAGAATGATTTTCATCACATTCAATGGAAAACTACTTTTTAAGGTTTATGCATAAATAAATAATTAAGAAAAGAGAAAAATGTGGTAATTTTATTTAAAAGATAAAAGTGGAATTCCCATGACATTTGGAATTCAATCATTTAAATCGAAAAAGTGAAATTCTTAGTATATTGAATTAATGGATATTTTTATTAAAGAAAAAAAGAATTTTTGATAAATTTATTTGATGTGATAAAAAAGGAATTCCCATGACATTTAGAATTCAATAAATTAAATGTAAAAAGAGAATTCCCATGATACTTGAGATCCAAGAAATTAAATGGAAAAAAGAGAAATTTTTAGCATAATTCAAATTATGAGTATTTATCAAAAGTGGAACTTTGAGCATTATTGGGAAATATGGGTAGAATTGATTTTTGTAAATCCCATGAATCTTTTACTCAAAAAGAAGAATATTTAATATATTTCACTTGAGAAAATTAAGAAAGAATATGAAAATATCCGTTGAGAAAAAGAACCTTTACCTAGGCTAAGCAATTGGCAGAAATATTAGAAAAGTCCCATCGGTATCAAAAATAGAAAATGTTACTAAATGTGATGTGAATGAAGGGATGAGAATGAGATTTGAGGATATGTGAAAGGATGCGATAAAAATGGATGTGGACATGAATGAAGAGATGAGAATGAGATGTGAGAATATGTGAAAGGACTTGATATAAGTGAATGTGAATGTGGATGTGATAGGATGTGATATGATGCAAATGAATGTGGATGTGGATGTGAATGAAGAGATGGGAATGAGATGTGAGGATAGGTGATAGGATGTGATGTGATATAAATGAATGTGGATATGGATGTGATAAGATGTGGTGTGATGCAAATGAATGTGGATATGGATGTGATAAGATGTGGTGTGATGCAAATGAATGTGGATATGGATGTGATAAGATGGGGTGTGATGCAAATGAATGTGGATGTGATAAGATGTGATGTGATGTAGATGGATGTGGATGTGAATGTGATGAGATGTGGATGAAATGTGAATGGATGTGAATGTGACGTGATGTAAATAGATGTGAATGAATGCAATGTGATGTAATGTGAATCTGGATAGGTGTGACTGGATGAGATGTGATGTGATGTAATGTGAATCGGTATAGATGTGAATGGATGAGATGTGATGTGGATGTGAATCAGAATAGATGTGTTGTGGATGTGATGTGATGTAATGTGAATCGAGATAGATGTGAATGGATGAGATGTGATGTGGATGTGATGTGAATCAGGATAGATGTGAATAGATGAGACCTGATGTGAATGGATGTAATGTGATGTGATGTGAATCTGGATAGATGTGAATGGATGAGATGTGACGTGAATGGATGTAATGTGATGTGATGTGATGTGATGTGAATCCGGATAGATGTGAATGGATGAGATGTGACGTGAATGGATGTGATGTGATGTGGATTGGGGTAGATATGAATGGATGAAATGTGATGTGATGAGATGTGGATATGGGTAGATGCGAATGGATGAGATGTGATGAGGATAAATGTGGATAGATGTGATGAGATGAAATATGATGTGATTGGATGAGAAAATGGATGAAGGATGATGGGAATACATATGATTAGACGTGGATTAAGTAATGTGGATTGATGTGGAACGATGTGAAAAGATGAGAGTTCGTTAGAAACTGTATTTATGACTTGTTTTTAAATGATTGTTTTATATCAAGAATGCTGGGGACGCATTTTGACCATCTTGAATGAGGTCGTGGAGACCTAAGTAATAAAGTTGCAACAGCTAACGGAGAGTCAATGGAGGACGTCTCGCGTAGCAAGGTTGTCGGCCGAGGTCCGGCGACCTTAGTTCAATTTAAATGGTGAGCTTCCGATACAGTGGATGAGGGACCAAGGAAGTGGCCTATGAGTGAAGCGCTAGGTGACTTGCGAAGGATCCTAGAGGGTACTGACCATACGGTGACCAGCCTTAGTTCAATTTAAATGGTGAGCTTCCGATACAGTGGATGAGGGACCAAGGAAGTGGCCTATGAGTGAAGCGCTAGGTGACTTGCAAAGGATCCTAGAGGGTGCTGACCATACGGTGCTCGGGCTCTGGGTCGCTGAAGATACCCACACGTGCATCGAGGAAGAAAATGGAACAAGGAGTTAGAGTTGTTTTCTGAATCTAGGCATGGATCTGGTTGATTGACCTTGGTGGTCCAACGGATGAGTCCATGGCTCTTTTATATGGATCTGTTGGTTGATCTTGCTGATCTTCAACGGAGAGTCCATCTGGATTTTTATAAGTGAATATATTTTCGGGTACTATGAGCTAGGAACTATTGAAAAGGCCCCTGAGTGGACAGGTGGTGAGAAATCTGGTTGCCAATAATGCCATAGGTACATCGATGAAGGAATGATTGGAAATTAGAATTCAACTAGATATTTTGGAGGATTATGATCAATGATACTATGGTTTCATTAAAAGATTGTTTTGAAGACAACTGAAGCTGTGAAAAAGGCAATTTCATATTGGGTGTGTAAGTGGTGTGACTATCTTGAAGTTTGCATGAAGCGCCGGCTAGGGGGCTTGGTATCCAGGACAAAACATAACCAAATTCCTGAATGGATCCTATCACTAGAGTGCTTGGGTGGTTGGCTAACCCATGGGACTGGATGGGGTTAGGTTGGACTGATGGATCCCTAAACTGAGACTCAATTCTGTTATGGTACGATAGATGAAGTAACCAGGACAAAACATAACCAAATTCCTGAATGGATCCCTAAACTGAGACTCAATTCTGTTATGGTATCCAGGACAAAACATAACCAAATTCCTGAATGGATCCTATCACTAAAGTGCTTGGGTGGTTGGCTAACCCATGGGACTGGATGGGGTTAGGTTGGACTGATGGATCCCTAAACTGAGACTCAATTCTGTTATGGTACGATAGATGAAGTAAATCTTGGATAGTCTTGTTCTATGGAAAAGAATCAATGGCTGTGCCTCTCGATGATGAAAAAAGCATTGGTCTCTATGATCCAAGTGCAAGTCTTTTTCTTGATCTGACCATGTGACTTACGGGTTCGGTCGGATCAGTTTGGTTAGTTAAGGCTCTTGACTATGTTAGAATAAAAATATCTTGGAGGAATCGCCCGTGCTTTCTGGGTGAGGGAAGTTTTTTCGGGTTCGGTTTTTGGAAGAACCGAGGGATTACTCTCTTGTTTGGACATTTGTGGGTGAGGCCTCGAGTGAAAGGCTCTGCCCTCTGCACAAGAAGTGCTACTTTCGCTGATAGCACCCCCGAATTCGTTACGCGGAGGGGGCAGGGATCTTTCAGCTCGTATGAGAGCAAATTGGTTGAAGTGGATCAACTGAGAAGCAAGAAATATTAATAATTTATGAAGTACCAGTAAAAGATTGTCATTGTGTGATAAAATTCATATAAATTGATATTCAAAATAAAGATACATAAATTGGCAATTGGGTCTTCTGATGGAAGTACCATAATTGTATGGAATCCCTAACTTGCTTGAGGCCTAGATATGACGGTATTTACCTTCTAACTCCAAGGACCATGACTACCCGTATATACGATAGGTATAACTGCAGCTCTTTACTGATAATATATACGAGTAAATCTAAAACCTTAAAATTATAAGAAAATATGCTATTCAGATGATGAATTCAAATGCTAGTTGATATGATTTTAGAATTCTAGTTGAGAATTGATGAGTTGATTTGGATTCTGATTGAAAGATAATGATTCCTGAATTCTAGTTGAAAGAAGATAAGTTTAACAAAGCCACAATGAGGATGAATGGGACGAATCCCAGTGATGACGATAGTAACTAGAATGATGATTGTGACTTCAGCAAATCACTATGAGATTAGTGGATTGTGCTGACAGATTGCTACGGTTGACCTTGACCCAGTGACTCTAATTAAGGGATGACAAATTGAGAAGCTGCTGCATAACTGAAATTCTCGTGGAGGAATGTTCAGATGGAATTTTCGGTCTGATGAACCATTACTGTGTTAAGAATATGAATGAATTATTCTCTGATAATGAGTTTTGTATGTTCTTCTGTTAGAAGGGATCTTTATCCCATGATTCTGTGGGGGGCTGACCAATCTAAAAAGAATCCCAGAATCAATTGGATCTAAAGTCGGATTTGAATTATAAATAAAGGAACTTAACAAGAATTTTTGTATTGATAGGATCATGGATCGAGGTTGTCATGGTAGGAATGATAACCCCCAAATCAATGAGGAAGCGCTAAACTTGGATGTTCATAAAACTCTTCACATAGGGTGAAGGGAAAAACTTGGGCGAGGCTGTGGAGAAGTGGATTGAAGTAATGGAAGAGTACTTTGATATCATCGGCTACAATGAGAGGAGCAAAATGGCTCTTGCTAGGCTGAAAATTTCTAGAAACAGCCAAGGTGGCATGGAGAAACCATTGCGACACCAACCACCTAGATAGGAATACCCAGTCCTGGAATGATCTCAAGATTTACCTAAGGAAGAGATTCTGTCCTCCTGACTTTTTGGAAACCAAGATGAACGAATTCTTAGAGTTAACCCAGGGGAGCAAGACTATTGAAAGGTATCACTAAGCGTTCGCTCTCCTCCTCAAGTATTCGACCACTACTGTGCATAAAGAACAGCTAATGGTGGCCAGGCTCATTCGGGGACTGAGGAAACCTTTGAATATCCTAGTTAAGAATGCCAAGCCAGTTTCCATGGCCAAAGCAGTGTGGATGGCGAAGGATTTCGCCAAGGCCTTTGATGTCAAGGTCCCGCCGAAGCCAGCACTATCATCTTTCAAAAGATTTCTAGCTCTCAACCTTCCACTGCCTAAGAGACAACAAAGTCAACCTCAAGATATGGAAAGTTCCAAAATGGAAGAAAGGTTCTTTTCCCGGAACTCAATCCCTTGGAATTCAACTTTAGAAGTTCCACCCTTGAACAAGGAAGTGAAATGCTATAACTATCAAGGATTTGGACATCATAGTATGGATTGACCAACTTCTTCTGGATCAAGGTTTTCTAGGCGAGGAAATCAGGGACCAAGATTCCAGACTCCATCTCCTTCCTTCAAGAGTAATCAGGTTCTTTTTCTCCAAAATCAGGGAAATCCTAGAGGTAGACCCTCTAACCAACCCTCAGTTTCAATCCAAAGTAATGCAAGACCTCCAAAATCAGGTAGACTCTCTAACCAACACTCAGTTTCAATCCAAAGTAATGCAAGACCTCCGCCTCAGAATAGCAAAAGTCAAAGGGAGATGTTCCCGAATCAGCCCTCCACTTCCAAGGCAGTAACGCTGGAAGTGATTGAAGAAGAAGAAGATGAAAGAGATTATACTCCACCTGCAAGATGAGGAGATCTCGTGTTTTTTAAGTGGGGTAGGATGTAAGATTCCTCCCTCCAGCTTTTGAATTGTAAAGGTGTAAGAACCTCCCCTTCTGTTCTTGTAATTATTCCCCTCTTTGAAATAAAATAAAGATCTTGTTTTACCCTATTTTGGCCTAGAGAGAGAAAATGTCTAGAGAGAGGCAATCCAAAATTGAGATATCTTTGGATATAAAAATTCTCCTAGTGTCTAAAATGGTTTCCCTTGAAACATAAATTCAAAAAAAACTTTCCAATGTGCATTTGGAATTAATTGAAAATGTGTATAAAGGACCTTAGTCTAAGGGTCAAGATTTTCTGAAACTTTTGGATTATGGTCCAATTAAGGCTCCTATAGACCAATTGGATTAATCCAAGTGTTGGGATGAGATAAATCTAATGAATAAAAGAAAATATCCAAAAATTAGTAAATGCTCACATAAGATGAAGAGTTGGACTGAGTACAAGGTTTATTAGTTAAAGACTATGAGATATTACTAAAAAAATGAGATAATGATGCATTTTTGACACCTTGGTAAGGAGGGGGGAGACTTTAAGGTAGGCACCTATTTCACACATGTGCATGAGTTTTTGAGTCAACCACATTGTGATATTTTTATCTCTCCTCTCTCTTGGATCAAACTGGTAACTGGTCCAAATCTTGTTCAAATTCAGCCAAACTGAAGCTCGAAAATTCTAGAACTTAGTTGGACTCAGCTAGTGACCTCCCTCACCTATAAATAGACCATCATTCTTTTATATTCTCATCTTTGAGCTATACCATGCCAGTATTACATTAAAATAATGATATTTTCTATTATCCCTTAAAAATGCTCTACTTTTGGAGAGAGTGGAGCTTCTCTCTCTCTTCAACCATCCTTGGAGCTTTCCTCTCAACACACTAACCAATTGATTGGTTGGGGGCTTCTTCTAAGATAGAGAAGCAAGCAAAATCAAGAGGTAAGGTATAATTTCATGGTTTTTTTCTACTATTCTCAATGTTTTCACTTCTCAACCCCTCTCAAGCTTAAGAAGTCTCTAAATTAAGTGTTTATAATGGAGGTGACTTTCAGAAGCATGTAGTAGAGATAAAAATCACACAAAATTTCCCTTTTCCCTTCCACGGTGCGATAAGCGAGTTCAAATAGGGAACAAACTTTCTTATCGCACCGTGGAAGGTGACTTTCAGTAGAGATAAAAATCACACAAATTTTCCCTTTTCCCTTCCACGGTGCGATAAGCGAGTTCAGACAGAGAACAAACTTCCTTATCGCACCGTGGAAGGTGACTTTCAACATGGCACGTGCAGTAGAGATAAAAATCACAAATCACATTAATTTTCCTTCACGGTGCGATAAGCTTGTTCGAAGATAGAGAAGAAACTTCCTTATCGCACCGTGGAAGGTGACTTTCAAAAGGGTGGAGTAGAGATAAATTTTTTCTTCACGGTGTTTCCCTTCCACTGTGCGATAAGCTTGTTTGGAGAGAGAACAAACTGCAGAGTGAGAATGCTCCATAAGAGCATTTTGTTTTAAAAAGTGAGTCTGTAGAGACGAAGAGGTCATGGACCTTTTATCTAATGATGACTACATTCCAAGCACAATGTTCGATGGGGCTCTGATGAAGGCATCTACAGTCATTGATGAGGGTTGTTCTAGGCAGGGAGAGGGCTCTATGCAGGGAGAGTGCATAAAGTCAAATTTTGTCATCCTTGGGCTGCTTCCCTCTTTCCTTATAAATGGGAAGAGTTATTTGCTTCTTTCCCATATTCAAAAGCTCTGTAATTTTAGGGAAGATTACTGCCTGGATAGCAGATGGTTGTGAAGCTGCCAGAGGATTACTTGATGTAGATAATGAATATAAAGAGGATTTGTTGGCTTGATGTAGATAATGAATATAAAGAGGATTTGTTGGCTTGATGTAGATAATGAATATAAAGAGGATTGCTTGATGTAGATAACGAATATAAAGAGGATTACTTGATGTAGATAATGAATATAAAGAGGATTTGTTGACTTTGGACACAGAGGTTACCGAGAACTTCATAGAAGCTCCTGAGGCCATGTCTTTATGCTTTGACAAAGCTAAAGCAAGAGAAGCTTCTATTCCTAGTGAAGAGGAGTTTCAGATTCTTCAAAAGGAGATGGGGGTTACAAAGTTTGGTCGAGGGGTAGGTGTAAGATTCCTCCCTCCAGCACCGTATGGTCAACACCCTCTAGGCTCCTTTCGCAGGTCACCTAGCGCTTCACTCATAGGCCGCTTCCTTGGTCCCTCATCCATCGTAACCAGAACCTCACCATTTCAATCCAACCGAGGCTGGTATAGACCGCAGCTGACCTTGCCACACATAAGACGTCCTTCCTTGACTCTCCGCTGTCAGTTGTTGCAACCTTTTCACTTAGGTCCTCACGACCTTAGTCAACAAGATAGTCAAAATGCTTCCCCAGCATTCTTGACATAAAATAGTCTTTTAAAAACAGATTTCATATACAAATATATTTTCCAATGAACTCCCATATTTTCACATTGTTCTACGTCATTTCTCATTATTCCACATTCTTCTACATTAATTCCCATTGTATCATTTCTCTCTCCATTATCTGGACTACATTAACTTGGAACACGTTGATCAGATTTGCATTCTGTTGGAGATATTCATCCTCTTCATTCATCAAGGTCTAATCCTTCCAGCATGTATCTACATCCTAGTTTTGCTTAATCCTTGCCTGCTTGAGCCATGGTCTGCACAGTAACATCGGGTAGGAAACTTTTATGTCCTCCATATGCAGAGTGCCACTACTACAATTTGGAAAGTGAATCTAAAGACTTCTAGTGTGAGATCGCAGATTAATCCGAGTGGTTGAACTTGCCTTTGATCTACCATTTTTACAGCAAACAAGACTGGATCCCATCTACTTAACCTCAGCATTTTGCATGTCGTATTTGACAAAATGTTGACTTCTGATCCACCATCTAGCATTACTTCTTCTATGTCCACTTTGACCAAATTGACCTAGATCATCGGGATGGCTTCATTATAAATCGGGGCTTCCCTCTCGCAGAGTTTCAGTCCTCTCTATGTGCACGTCTTCTAAAGGCTACGAGGGTGCCATCTTCTCCTCCTAGGGAATCAGCAAGCAGCCTGATGTAGCTACTTCCTGAAGTTCGGCACTAACTTGAGGAGTTGTTCCACCAACATATGGATTAATTGCTGCTGCTTTAGATCTTCCCAAAGATCGTATGGTAGCATTTTTGCTTCTGTGAACCTACTTTGGCTTTCCTCCTACTTTGGTGCTTGTGCACCTCTTTCCCGACCATGGTGTCTCCACACCTTTCTCCTAGCTCCCATTTGGTTGTGGGGCGAGGGAACCTTGACTCCTTGATCTAGGTTTATTGACGGTATTATGACTTCGGCATCTTTTGTCAACAGATTAGTCTGGGCCTTTTTAGTTACTTTTTCCATAGAACCTCTCGGGCCTACTTCTTTTCCACCCAATCGAACACCTCCATCCGTACCTTGTTCTGCTCCTACCAAGTGAAAACGTTTTGCTTCCCCCACTTATCCGAGGTCGGTTCTTTCCCCACCTCCAGAGTCTCGGGTTGCATGGCTGTGATGATTCTGTCGCCACCATGGCTGTGATGATTCTGTCGCCTCTGTGGTCAGTTGATTACTTCTTTCTCATCTAGAGCTTGGATTTCCATGGCATTTATTGCTGATGGGCCTAATACTGAAGCCTGGGCTCCTTCCACCTTGGCCCTATGATTCCTCTAGATCTCATAGGTCTAATTTGGCATGACACGTGAAAGCGGTCCGTTGAGCACCAAGCACATCCCTAGGAGGAAAATTCCCACGTGGGGGGAATGGTGGCCTTTGGTATGGATCTTGCAGAGCCATGGTGGGGTGGGTTAAACAACCACCACCATGGGGGCTTGGACTACAGGCGCTCTCCTCCCTTTGTATATTCATGCCTTGTGGTGTGTGTGGCGGTTCTACAAATGGCACACAAGAGCTCATTTAAACCGTATTATTTGGCTCGATGAACAATGACTACACCTCGAACACCAAGTGCTTGATCTATATTTGAGAGGGGACTTTGCTCCTTCACTCGTTAACTGAGCCAGGCTACAGGTAGTTCCTTGGCTATTTTTCTTGCCTTCTTGCTCCTTGAGCGTGTCTTGCGGTCTTCCTCCTCCAATTCTTCACTTGTAGTTGAGTGATCCGAATCATTCTCCTTCTCCTCCAAAGAGTTGAAACCTGACTTTTTGGACTTCCTCTTGCTCTTTCTCTTGCATTTTCTCTTGATGGATCCTACCAACATGTGCTTTGCCTTGAGAGCTGATTCAACCAACTACCCCAGAGTCATCGAGGCAAGATTGGCACCAGCTACTATCCTTTTTAACTGCTTGCTTAATCCCTTCATGAAATAAGAATTAAGGATCTCCTATGTGGGCCGATTGGCTGCATCCAATATTCAAAGAAGCTTCCAAAATTTAGCATCATAGTCTTCCACTACCGTGAGGCTTTTCTGCTTCATCCAGTAGAGCTTATCAAGCACATGCACGGATGTCTTATCTTCCCTAAATCTTTGAAGTAAGGCATCTCTAATTGCATCGTATGTGGGGAAATGAGCATGCTCGAGCAACCCAGAGAGAAACACTTTTTCCAAAGTCAAGACAAAAGTAGCTTTCTTGAGGTTCTGATCCATTGGACCAGGGACATTCATGGCACTAGGCACAGTTAAAGAGAAGAATGTGGGAATTTGCATCCTCCAAAGATTTCTAGAAGAATTCAGGATACTTCACCGTGCAGCTATGGTCGCTGAAGCATGCTTGTAATGTAGAAGGCGGGGAGGTCGTGGTGGTGGTATGAATAGTGGTGATGGTGGGGCTATCGGTTCACCTTCTGATTTGTGTGCTGGTTCTTCTTCAGGCCTAGAAAACTAGAGTTCTCGAGCTTCGAGCCATGCCAAGTAACACAGTTTCACGTGCTGACATGAAGGAAATTGATTCAAACACAAAGGAAATCAAGTAGTAAGTGAAACACGTAGCAAGATGCATCGTGGTGCCAAAGTGTTGTTGGGTGTTGACTGCTACCCCAATCAACCTACTGAGTTTCTTTGGTTAGGTGTGCAACCTACTGAGTTTCTTTGGTTAGGTGTGCAACAATACACTAGTCTAATATGGAACATGCACAAGACGATGCAGAAACAACGTATTGGTTACAAGCTACTATGTAATCAAAAATGTGCGTATAATCTGGATTGCCACAAAAGATACAGAAGACTTAACATACAAGCTCACATGAAATAATAGACAAGATGGATTATATAGAACAAATTGACTGACACAAGGAATATATAGAACTAATATAGAATGATCTTCTGTAATTAACAAAGAAAAAATATATATAGCATTAGCAATATGCAATAGTAATAGCCTTTTTATAGAGTTCTGGTTACATCTTTTATACTGCTTATGCGCAATCATAGAGTGGTACACAAAGACACCCTCCTCGTGCTCTGAGCATGGCTGATTTACAAGAGTAATGAACTAATTAACTTGTGTTTACAAGAGTAATGAACTAATTAACTTGTGTTTAAGTGCATCGGATCTGACGTTCTGGCGGCATTCTGGCTCGGGCGATTGCCCAGTCTGTGGGCTGTCTGGTGGACCAACAATAGCTCCATTGGAAGTGTGGAGGCTTTCATGGAGTGGGCAATTTTGGTTGGCGATGCAAGTGTTTCATTAGGAAGTGAATGGGGTCTTCTTGGGCCCTTTAATTTGCCCAAGCCTAATCAAGGTGATTAAGGAATAGCCAAATGGGGGGTTGCCATGTGGACTGAAATGTTGGGTTTGTAAGAGAGGTGTAAGAGTAGTCAAAGGGTGCACTTTTTCCCCCAAAAAGGGGGGGAGGCAATTTTACAATTTTCGGACCTCCATAACTTCTACATACAAGCTCCGATTTGAGCGGAGATTATAGATCCGTGATCTACGCATCAAGAGCTTTCCATAGATATGTTACATGATATGGTTTTGTCCGCTAGATTTTAAATTCCATTTTCCCTCCAAAAATCAAATTCGAATAAAGTAGCCGTTTTGAAGCTTCTAATTAGAAAATGTTTCTTCTTAAGAGAAAAGGTTTGACTCCTTAAACTGCCAAATAAAAGGGCCCAAGAAGCCTTCCATTGAGGTCCTAATGTGAGTGGGAGTATAAAGAGGGAGTTGGATAACAAGTGGTGGGGTGTAGCCGATGTCGAGGGTATATTACTATCAGGGATAGTGGACTGCGGGGTTGGATGTTCAAGGTGCTTTCTTGAAGCTTTTCTTTCCCTTTGTCCCATGTAGTAGTAGTGGTGGTAATGGTGGAAGCTATCTTGGGATTCCATTGAAATGTGGATAACTTTGTGATGGTAGGCAAAGGAATAGTTTACCTTGCTTGTCGGGGGAACCAAATTTGCCAATTGCCTCCACAGAAACTCTGAGCTAAGAGTAGAGGCTTCATGATCCACCTGTAAGTAATTTCTAGGCAAGGTCGAGGCTGTGGTCGATGATGCGTCAACCTTGGGGAGAATTGTTTCCGCGGTGGTTTTCCTGTATCTTGTGGGCTTGTGGTTGTCGAATTGGTGGTTGTCCCATCCAGAGGTACGAGGAGCTCATTTGGCCGATGTGTGAGGTGGGGAAGTGAATCTATGGGAAATCCATAGAGTTGTAGCACCCTCATAATATCCTTGCTCTATGAGGAGTTTTGTGGGTACCCAGGGGTGAGAGCTCCAGTCTTCTATATGGGGTTAGGCATGTTAGTGGGGTTAGTGCTATGTGAATGGGGTTAGCAGTAGTGGTGGCATTTTTGAGGTAGGGTCGGGAGCTGCCAAGTTGGGTGTTGATGGGGGTGTGCGAGGTACTTGTTTGTTCACATGGGGGAGAGGCCTCTTCTTAAGCGGCATGGTTCTATCTTGGTTGGAGGGTAGAGTGAGCGGTAGGGTAGAGGAATGGGTGTATCAACTTGGAGTGCATTATCGGAGGGCAAGGGTTCTTCATCTATCATTAGGATAGTAACTTGGCCAGAGGCCATTGGCCAGAGGCCAGTTGTCCTTGCGTCCCAATCGATTTGGCAATGGCAGTCATTTCCCATACATCCATGCCCTAAAAGAATTGCTTCCCTCATGGTTCCTACAAGCATCACATAAAACATCCCTTCTAAGGGATTATTGCCAATGTGGACAAAATTGTGATTGTTTCTAAACATTGAACCGATTGTGAGGCCACTGTAGTGACCATGGCTAGGGTGTTTTGTAATGAGGGTCTCCTGAGGGAGATCCATGTGTCATAAGACATTAAGTTGTGATTATCTCCTATATTGATTTAGAACCAATTTTTGAGTGAAACTCTTCAGGGTGGTCATTCCTAACCACAACCAAGTGAGTTTCACTTCCCAATCTTCTTCTTCAAGGTCTACTACTTGGGCCATGTTAACCACTATGTTTTTGCCCCCCGAAGCTTTGCTTGCCACTCTTCGGCATCTCGTCAAGCTATTTATTTCATCTCTTCATGCTATGTTTTTGGTTGTTTTTTGGCATGAATGGCCCTTACTGTAGTTTCAGTGTGAAGAATGGGCCATAGTAGCATTTCTATTTGTGCTACCATTGAAGTATCTTGCCATCTCGATATGCCGTTGAGCGTTTCTATGTGTATTGTTCCTTGGAGGGTCATCTCAATGACTAGAAAGGGTCCTAAGCCTCTAAATTTGAGTTTCTTTTTGTGGTTTTTTGTGTTATAGAGGAGGACCATGTTGCCCTTGTTCATTTGTTTGTCCTTCAGTTAGTCATCAAACCACTTGTTACGCATCAATTTTTCTACCTTCATGCTGTATACAGCAAGGAGGCGTGCTTCATGGAGCTTTTCTAGCTCAAATAGGCGACATCCGAGGACATTATCTGTGAGTTTTTCCTCTACTGCAATTCTCAAACTGGGTACCAGGAACTCTATAGTCATGACTGCTGCAATACCATACGTTGGACTGAAAGGTGTTACATTTGTGGTTGTCCTGTAGGATGTTCGATATGCCAAGAGTGGAGCAGGTGGCCTCAACGGTTTTGGTCAGGATGGCACAAAGGACTTTATTTATGTTCTTAGCTTGGCCATTGGCTTGGGGGTAGTACGAGGAAGATTTTATGTAGGTGACTAGGAATTCTTGTAGCAAGAATTGTATCACTTGATTAACAAAGTGTGTGCCATTGTCACTCACGATCTCAAGAGGTCATCCAAAGCGAGTGATTACTGATTCATAAAGAAACTTCATAGTGGATCTTGCATTCGCCTTTCAGGTGGTCTTGTCTTTGACCCATTTAGTTCAATAGTCCATGGCCATTATAATGTATCGAGCTTGGGTGTATCAAGTTGTTGGACTAATATGTGCTATGAAATAAATGCCCCATTTTTAAAATGGTTGTAAGGACACGACAAGGGTCTAGGGCATACAGTCCTTAAAGTGTGGGATTTCCACTCTTTGGAATTTATCCAGCATATATTTTAATGCTTCTGCCACCATCAAGGTGAGCCACCATAGCCCTGCGTGTCAGGACTTTGCGAGTAGTGATGTCTACCTGCAAAGTGTCCTCCTGCACAAGAAGAGTAGTGATGTCTACCTGCTGCAAAGTGTCCTCCTGCACAAGAAGAGTGGGCATGTTTTAGGAGGAAGATATACTCGTCTCGTCTCACGGACACATCCTATAATTCTATCCTTCCCCTTCTTGTAGAGTTGTCCTGCAATCAATCGATATGGGGACATCTTTTTAATGAGGCGCCTTGCTCGATCTTTGTTGAGAAGTGGGTTAACAGGTAGGTGGTTGGTACGGTTATGGCTTCAGGTTGGTTCGGCTGTGGCTTTAGATTGGTATAGTCGTGGCTAAAACAGCTTTTGTACCCTATGGCTATGTAGCTAGCACCCCATTGCCGATTTTGTACTGACTCCTTACCCAGTTTTCTAGATTGAAAAGGTGGCTCCAATTTGGTTTTGGTGAGGTTGGCAGCTCCATTGAAAGTGTGGAGGCTTTCATCGAGAGAGAAGTTTTGGTTGGCGATGCAAGTGGTTGAGTGGGAGTATATCGAGGGAGTCACGGATGATAATTGGTGAAGGGATAGCCGACATCGAGGGTATATCACTGTTAGGAACAGTGGAGTGCGGTTAGATGGTCAAGGTGTTTTCTTGAAGCTTTTCTTTCCCTTTGTCCCCCATGCAGGAGTGGTGGTAGTGGTGGAAGCTATCTTGGGCTTACATTGAAATGTTGGTAACTTTGGGATGACCGAGGGAGGAATAGTGTCCCTTGGTTGTCGAGGGACCAAATTTTTTGATTGTCTCCATAGAAGTTCTAACCTTGGAGTAGAGGCTTCACAGGATCCACCTCTTTAAGTAGTCGCTCGCTAGGCAAGGCTGAGACTGTGATCGATGATGGGTTGACCTTGGGGAGAGAATTTTTACCGGCGGTTTTCTTGTACCTTGTGGTTGTCGATTTGGTGTGGCTGTCAAGAGGTACAAGGAGTTGGTTTTGCTGGTGTGTGCGTTGGGGAAGTGGATCGGCAGTGAGGGATCCACAGAGTTGTAGCACCCTCATAATGTCCTTGGGCTATGAGGAGTTTTATGGGTACCTAGGGGTGAGAGCTACGGCCTTGTGTGCCTCGGGGCTGGAGGTGTTCTTGGGGTGAGTTCGGCTTATTAGTGGGGTTAGTTCTATGAACGAGGTTAGAAACAGTGGTGGTGTTTTTGAGGCAGGTTTGGGGAGCTGTCGAGTTGGGTGTGTTAAGCATTTGGGTATTCATAGGGGGGAGAGGCCTCTTCTTAAGCAACATGCATGGTTCTATATTGGTCGGAGGGTGGAGTGATAGTGGGTAGAGGAGTTGGTGTATCAACTTGGGGTGGATTATTGGAGGGCAAGGGTTCTTCACTGTCATTAGGACAATAACTTGGCCAGAGGCTAGTTGTTGCAAGGTGGCAGTCCTTGCATCCCAATCGATTTGGCAGCGGGTTGTGACCCATCCATCCACGCCCTAGAAGACTTTCTTCCCTCATGGTTTTTGCTCCAGGCATCATGTAAAACTTCCCTTCCAAGGGATTATTGCCAATGCAGAACAAAATTGTGATTGTGCCTAAACATTGAACCAATTATGAGGCCACTGTAGTGACAGCATTAGGAATTTTTTGGACCCAAAAAGGGCCTCCTAAGGATTCCTAATTTTAAGGGATTAGAGCTTAAAAAGCTAGGCTTAAGGGACACAAAGGCTATGATGACCCCTATTTTTTGCCTTGCCACATCAGCCATACCCCCCTAGTTTCACTTTTTAAAGGGAATATTCTCATACTCTCTCTCTTACTTTTTGACTTTTCTCATATTTTCTCTCTTACTTTTTGATGATGAAAATAAATTTTTCCCTCCAAAAAGCTTGTAATTCAAGGGTCACGTCAGAAGGCTGTCAGGAGCCAATACATCCATAACTAACTGTCAGGTCCCCATAAACATAACTAACTATCAGGAACCACTACATCCATGAGATCCCGAAATTGTGGGGACCCCAAAAATTATTATTTTTTAATTTTTCTCATAAATGTAATTTATTGATGAAAACTCCATGCTAGTATATTTGTATATCAAAAATATTATTTTTCACTTAGAAAAATGGATTTGTGTTAGACCTGCACCAACAGCAAAGTTTTAAGAGTCTCTCTCACTCTCTCACTCTCTCTCTCTCTCTCTCCCCCTATGAGGATCTCTCTGCTTTAACTTCTTCCTCTATTTAGCTATGGAGCCTTTGCAAGCTGTGTGTGTAGCCCCTTGTGAAGCTAGAAAATGGAAGGTTGATTTACACATTTGTATTCCTGAAGAGTATGGCAGCTCTAAAAAAACCCATCTTACTGATGCACAATCTGTCCAAGCTCGTAGGATAGCTAAGTAGAAAAATGTAGATCTTTGGGTTGATGGGCATCTCTATCCAGTTGACCCTCCATTAATAAGAGCAAACCCTCCTTTCCGCAATTTATAATCTTTTATGCAATTTGTTGGTGAAGGAGAGCTTGGCTTGTTAGGATACTGCACAAGATTGACTACAAGTGGAGCTTGGCAAACCCATATTCTCCATTTGGAGTACCCAAGGGATGGAGAAATCACATTATAAAGCAAGAGGGGTTTATTTCAAAAGTACAAGACATGGAGGTGGAGCTTCTGTAGGAAGGAACACGTACAAACTATCTACAAGAGATGTTTAATTGGTTTTATCGTACAACCTTTGGAAGGGTATTGGTTAAGGAGCGGGCCCAACAATCTAAGCTTGCGCAAGAGGCATGCAAGGCTGCAAAAAGTCATGCTCGGCTTTACCATTCATTCACATCCATTCACATCTATTCCCATCCATTCACATCTATTCCCATCTATTCCCATCCATTCACATCCATTTACATCTATTCCCATCCATTCACATTCATTTACATCTATTCCCATCCATTCACATTCATTCATATCTATTTACATCCATTCACATCCATTCACATTCATTCATATCTATTTACATCCATTCACATCCATTCACATCTATTCACATCCATTCACATCTATCCAGATCCACATCACATCACATTCACATCCATTCACATCTATTTACATCCATTCACATCCATTCACATCTATCTAGATCCACATCACATTACATTACATCCATTTACATCTTTCCAGATCCACATCACATCACATCACATCCATTTACATCTATCCAGATCCACACATCACATCCATTTACATCTGTCCACATCCACATCACATTACATCACATCCATTTACATCTATCCAGATCCACACATCACATCACATACATTTACGTCCATTCAACTTAGGTTAAAAATACAGTTACTCTACTCTCTCGATAATACTGATAGAACTTTTCTAAGTTTCTGTCAATTACTTGACTTAGTTAAAGGTAACTTTTTCTCGATTCCGTTAAATCTAAGTATCAGTGAAGGTTTAAAAAGGAAAAATGATTTTTTATTAGAGATTTATAGTAAAAACTCAGGAAGAGCATTTACGTATTGTGTTTTCATTCCTTAAGCTTCATTAATGAAGACTTTTGATCGATTAATTGGATTCTATAGATGGACGTCCCATGTTTAAATCTAAATTTCCATCGAATCTAAATTTTCGTTCACTTTTAGGATCCTTGATCCTCTCAAGGATTTTAGATTCCTTTTCACAACGGAAACTAGGAATAAATCAGTCATACGTTCATTCAACTAAGCGTGTTTTTGGTCGTTTTTTGGGAAGTCCTTTTCCCATTCAAAAAGTACTCCAAGATTCTATTTTCCAAGAATCTAGACATGTACGTCAATTTCCAAAAGGTCAATATATTCCATTTCCTTTTTCTGATTAAGAATTAACCAAGTGTTCTTGATGAATATTTTCACATTCTTTCGCAAATTTCTCAAAATAAGATATACTCAATATTCTTCTTTTTGAATAAAAGATTCGTGGGATTTACAAAATCAATTATACCCATATTTCTTCTTTCAGTACAAACACTAATTTAAATGACTCATTTCCATAATCCTCTTAAATTGAATGATTCTATAAAAAATGTGCATAACCTTCTTTATTTTTCTAACAATTGAATAATGCTCAAAACTCCTCTTTTTGCATAATTTTATTCCCATAAAATGATAATACTCATAATTCCACTTTTGATAAATAAATAAAAATACTCATATTTTAAAATATGCCAAAAATTCCTCTTTTAATATTTAAATGTTTGAATCTAGAATATCCATTAGGGGACATTTAAACATATTTTGGGCCTTTTACTAATGAAAGTAATTAGTAACGGACCAATGTGATAAGATGTGATGTGATGTAGATGGATGTGGATGTGAATGTGATGAGATGTGGATGAAATGTGAATGGATGTGAATGTGACGTGATGTAAATAGATGTGAATGGATTCAATGTGATGTAATGTGAATCATGATAGATGTGAATGGATGAGATGTGATGTGGATGTGATGTGAGTAATGTGAATCGGGATAGATTTGGATGGATGAGATGTGATGTGGATGTGAATCAGGATAGATTTGGATGGATGAGATGTGATGTGGATGTGAATCGGGATAGATTTGGATGGATGAGATGTGATGTGGATGTGAATCGGGATAGATTTGGATGGATGAGATGTGATGTAATGTGAATCGGGATAGATTTGGATGGATGAGATGTGATGTGGATGTGATGTGAATCAAGATAGATGTAATGTGGATGTGATGTGATGTAATGTGAATCGGCATAGATGTGAATGGATGAGATGTGTTGTGGATGTGATATGATGTAATGTGAATCAAGATAGGTGTGATGTGGATGTGATGTAATGTAATGTGAATCAGGATAGGTGTGATGTGATATGATGTGCATCGAGATAGATGTGAATGGATGAGATGTGATGTGATGTGAATCGGGATAGATTTGAATAGATGAGATGTGATGTGAAGATAGAATGTGATGTGATGTGAATCGGGATAGATGTGAATGGATGAGATGTGGCGTGAATGGATGTAATGTGATGTGATGTGGATTGGGGTAGATATGAATGGATGAAATGTGATGTGATGAGATGTGGATATGGGTAGATGCGAATGGATGAGATGTGATGAGGATAAATGTGGATAGATGTGATAAGATGGAATATGATGTGATTGGATGAGAATGGATGAAGGAGGACGATGGGAATACATATGATTAGACGTGGATTAAGTAATGTGGATTGATGTGGAACGATGTGAAAAGATGAGAGTTCGTTAGAAACTGTATTTATGACCTGTTTTTAAATGATTATTTTATGTCAAGAAGGCTGGGGAAGCATTTTGACCATCTTGTGAATGAGTTCGTGGTGGAGACCTAAGTGATAAAGTTACAACAGCTGACGGAGAGTCAATGGAGGACGTCTCGCGCGTAGCAAGGTCTTCGGTCGAGGTCTTGACCAGCCTTAGTTCAATTTAAATGGTGAGCTTCCGGTACAGTGGATGAGGGACCAAGGAAGCAGCCTATGAGTGAAGCGCTAGGTGACTTGCGAAGGATCCTAGAGGGTGCTGACCATACGGTGCTCGGGATCTCGGTCGCCGAAGATACCCACACGTGCATCGAGGAGGAAGAAAATGGAACAAGGAGTTAGAGTTGTTTTCTGAATCCGGGCATGGATCTGGTTGATTGACCTTGGTGGTCCTCAACGGATGAGTCCATGGCTCTTTTATATGGATCTGTTGGTTGATCTTGCTGATCTTCAACAGAGAGTCCATGTGGATTTTTATAAGTGAATATATTTCCGGTACTATGAGCTAGGAACTATTGAAAAGGCCCCTGAGTGGACAGGTGGTGAGCGTTCTGGTTGCCAATGATGCCATAGGTACACCCATAAAGGAATGATTGGAAATTAGAATTCAACTGGATATTTTGGAGGATTATGATCAATGATACTATGGTTTCATTAAAAGATTATTTGAAGAGCTTGACCTTTCTACACTTGCGCGCACTTACAGGAACCTCCTCTTAGTCTCTCTCATAGTCTAAATCCTCCTCCTCTTGTTGCTATGGTACCTGTGTGGCTCAAGCTCTCTAAAAAAGTGAAATGAAAATGAAGTGAGAGAAGGAACTATTAATAGTTTTTTTTAAGGGCAAAAAAAAAAAACTAAACTTATTTTCTTAGCCTTATTAAAAAATGGTCAGCCATACAAAGGAGGTTATGGAAAAATTTTTAAAATTTTGGTGAGATAAGTTTTATCTTTTATTATCCAAAAAGAGTAATCCCCACCAATTGTGTATTCTAAAAGTGTAATTTTGATTTTATGCATAGAAAGATGCATAAAGAAATTTGTTTTTATTTCAAAAGAGTTATTTTCATCAGTTTTGATTTTACGCATAGAAAGATGCATAAAGAAATTTATTTTTACTTCAAAAGAGTTATTCTCATCAGTTTTGATTTTCTGCATAGAAAGATGCATAAAGAAATTTATTTTTACTTCAAAAGAGTTATTCTCATCAGTTTTCATTTCATGCATAGGAAGATGCATAAAGAAATTTATTTTTACTTCAAAAGAGTTATTCTCATCAGTTTTCATTTCATGCATAGGAAGATGCATAAAGAAATGTATTTTTACTTCAAAAGAGTTATTCTCATCAATTTTCATTTTTACTTCAAAAGAGTTATTCTCATCAATTTTCATTTTATGCATAGGAAGATGCATAAAGAAATGTATTTTTACTTCAAAAGAGTTATTCTCATCAATTTTCATTTTATGCATAGGAAGATCCATAAAGAAATTTATTTTTACTTCAAAAGAGTTATTCTCATCAATTTTCATTTTATGCATATGAAGATGCATAAAAAAATTTAATTTTTATTTCAAAAGAGTTATTCTCATTAAAATTGAATTTATACATAGAAAGATGCACAAAAGATTTATTTTTATTTCGAAAGTATTATTCTCCTTAAAATTGAATTTATACATAAATAGATGCATAAACGAATTTTTATAAAAGTGTTATTTCCCACTGAAGTTGTTCTTATGCATAAATAGATGTGTAAAGAATCTTTATATCAAAAAAATAAGAATTCTCTTACATTCTATAAATGGATGTGATGAGAATAGAAGTAATGAGAATGAGAGGTAAATAGATGTGATGATATGTGATATGAATCAGATAGATGAGAATGAATAAAGAAGGGATGTGGATGTATGTGAAGAATAGAAGTGGATGCATGTGAAAGAATGTATGTGGATGTGTGTATGTGAAAGGATGGATGTGGATGTATGTGAAGAATAGAAGTTGATGTATGTGAAGAGTAGAAGTGGATGTATGTGAAAGAATGGATGTGGATGTATGTGAAAGGATGGATGTAGATGTATGTGAAGAATTGAAGTGGATGTATGTGAAGAGTAGAAGTGGATGTGGATGTATGTGAAAGAATGGTGGATGTGGATGTATGTGAAAGGATAGATGTGGATGTGTATGTGATAAGTATGGATGTGGATGTATGTGAAAGGATAGATGTGGATGTGTATGTGATAAGTATGGATGTGGATGTGGATGTATGTGAAAGGATAGATGTGGATGTGTGTGATAAGTATGGATGTGGATGTATGTGGGAGAAAACATGTGGATGTAAATGTGATGGATATGAACGAGAATTGAGGCGATGAGATGTGATGTAAATTGGATAGATATGAATGTGAATGAATGATAAGGGATGTGAATGAATGTGATAGCATGTGAATCAGGATGTAAACATGTGAATCGAGATGTGAATGAATGATATAGGATGTGAATGAATGTGTTAGCATGTGAATCGGGATGTGAATGAATGATATAGGATGTGAATGAATGTGTTAGTATGAGAATCGGGATGTGAATGAATGATATAGGATGTGAATGAATGTGTTAGTATGTGAATCAGGATGTGAATGAATGATATAGGATGTGAATGAATGTGTTAGTATGTGAATCGGGATGTGAATAAATGATATAGGATGTGAATGAATGTGTTAGTATGAGAATCGGGATGTGAATGAATGATAAGGGATGTGAATGGATGTGATGTGATATGAATCGGGATCTGAATGAACAATAAGGGGTGAAGTGATGAGATATATGGGTAGATGCAAGTGGATGAGATCTGATGAGGATAAATGAGGAAATAAGTGATGAGTTAGAAAAAGATGTGATTAGACGAGAATGAGAATGCTTATGAAATGAATGTGGATTGATGTGTGGATAATATGGATTGATGTGGATGGATGTATGAATGCTGTGTGGATAATATGGATTGATGTGGATGGATGTATGAATGCTGTGTGGATTGACGTGTGGATTGATGTGGATGGATGTGTGGATAATGTGGTTTGATGTGGATGGATGTATGGAAGATGTGGATGGATGTGTGAATAATGTGGATTGATGTGGATGGATGTATGGATGATGTGGATAGATGTGGATGGATGTATGGATGATGTGGATTGATGTGTGGATAATACGATTGGATGTGATTTGATGTGGGAATGATGTGATGTGATAGAGATCGATGAAGAAAATAAAATTGTGGTAAGATGAGAAAAGATGGGGACTAATGTGAAAGGATGCAGAGTAATGAGAAAAGATGGAAATATTGTTGGAACTATATTTGTATGTGAAATCTGTTTTTAAATGACTTTTTTATGTCAATAATGCTGGGAAAGCATTTTGACCATCTTATGAATGAGGTCGTGGAGACATATCTGTTAAAGTTGCAACTGCTAACGGAGAGTCATCGGAGGACATCTCACGTAGCAAGGTCGGTCGAGGTCTTGACGACCAGCCTCGGTTGATTTAAATGGTGAGCTTCCGGTACAGTGGATGAGGGACCAAGGAAGCAGCCTATGATTGAAGCGCCAAGGATCCTAGAGGGTGCTGATACGATGCTCGAGCTCTGGGGGGTCACCGAGAAGATACCCACAAGTACGTCGGGGAAGATATTGGAACAAGGAGTAAGAGTTGTTTTCTGAATTCAGGCATGGATCTAGTTGATTGACCTTGCTAGTCCTCAAAACGGATGAGTCCATGGCTCTTTTATATGGATCTGTTGGTTGATCTTGCTGATCTTCAACAAAGATTCCATCTGGATATTCTTATGTGATTATATTATCAAGTACTATGAGCTAGGAACTATTGAAAAGACCCCTGAGTGAACAGGTGGTGAGTGTTCTGGTTGCCAATGATGCCATAGATACACCGATGAAGGAATAAATTGGAAATTAGGATTCAACTGGATAATTAGAGGATTCTGATCAATAACACTATGGTTTCATTGAATGATTAGTTTAAAGATTGTTGAATCTGTGAAAAAGGCAAGTTCATATTGGGTGTGTAAGTGGTGTGACTAGTTTTATGTTTGCATGAATATCCGGCTAGGGGACCTGGGAACTCTTTTCCCTGGTACCCGGGACAAAACCTAACAAAATTCCTAATTGGATCCCATCACTACAGTGGTTGGGTTGGCTAACCCATGGGACTGGATGGGGTTAGGCTGGACTGATGGATCCGTAAAATGAGACTCAATTTCTGTATAGTACGATAGATGAGGTAAATCCTAGATAAAATTTGTTCTATGGAAAAGAATCAACTGGCTATGCCTCTCAATGAGGAAAAAAGCATTGGTCTCTATGATCCAAGTACAATCTTTTCCCTGATCTCTGACTATGGGACTTATGGGTTTGATCAGATCAGTTAGTTAAGGCATTTGACTACGTTAGTGAAAAGTTATCCTCGAGGAATCGCCCGTGCTTTTCGGGTAAGGGAAGTTTTTCCGGGTTCGGTTTTGGAAGAGCCAATGGATTAGTCTCTTGTCCAGGTATCCATGGACGAGGCCTTGAGTGTAGGACCCTGCCCCGTGCAAGAAGTGCTACTTCCAGTGCTAGCGGTGGGGGACAGGGATTTCACATATGTGATTATATTCCCAGGTACTATGAGCTAGGAACTATTGAAAAGGCCCCTGAGTGAGCAGGTGGTGAGCGTTCTAGTTGCCAATGGTGCCATAGGTACACTGATGAAGGAATGATTAGAAATTGGACTTCAAGCTAGATATTTTGGAGGATTATGATCAGTGATACTATGGTTTCATTTCAAGTTTTCTTTAAAGACAACTGAATCTGTGAAAAGGCAATTTCATATTGGGTGCGTAAGTGGTGTGTCTAAGTTGTATTTTGCATGAATCTGGCTAGGGGGCTTGGGAACTCTTTTCCCTCGTATCGGGACAAAACATAACCAAATTTCAAAATGGATCCTATCAAATACAGTGGTTAGGCAGTCTCTTGTCCAGACATCCATGGGCGAGGCCCCGAGTGAGAGTCTCTGCTCTGCGCAAGAAGTGCTACTTCCTGCTAGCACCCCAAAATTCATTGCGTAGAGGGGGCAGGGATCTTTCATTACAATAGGAGTCTTATTCATGATATAAACTATTATAGACATAGACTCAACCCAATAGCTGCATATTCTTCTCTGCCATCAATGCATGTGCTATCTCTACAATGTGCCTATTTTTTCACTCAGCAACTCCATTTTGCTGCGGAGTGTATCTACATGTAGATTATCTCTGAATGCCATTATGTTGCAAGAATTTAGAGAACTCATTGGAGAAGTATTGTCCCCCTCCATCTAACCTTAGGCACTTCACATGCTTTCCTGTATGTTTTTCATCCATCACTCTAAAATTCTGAAAATGAGTGAACACTTCACTCTTCTCCTTCATGAAATACGCCCACACTTTCCTTGTGTGGTCATTAATGAATGCTTTGTAGTAACCTGCAGCCACCCATATACATAGTCTTCGCAGGACCCCATACATCTGAGCAGTTTCATCCCCTGTTTCAACAAAACCTGGTCTTTCAAGACTCTTCATTTCCTTGAACCACTCACCCCATGACTTGTCATGTGGTTCGAAGCACTTGAATCAACATACCATACATCATCCTCACATGCTACTACATCATTTCCAGACACAACATTAACTACATGTTGCATAACAAACAACCTCTCATTATCCTCATTATTTCTACTAGAGGATGCATAGTTATTTTGCTGCACTTATCCATTTTGGATGTCACTCTGCTTCTTATAGCAACATTCCTACACATTTCTAGGCTTAGCATAGTAAAAATAGCCTTCTGTATCATTATGCTTCCTTTGCCAATTACCATGACCTCTTGGACTCCCCCTGCCTCTAAACTGGCCTCTTCCACTTGAGTGTTTGTAAAGACTAGGCTTTACCTTGGTACTTCTTAGATACTTTTGAACATTAGTCTTTTTACTTGAGATTTCAAGAGACGTCATTTTGGGCTTTATTTCGAGATGTAACCTTTTGGATCATGCATTATGCAAAGCAAGTAACTGAAACCTTGGTGCTCACGTTGCTGTTCTCTGTGTTTCTGTGTTTTTTCCTGCTGCGATTTCAGAATTGTGTTCTTGTAATGCTGTAATGTTGGATTCTTTGTTTTGTGATGGATATAGATAGTTTGTTTCTTATCCCTGTGATCTGAAATGATGATGATGATGTGTGGGGAATGTTTAAAGCCTATTCTCTGTAATTTCATATTTCTTTGTGTAGGATTTATTTGGGGCTTTGTTTAGCCTCAATACTTTTGGCGATCCTGTTGTTTCACATGCCCAATTGCTTTATCTATAGCAAAGATACACGACTGTGAAGAGTTCTTCCTTTGTTGAAGAGAATATGGATGGATGGCTTCAAGAATTTGGGAATTGGATGACGAAAAAGAAGGAATCTGAGGCCTATGCAAAGAGAATGTATGTGTGGGGTCTTGATGCAGCCAGTTTAGATCAACCCGTTTTTTCAGGTAGTTTTAGATAGTTGCAATTTGTTTTGAAACTTTTAGATAAATCAATCTATTTTCAAGCTATTTAAAGCAGTTTCAAGCAAATCAACTGGTTCTAGGTAGTTTTAGGAAAAATGGGTAGTTTCAAGAAAAACAGGTACTTTCTGTAAAAACGGGTAGTTTCAAGTAAGACAAGCAATTTTAAGCAAACCAGAATATGAAAAGTCAATTAGATCAGGAAAATCAGATCAAATCAGGTTTTGATCAGAGAGATGTAAGAGGAATCAATTTGAAGTGTTGGAAATTATCTCATATCTCTACCTTTTCACTAATTAGAGGTCAGATAATTGCTTACTCATCTCCAATATGCATAATCTGTTTTGTGCATTTTTGTAGAGTCAAAATCTCTCTAAATGACTTGTTTCTAGTGTCAGATTTGTTGTGGATCTTGGTACAACACCAAGCTCTCCATCTCAAAGATGCACTTAGTCTTGCATTGGCGTGGTGCATCTTTGCAGGGGCCTATTCTTTTCATTTAGCCTCATTTAGCCTGATTTCTGAAAATGGGAAAGAAGAAGAAGAAGAAGTGCTCAATTTGTTTGAAACAAGATCACTACATAAAGGAGTGTCCCTACATGTGTGAGGAGTGTTGCACGGGGGATAAATGCAAGTACTATTTGCATGGTTGATGTGTGTGAGGAGTTGTATAAAATTGTCAAGAGGTTGTGTAGTGCATCATCTCATATCAAGATGGAGGGAGCTAGGAAGGAGTCAGAGTTTGAGGATTTTCTTGAGGAGGCATATGAGTGGCATGATGATCATGAGGGGAAGCAACGTAAGTCTTGTTCTAGTAAGAAGAGGATTTCCATGTTGCAAAAAGCATGTGAGAGATTGAGTGAGAAGTATGAAGATGAGTTTCAGAAGGAGAGTGATGATGATGATGAATGGAGTGTACCTAATTTGATGCTGGTGATTGAGGTTAAGGAGGAGAGACAGGAGGAGAGCCAAAAACCATCCTCGAGTACCCCTAATCCAACATCAGAGCTACCTTTGGTCACCCATAAAAATCAGCAAAGTAATAAGAGAGATCAGGGAGTGGAAGAGGGTGAAGGCAAGAAGAGCCAAGACGAAGCCCCAAATACCCCTAGATTAAACTCAGATGCAGATTTTGCGGATCATCCATTGATCAAAATAATGAAGGTCTTTGCAGGCTATAGAAATATTTGCTTTTCCAATGATGCATTAAAGCATGGACCAAAACCTCATGATTTTCTTGATGTTGAGCACGATGATGTGGTTGTGCATGATAAGTATGTTTGTGAGGAGGAGGATGTGATTTAGGAGTTTTTGATATCTCTTGAAGAGAAAAATGATGTTTTTGCACATGAAGTTTGCATGTTTTATGATGATAAGATGCATGAGGGTAAGGTAAATGTCCATCCCCATGTGGTGAAAGAGAAACCAAAGTGTCTTCAACACTCAAAAACCATCCAAGAAGATGGAGAACCAATTTTCACAATTTCAGGAAAAATTGGATCAAAGCTTCTCATACATTCAAAAGAAGGTCAACTAGATCAAGAGATAATCAAATTCAACAAAGAAGAAAACAAAGTCAATGAAGAAATAGTGAAAACTAGAAAGGAATGAATTCAATGCAATTAGCAGAATCAAGAAACAGAGCAAATGGTGGATCTGATTTTGAATCAGCCCCACTAAATGAAAGATGAAGGTGATTTTCTCAAAAGGAATCATGTTGAATATCAAAGCTATTTTAAAAGGGAAGTTTGGGAGATGTTACAAGTTGTGAGAAGCCACTTTCAGAGAGTTGAAAAACTGAAGACATTTCAGCAACTTTCTTTTCTTTGCAAAGTTTTTGGGAGGATGTGCAAATTGCAAATTGTAGGAATTTTCAAGGCATATTTGGCTTTGAGCTTCACAAAATGAGAGTAACAAGAGTTTCAACATACTTTAAAGAAGATAAACTAGCTCATGAAGTCTTGCGCAAAATGAGGTTCAATCAAGATGATGAGGAGATGGTGTTTTTGATTGGAGAAACAAAAATCAGATTTTCAAGTGTTTCATGAAAGGCAGAAATCAGAACTTCAGCTACTAGGACAGATTTTAGATTTGCAAGTTTTGCAGGAATTATAGAATTTTCAGATTTTTGTAGTGCAGTCTTTGTAGGAAGTGTAGATTTCATAATTTACAGGCAAATTTCATATTTTCAGGAAAAACAGATTTTGGAGGAAAAGATAAAGTTGGATAGTGAGGCTTTTCATAAGTTCCCAAAATTAGATTTTCATGAGGGAAAAATCACAAATAAGAAGCATGTTAGAGTTGATGTGCATAATGATGAGAAGTGTGCTTATTTATTTGATGTTTTGCATGAGGATTTTATGCAGAGTTGAGATGATTTTTGCTGCATGATGATTTACTTGTGGGAAAGCTATTTGGCAACCCCATAATGGAGCTAAGTGGTCTCATTGTCCATTATTCTTGAAAAACACTAAAGAAATTCAGCAAGAAACAATCAAAAGAAACCAAGAAAAATAATTGAAGTTCAGGAAGTTCACCAAATGGTGTAAGTGAAATCAGATAATCAATCAAATGTTCACAATGGTCATAAACAAATGCAAGAGAAGAAAATTTGGGCACAACCTGAAGTTGTAGCCATTTAGTTTCAAGTCTTACTGAATCTAGAATTTCAGAATTCAGATTTTTTGAATTACCAGGAAGGTGTGCAGAATGTAGAATTATTAAATTTTAGAATTTTAGAATCTTGGTATTAGCAAGCACTTTACTTTAGAATTTCAGAATCTTGGTATTACCAAGCACTTTACTTCACACTCAAGCATGTTTTATCAAAGATCAAGGGATGTGTGGGATTCAAGTCTTCAAGTTTTGAGAAAACTTTAACCATCGAGTGTGCCAAGTGTAAAGCCTAGGCTTTACCTTGGTACTTCTTAGATATTTTTGAACATTAGTCTTTTTACTTGAGATTTCAGGAGACGTCATTTCGGGCTTTCTTTCGAGATGTAACCTTTTGGATCATGCATTATGCAAAGCAAGTAACTAAAACCTTTGTGTTCACGTTGCTGTTCTCTATGTTTCTGTGTTTTTTCTCACAATTTCAGAATTCTGTTCCTGTAATGATGTAATGTTGGATTCTTTATTCTGTGATGGAGATACATAGTCTATTTCTTATCCCTCTGATTTGAAATGATTATGATGATGTGTGGGGAATGTTTAAAACCGATTCTCTGTAATTTCATATTTCTATGTGTAGTATTTATTTGGGGCTTTGTTTAGCCTTAACAGTGTTGTTGTTGTGAATCCTGGGACTTTTGTTGCTACTGACGATAATTTTGATTACTTGTTTGGCCACCACCTTGGCCACATCCATGAACTCTACCTCTTCCTCTACCTAAACTTGTGTAGAAGGCCTGCTATTTTGAACTATTTTTGTTTTGTGAAGACTGTTGATCTTCACCCAAATTCTTCTCTTCAATGATCAACATTGACACCAAATCTGTGAAGTTGGGAATAATATCCTCAATCTCAATGTACCAGCCTAGATGTCATCCATAGGATTCCTAATTTGTCTATGTCTCTCATTGTTGGGGACCGCAGGCCGGCGAGTGCGCAGCATTGACACTAAATCTGTGAAGTTGGGAATAATATCCTCAATCTCAATGTACCAGCCTAGATGTCATCCATAGGATTCCTAATTTGTCTATGTCTCTCATTGTTGGGGACCGCAGGCCGGCGACTGCGCAGCATTGACACCAAATCTGTGAAGTTGGGAATAATATCCTCAATCTCAATGTACCAGGCTAGATGTCATCCCTAGGATTCCTAATTTGTCTATGTCTCTCATTGTTGGGGACCGCAGGCCGGTGACTGCGCAGCATTGACACCAAATCTGTGAAGTTGGGAATAATATCCTCAATCTCAATGTACCAGCCTAGATGTCATCCATAGGATTCCTAATTTGTCTATGTCTCTCATTGTTGGGGACCGCAGACCGGACAACCACCGAGCTAGAATGTCATTGGAACATCAGAGTCGGCGCACTTCACACCAGTTAATTAGGTCATTACTTCTATAAATTAGTCATGATCAGAGCATGAGGGTATCTTTGTACCACTCTATGACTTCACGTTAAGCAGTATAAAAGATGTAATCAAAACTTTGTACAAAGGCTATTGTTGTATTATTTCTCTTTACGAATCAAAGGAGATCATTTTATCATCTATGTATATTCGTTGTGTCTATTTGTCTTTTCTATATATTCATCTTATCTATTTTTTCCTGTGAATCTGTCTGTTAAGTCTTCTGTATCTTTTATTGTAATCTAGATTTCATGCACGATTTAATCAATCTTAAGTAATTGTTTATGCTTGCATAGTTGCTTGAAACTAATAAGCAATCTTCGTGTCGTCTTGTGCATGTTCCGTATCATACTAGTGTATTACTGCATGCATAACTAGAGACACTCAGTAGGTTGATCGAGGTAGTTGTCAAACCCGACGACACTTTGGGACCACAATGCGTCTTGCTGCCTATTTTGCTTGCTGCTTGATTTACTTTGTATTGGAATCAATTTCCTTTTTGGTCAAATAAATCCTTCATGTATGCACTTGAACCACAGTACTTTTTGAAGCGTGGGAGATCTAGTTTGCTAGACCCGAAGAAGAACTGAAAGAAGAAGAACAAGAAGAAGACCCAAAGAAGAACTGAAAGAAGAAGAACCAGAAGAAGAATCGGTAACTCCACCACCACCACCACTATTTATACCACCACCATTATTTATACCACCACCACCTCTTTGCCTTCTACATTACAACATGCTTCAGTGACCAGCTGTCATGGTGAAGCATCCAAAATTATTCTCTAGGAAATCCTTGGAGGATGCAGATGCCCACATCCTTCTTACGACAGTGCATGGCATGTGAACGTCCCCGGCTCGGTGGATTAGAACCTCAAGAAAGCCACTTTTGTCCCAACTTTACAAAAAATTACCGGCTCTCTAGGGGTTGCTCATTAGTACGAGTATTCTCATTTCCCCAACATACGATGCAATGAGAGATGCCTTTCTTTCAAAGATTTAGGGAAGATAAAAAATCCGTGGATGTGTTGATAAGCTCTATCGGGGATGAGCTAGAAAAGCCTCATGGTCGAAGACTATAATGCTAAGTTTTGAAAGCTTCTCCAAATATTGGATATAGCCAATCAGCTAGCCGAGGAGATCCTCAATTCTTATTTCATGAAGGGATTAAGCAAGCAGTTGAAAAGGGATTAACTGGTTCCGATCTCGCAACCATGACTCTGGAGTAGCTAGTTGAATCAGCTCTCAAGGTAGAGCGCATGTTGGTAGGGTCTATCAAGATCAAAGGCAAGAGTAAGAGCAAGACAAAGTCCAAATGTCTGCTTCAGACTCTTTGAAGGAGGAGGAGGATTTTGATCACTCAACTACGAGTGAGGAATCGGAGGAGGAGGAAGATCGCCAAACATAGTCAAAGAGCAAGAAGGTAGGAAAAACAACCAAGGAATCGGTTGCCAGCCATGGCCCAGTTAACTAGTGAAGGAGTGAAGTCCCCTCCCAAAGTTTGGTCTAGCACTTGGTGTTTGAGGTTTCAGAATCATGGTCATGGAGCCAAATAATGTGCGGCTTAAATGACTTTTAGTGTGCCATTTGTAGAATTGTCACACACACCACAGAGGCATGTAGATACAAAGGAAGGGGAGAACCTCAACAACTTGCAATCCAAACCCAAGTGGTGGCAGTAGTTCAAACTGCCCTGCTGATGGCTCCGCAGGATCCATACCAAAGGACACCATTCTACCCACACAAGAATTTTCCTCCCATGGATGTTCCTAGTGCCCGACGACCTGCTTTAACATGCTTCTATTGCCATGCCTAGGTCATTTTGTAAATCTAACTATGAGATCTGGGGGAAGCATAGGGCAGAGGTAGAAGGAGACCAAGCCTCAATATCACGCCTGCCAGTAGTAAATGCCATGAGACGAGCAAGAAGTAATCAAGCCAAACATAGAGGCGACGAAATCATCAGTCATGGCGGTGACAAGATCCATGCAACCTGAGACTCTAGAGGCAAGGAAAGAACCAACCTTGGATAAGAGGGGGAAGCAAAAAGTTATCACCTGCTGGGCAGGAGCAGAACAAGGTACAAATGGAGGTGTTTGACTAGGTTAAAAAGCAACAGGCTCGAGAGGCGCTGTGGAAAAAGGACCTAAAAAGGCCTAGGCTGACGATCTGTCAGCAAGAAGCCAAAGTCATCATATCGAGTAAACCCAAATTAGGGAGGCAAAGTGCCCTCACCACAACCAAACGGGAACCAAGAGAAATGTGCGGAGACACAGTGGCTGAAGAAATGTGCAGAGGCACCCAAGCAAGAGGAAAGCCAAAGTAGTCAAAGAAGGAGAAACACGGCCGTACAACCTGTGGGAAGATCTAAAGCGGCAACCAATCCATATGTTAGTGGAACAACTCCAAAGTAGTCAAAGAAGGAGAAACACAGCCGTACAATCTGTGGGAAGATCTAAGCGGCAACAAATCCATATGTTAGTGGAACAACTCCTTACATTAGTTCCGAACATCAAAGAGGAGCTCCTATGCTACCTAATGCCTCAGGATGAGAAAAGAGCACCCTTGTAGCCTCTTGAAGCCATGCACATTGAGAGGACAAAAACTCCGATAAGGGAAGCCTCGACTTATGATGACGCCATCCTGGAGTGGACATAGTAGAAATACTGCTGGATGGTGGATCAAGAGTCAACATTTTGACAGATCTCAGTGTCAAATGCGACATGTAGAATGCTTGGGTTAATGAGCGGATGGGATGTAGCCCCGTTTGTCGTAAAAATGCAGATTAGAGATGTTTTCACCACTTAGATTAATTGACGATCTCACACTGGAAGTTTGTGGATTCACTTTCCAGATTGCAGTTAGTGGTGCTCTACATGGAGGACATAAAAGGTGCCTACCCAATGTTACTAGGTAGACCATGGCTCAGGCAAGCAGCACAGATTAAGCAAAAGAGTGGGATGGGGATAGGATAACTATTCGAAGAGGAAAGAAGAAAATCATAATATCAGTAGGCTAGTCAAAGGAAAGTGGAAAATCTTGCTCGGCCAAAAGTCTCGATCCAATAAAACAAAGATACCAAATGAATGCCAACCATGCAAAACAGGTCAAGGAGGAACTCGATAAATTGTTGCACGTTGGATTCATATATCCAATTGATGCAAAATGGGTCAACAAGGAACTTGATAAATTTCTACACATCAGATTCATATATCCAATTGTCAGGTGTGTGATGTGGTTGCCCTTGATCCTGATTGTTCCGCCCAAGAAGAACCAGAAGCTTAGGGTTTGTGTGGAGTACAGGAAGCTGAATGGTACTACAATCTCAGACCCCTTTCCCTTGCCGTTCACCAATTGCTTGCTAGATGTAGTAGCCGGCCATGAGATGTATTCATTCTTGGATGGATTCAGTGTGGCTACAACCAAGTCCAAATGGCACTGGAAGATATGGAAAAGTCAGCCTTCATCACCAACAAATGTGGAGCCTTTGCATCCAATGTCATGACCTTTGGGCTCAAGAATGCTCCAGCAAGGGATGGTTCATAGGATTTTTGTTGAATATTTGACAAGATTTATGCAAGTCTTCATTGATGGCTTCAATGTCTTTGGCAAATCATGCCAACATCTGACATACCTGTAGACTTGCTTGTCCAAATGTCGAGGCTCCAGACTAAGCCTAAATCTCGCTAAATATGCCTTTGCCATTGTTAATCCTAACATACTACCTTGCACACATTAGAGAGAGATAAAAGAAGAGAAAAAACATGCAAGGGTCGAGTTCGGAGAGGTGCACTTAGCCAACCCTAATTAGGGTTAGCTCCTCAATGTGAAGCAACTAGGGGCTCACTCCACATCTACTTGTGTCACCAAAGTAGAGATTCAATAGCTAGGTAGAGAAAAAGGAGGGATCTATGGAAAGCTCAACCTTCATTTTATGCCACATGCATGCAAGAGGGACTTGGTAAAGAGAAAAGACAGGGGAGAGAAAGAGAGAAGCTAGAGCATCAGCATCCCTATAAGCACACCCCAACAATTAATCATGCAAGCACAGCAATCAAGCATATAACCACAAGCTCATGAGAGAGAGAGAGAGAGAGAGAGAGAGAGAGAGAGAGAGAGAGAGAAAACTCCAAATGAGACTAACGGGATTGTCCCTTTTCATATTTCATCAAATGTCTTATATACAAGAGCTCATAGTTTACAATGGTTGGCCGCCCATTTACAATTAGGGGAAAACTAGTCTTCCTAGCTCTATGTATAACTCTTTCCTATGACTGGCATCACACAAGCCATAAGCTCGGTCATCCCATGTCTCTTTTACATTAAGTGTTGTCAAGGGGGGGTGCTCTTGCTCGCCACGTTCGATGCTTGGCCTCAATGTACAGATGCACGACACTGATTTCCATGCAATTTGTGATGTGGGTAATCGGCGTGGCTTAGAGCTGTCGATTGAGCAGGATTTGTATAGCTTTCTCAAACTCCGTTCAGTCAAGGGGGTCCCACCAGTTGAGTGAATTAAGCATAGGTTCAACCTCCTCACGCTCAAGTGGGCGGCGATGGAATTTTGCCTTCTTCCAGGGTTGGGTGGGAGGGAGGATGAGTCAGTGAGACGAGCATGGAGAGGTAGTCTATGAAGAAGCTCCCATGGCAAGGTTGGCATCAAGTAGTGGTGGGGGCTTGACTGAGGTGGAAGGGATATTTTTGAATGCTGTGTGCATCCACAAATTCAAGGACAAAGAGGGAGGTGAGGGTAGAGCTGGTGAGGGAGGTGGGTGGTAGGAACATGAATGGGGGAAGATGATTGGGGAGGGAATAGCTGTAGTGTTAAGGTTTTAGATGGGAGTGGGAGTGGAGGTGGGGGTGGGGGTGCTGGTGCTTGGGTGCTAGTGCTTGGGTGAGAGGGGTTGGGGGAGTGGAGGTTGATGTGGGGGAGATGAGGGTGGTGGGGGTGGAGGTGGTTGGGCTCCATGGTTGTCATCACCTCCGTCGTGTCTCTCGTGGTCATGAGCTTCATTTTCAGAGTCTGTGGGGCCATGTGATTGGAAAAATGCATCCGCCTTTGCAACTTCCTTGGGTGTGAAGTCCATGGGGAAGGCCATGTGCGAGTTATCGAATTGGCAGATGCCCATGGCTTCTATGACTTCCATCTGTACGTGGCACCTCTGGTAAAGGATAAGTAGATGTTTGTAACTCCAGAGGGAGCGATATGTGGCATCGACCATGTGCCAACCCCTACTATTGAGATGTTGCAAAGTGTCAGCTATCCTTTGGTAGGAGTAGGGGTATGGACACAGGCCTTCAGGGGCTAAGAGGTCGATGAGATCAGGTGGATCTACTGGTTGGCCAAATTGGAGTAGATGACACTAGATGATCATAGTGGCTTGGAGAGGGTGGGGAGGGAGCTCGTAGAAGTTTTGAGGGTGGGTGAAAGAGATGAGCTCCTAGAAGAAAAAATGGGGAATGAGGGAAATGCTGGAGAGGGGGAGCTTTGTGAGGATATAAGTAAAGTTTTGGCAAGGGAGGGGCTTGTCTAGAAAAATGTTGTGCTAGAGTAGGTTGAGCCAGACACTCCTGTGATGGAGGTCGAGGAGCTAGAAGGGGTTCTGTGGGAGGGAGAGCGAGTAGGGGAAGCTATGTGGCCGTATCCGTGTACACCTTTCATTTGGTTCCACTAGAGGAAGGGACAGATGGTGTCGGTGGTAGCTCTTCTGTTTTGGCTTTTGCTACATCTAGCTGTTCCTCCATCTCATAGAGTTTCTCCTCCAAGACTTCCCTGTATCTTTGGAAATCATTTTGTGTCTTTGTGAGGTCCTCTTCCGTAGTAGCTTGACTCTGGGAGTCTACAACAATGGCTTGGGCTTAAGATAGATCCTAGTGGGCTCTCTATGCAGCTTCGCGAGCTAGCTAGAGTTGTGCTGGAGTTTGGTTATTGTCGTGATGGCTTGCCCGAGCTATTACTCCTTCTCATCAATCATGTTCTGTAGAGCCGGAGGATTGTTCAGATTGGTTGTGTATAAATCTTAAGAGATCTACCGCTCCTAAGCCTTTGCTAGCAATATCTCTCTTTGGGACATGGAAACCACCTCTTGGTAGTGGTATATACAATCTATCATTTGTGTAATCAGCTCCTGGGCCAAATGAGAGAATCCAAGTGTAAAGTTTGGCACTGCTCCATCGGCCGCATGCACACTCTTTGCATATGCTTGACTCGATCTGAAGCTCCCTGACCTCGCCTAGCGGAGGGTCTCCAAGGTGTTGGCATGAGAAGCGTGAGGGGGAAGAAGGGGCCTACTTCTATGAAGTAAGGGGGGAAATCTACGAAGCTTTCTGGGGGTGGTTCATAAAGGGTACGGGCATGGCAGTTGTTGGAACAGGTGTACCAAGTTTGCTAAGGATGGAACGGGTGTGGCACTTTAGTTGGGGGAATGGTACAACCATGTTGATGTGAGCAAAAGGTGGTGTAGTCGTGGCACTTTTGGAACAGCCGTGGCAATTGGGTTTGATGATGGAATGGTCGTGGCACTTTAAGTGAAAGTTGGTGTAGTTGTACGGGCATGTGGAAAATTGAAGTTTTAATTGATGCGATTGTGGAAAATTGTGGATGCGAATGGTACGACCGCTGAGTTAGGTTTTGTACCCTTGGGATATGCTGCCAGCACCCCATTGCGGGTTTTGTACTAATTGCATGCCAAAGTTAGCAGCCGATTCCAATGTGGTAATGGTGAGGTGGGGATGTCCAATTCCTAGGGGAATGCAGAGGCTGATGACAAGAGAGTACCTAAAACTGAAGCGATTGATAGTGGCGTCGGAGTACTCCAAGGAAGCTGTTCGTAGAATAACGGGTGGAGGAGTTTTCGACATTGAAGATATATCATTGATAAGGGCTATCGGTGTTGTGATAGAATTGGAGCTAGCATGTCATTGTGAAGCATCTTCTTCCCTTTTTCCTTGGCGGTCATTATGGCAGCCCTTTGCCTCTACTTGAATTAGATTAGAAGGTCTATTCTAATGTGTTCTTTGTTTGTGAAGAAGAGTCCTCACCCAAAGAGTTTTCTACTATGATCAGCATAGAAACAAAGTCCCAAAAGTTGGGAATATTCTCTCTGACTATAATGGAGATCTTGAAAGGCTTGTACTCTTTGCCAAACCCATTCAAACAAACACTCACCAAATCATCATCTTCCACCGATACATTGATAGACCCAAGGATTCAATAATGCCATTGATCTTTAAAGCATACTCATTGACATGCTTTTCTTTTCCATTGTATGTAGCTCTTGTTGTAGATGCAGTTTCCTTGCCTTTATATTAGCGCTTGTTGTAGCTCTTGTTGTAGTTGCAGTTTCCTTGCCTTTATATTAGTTTGGAACATTTGCACCACCAAGTTCTGCCATGCAACTGCTGGAGTATTAGCATCATGTATGTGTCCTATCATTGTGTCTGTGACACAGATCAAAAGCCAATACATGACTTTCCTTGCACCTTGATTCCAATCCTTGAATCCTTGGTGGCCATGATTTTGATAAGGCTAGGGCTTGTTCAGCATGTTCAACTCTTTGATCATTCACCCAAGAACTTTAGAACTTCATGTCGATTTTTTAGGCTTCTTAGCTGCTTTATCTCTAGAGATAGAATTACAACACCTCTTTCTATAATGAATCATGTGTACCATGGCATGTCTCCTTCGCAATTTTGCTTCTTTATGCGTATATGATTGAGACAGTGATTTTGGGGAGCCGTGATGCTCTATGTATATATCGAAAACTTTTGATAATAAACGATGTTTTGTAAAAAAATTCTATTTTTTTTTTCATGATTGTGAATATGGTTAATCTTGTTTCATGAAGTATGATGAAATAATTATTTGTTTAAAGAATAAATCATAAAAAAAATTAAATAATCATAAATCTGTTGTCAAAGTTAAGTTGGCAAAAATCTCATTTTGTCAGAATCATGAGGCACGCAGCCCGTGCAAGGTAACTGGATCCTCTAACCGATGATGAAGAGTTAGATCCGGATGTTCAAAAAGCCTTGCACAGATCCCAACTTGGTCCCTTCAAGGGTGAAGGGGAACAGTTAGGTGAAGTAGTGGAAAAGTGGATTGAGGCAATGGTGGAGAACCGTCTCGACCGAAATACCCAGACCACTTGGACCGATCTTAAAGCTTACCTCAGAGAGAGGTTTTGTCCTCCGTGCTTCCTTAAAACTAAAATGAATGAATTCTTGGAATTAAAGCAGGATAACCGAACAATTGAAGAGTACCATCAAGCTTTTCCTCTTCTTCTCAAATATTCCCCTCAGTTGGATGAAGAGCAGCTGATGGCTAGGTTCATTCGAGGAATGAACGAGCCATTGGACACCTTAGTCAAGAATGCCAAACATGTCTCAATGGCCGAAGCAGTAAGAATGGCAAAGGACTTTGCCAAAGCCTTTGTTATTAAGGTCTCGTCAAAGCCTGTACCCTCTAACTTTAAAAGATTCCAAACCCCGGGAAGTACTTCAAACTTTCCTCCCCCAAAGAGGTAGCAAGGCCCAATTCAAAATCAGGATGCGGGAAGATTCAGAAGTGAAGGAAGATCCTTTCCTCAGAACACTTTCTCAAGAGCCCCACCTATTTCAAGGATTCAGAGGGATGAGCTCAAAAGTGAGAACCGGTGTTTTGGATGCCAAGGTTTTGGTGACCAACTGAAAGACTGCCCGACTCCTGCCATGTCAAGGGGACAATTGCATGCTGTTTTCATGCTTGCTTGACCAATGTGTAGTTCCGGGTAAGGGGACGCCCACCCGCGAACCGTGCGTGTGAAACTGTCTGCTAACATGGTTATGTGGCATGTGACAGGTGGTGAGTATTGGTCATAAACCTAGCCTTAGGAGTTAGCACTAACTTATAAGTGAGTGTGTACACACTTCATTAAGTTTTGGGCCTGCGAACCGTGCGTGTGAAACTGTCTGCTAACATGGTTATGTGGCATGTGACAGGTGGTGAGTATTGGTCATAAACCTAGCTTTAGGAGTTAGCACTAACTTATAAGTGAGTGTGTACACACTTCATTAAGTTTTGGGCCTGCGACCATACAATGGGTCGATGCCACCTAATCCGCTCATTTATGAGGTGGCATCACTAATCCACTACAAGGGAATCCATCATGTTAATACAGGTACACCTCAAGAACAATCATCTCGCAGATTTTCTTGGAAAGTCAAACAACTTGATACCTCTTCATCATGGTTATTCTACGAAGTGCAAATCACTTGTTTGCCATGAAACATGTTGTGGGATCTATGATGTCGAATGGTGAAAATGATGACACTTGGTATAGCCCTAAGGAGTCGTTTCTTCTTCGCTAGGTTGGTTGGAAGACTTTGCTTCTGTCGTGTTAGCCATAAGTGTGGAGAACTTTCGTTTATGCTTGTTCCCCTGCTCGGTAACGGGTTTCGACTTGGAAGAGACCATTGTATCATCATAGATACGAGCTGAATGAATGGCCTCATCCAATGTTTTGCATTTGTTATTTTTTACCTGTAAACGGTATGAGTCTGGTAAACCAACTACGAAGAGCACAAAAAGAGTAGTGGGATCCATCTTTGTAGCTTTCATCCGCAAGTCCCTAAACTTTTGGCGGTAGACCTCATAAGTGAGGTGCTGCGAGGTCATGATGATCAAAGCTGAAAACCGGGCAACAACATCATATCATCCTCTTTCTTGAGGAATTCTTTTTTGAAGACGTCTTCGAATTGTGCCCAAGTTGTTGGCTTAGGGTTGAGTTCCTTCCACCAAAGCAGAGCTTTGTCGGAGAGGAAACCTGTTGCTAACTGGATCTTTTTTCTGTCATCATATGGATGAAACTGAAAGTGAACTTGCCACTTATGTAGCCAAGTGTCCACGATCTCCTTGGTGCGTTGCTTTTGCTCGCCCCCGAATGGTTCCGGAGTAATGTTGGGTCCTAAAGCAGAAGCCAAGGTATCCATACCCGATAGAGTAGAGAGGGTAGTGGTCAAAAGAGCGATGGAGTTCTGCAAAGCTTGCATCTGGGCTGCGATTTGGCCTGACGTTCCGACGAAGAAGCTTTGAGAGCTACTTTGAACTCTTGGAAATCTGATTTTGACACATAATCGTCAAAAAGATCGGCATCAGTATCTTTCGTATAGCTGGCAACCTTCGCGTTCAACAAGGGACTCCAACTCTGATTCTGGGGTCGACATCGTGAAGAGGGCAAGTGGAGAGAAAATTTGATCTTTGCACAATGAAAGTGCAAGGGAACTTGAGAGCTTGAAAACTTGAGAGATGTGTGGCAAGAAGCCCACTTAAGGGGGTTTATAAAGGTTTCTCCAAAAACTAAAAATCCCCAAAAGCTATCTTTAGCTTTTGCTTTTGTGTTTATATATATATATATATATATATTCTATTCTCTTAAAAAATAAAACACCTTTAACCTTGGAGAGGGGGGGGGGTTAACTTAAAAAAATTTAAACTAAAAAAAACGAAAGCCAACTTAAAACGGCTTTCCTTGTTTTTTTTTTCTCTTCCCTCCTGGATTAGTGCCGCCGGCGTGCTGTCTGTTGCAGACGTCATCCATGAAGCTGTCATTGTCGAGTGCTGTCTTTGCATGCTTTCATGCCGGCGCGTGTGTGCGTCACACGTGTAGCTGTCGCCACCTAAACGGCCGGTGCTGCATGCGCCAGCCTCGCATAGGCCTGGCCACAAGGCGACGTGGGCCTGGTTGCCTGCCCGCCTGGCCTAGGCGCCTACATAGGCCTGGCCTGGGCACCAGCCTGCCGCCTGGCCTAGGCGCTGCATAAGCTTGGCTGCCTGGCTGCGCAGGCCTATGTGCCCACCAGCAGGGCCGCCTACATAGGCCTGGCCGGTTGCCAGCCTGGCCAACTGCATAGGCATGGCTGCCTACACCCTTTGCCTACATGTTCGGGTAGCCCTTAACCAACACGAGTATGCGATCCAGCAAAACCGATCCATCACTTCTCTCGCTCTCTCTCTCTTTTGCGTTCGACCAAAAAGCAAACGAATATGTTCCTTTTTTCTGTTTTCTCTCTCGACTTGTTCATACGACTGCACAAACTAATCTTTCCTCTTCTTTGCAAAGCAAACAACCCTTCTTAGACTACCACCTCCCATCAACATGGGTTTCTTTGATGAAAAAATACATACTAATCTGAAAAAACAGCAGTATGCACAGAAAAACAGTAAGCTTTTTTGAACACATACCTTTCTTCTACCTCATCTTCTCTACCTACCGACTGGCTCGTTCACGAGGTATGCTCTGATACCACTGTCGAATCCCCACGGATCTCCTCGTGATCGTTCTTGATACTAGACTCGAATCCTGCAAACAAACAAACAACAAACAACAAGGGGGTGCAGGCCTGACTCACCTCCCAACCATGGCAGTCGTGGGCAAGCCCACAGTCTTGGCTGTCCCCACCGAGCCACGAGCTGAGCTAACTAGGTTGACGTACCGACCAATCTCCTCCTCGCGACGTCCCATACCGCCACGAAGCTACCCTCGCGGGCCTCGAGATTGCTGCCGGCCTCGGCTGCATAAAACAGGTGCACGTCTACACTAGATCCAGGCTCCAAGACCATAGAGCTCTCACAAACTTGCGAGACTCTCTATATCTCAATAACTAACCTTGGCCACCCTTTTATAGGCTCTTGGCCGGTCATCGAGTGTCCACACCTGGGCGCCCGTCTATCCATACTTAAAGTGCCCGCCCGTTGGTATATCCCCAACTCAGCTCGTTAATCAACCTGCGTCCCCAAGCCTCAAAACTAGTCTTGCGTGCGTGTAGCACACGATAGATACACTGTGCACATGACAGAAAGCCAGAATGTGCTCAAGATGCAACTATACATTGTACATAGTGGAGCCAAAATGATAGCTCACGATCATGAGTAAATGAAGTGTGTTGCCAAGACGACAGAAAGAAGGAAAAAAAGACACAGATAGGCAGGAGAGAGGTCTCCTAGATGCTCAGATGAATGAGTGGGTGGATAACCAATTTGTAGTTTATGCTCGGATGTTGAGAAGGCAAGTTATGGATAGTCTAGATGATGTGTCTAGCCGTGGGGGTGGGATGATTATGGTGAGGGTTGCGGGAGCATAGAAGGAGCATGGAGGTTGGAAGATCCAGGTGATGCCCTTGGATGTCTCTAACCTTGCATCATATTTCCCTCATGGTGCAAATGGTTAGGAAAATCTAGTTTCCAGTTTCGGTCAAGATGATGACATAGAATGGTTTGACGTGTTGCTTGCAAATGACGGAGTGCTTGTCCATGGTGATAGCTTTGCAGAGGTGGATGCAGCTTGGTTTGATGCTTTGCTAGAAGAGGATATTCTTCTAGAAGCCACGAAACCAAAGGAGCTCAGTGATGTGGATTATGCAGATGGTTATGGCATGGTCAGGCAGGTTCCAGTTTATACCATGGTGCCGGTAAGAGCTTATGTAGTGATGCATAAGGTGTAGCATGTAGCAAATGTTGGTGGTACTTCATCGACACAATTTCATGGTGGTGTGCCATTTTTGGTACATATATTCCAACTGCTGGTGAAGCTGTATTTCCGTATTTTCTTGGAGATAGGCCATTCTTGGCCTATGATGCAGTTTTGCTGGAGTCTACATTGACATATTTACATGCAAATATCTTTATGATGATGTCCAGATGTTGGATACATGATCCACTCCATGCACTTGGAGTGTGGACATCCTGATTCATACATGGTTCTATGTTTTTATTTTATATGATCATGTATGGATGATATTATATTTGATGGGTTCCCAACCCTGGCATGTTGCCATGAGATGGTTGCACTATATATACACTATGATATATGTTATGTACACAACACTGGCATGACCGTATGTTTCTGGGTTTGAGTCATTGGATTTTCTATCCAATCCACCACGTGTGCCAAGTGGGTGTGTGCACGCACCATGCAAACTCACCTTTAACCGTACCTCTTCACCTACCCTATGCCTTTTCACATTCACCCATACCGCTTCGTATCCTTGTGTGCGCATGGGATATAACCACCATCGTCTTTTTGTATTCGACAACACATGAATGAATAATTCTCTAAGCAAGAACCTTTAATGAAAATCTCTTTCTTTACAATTAATTACTGTTAGGGTTGTGGCCTCTAGCTGCAAAACAAGATGCAACACATCTTGGTAGCAGCCATGGATTGAATTCGCAAGGTTGAAAAAAGGGAAGACATAAGTTGGGCCACCCTCTACTTTACCAAGCTGCAAAAAGAAGCCACACACCTCCAAAACAAACACACACACACCAAGATGGGCTAGCTACTCACAATGTTGTTCCCATTTGATGACATGCGAGTGTTGAACCCACTCCTAGCCGCTAAACTTTCATGCCCGCCCTGCAAAACACTCCACAAACCCAGTTGGAGGTTCCAACTGCACCACTCCCCATCGAGGTGATCAGCTCGGAGCACAACATCAAACTCAACACCAAAACGGGATGCACCCGATCCTCAGCCATGTCATCCCACTTTAAACGCAAGCTGGTGCTGGCCTCCGAGCTCTCCAAAGAAAAGAAGCAGTGCATCATCCTGATTGAGCTTTCGTCTACTAAACTGGCCAAGAGACCCCCAATAGCCCTAGTTGCCCCAGCCGATTCATGGTAGTCTCTAGCTTAGCAGGACCCTGCACGCAACGACCACCCACCGACATCTCCACGACGTCTAGATAATACGCCGGGTACCTAGCCCAGTGCTTCCAGGTGAAGATCCTTTTGGCACCCGCCAAGCTAAGGCATGGATGCTTTGCTTACAAGACACCATCAATCAACTCCAACAAGAGAACACTATCCTTAGAGATTGGGTGGCAAAGGGAGATGACCATTGGCAAGGGAAGCCAAAGCCCGACCCACCACCCAATTCACCGGCTTCGTTGACTTTCTCAAAACCCAAACCCTCAAAGATAAATCCAAAATCAACTTCTTGGATGTCCAACTCAAGGCCCATACCAGCCCCTCCTCGAGTACCATCCAGATTGATATTAAAGTCCTAGCCAAGCTCTCCAAAACTCTATAGGATGACATGAGCCGTCTTTGGGACTAGCTCATGGACGAGCTTTGCCTTCTCCTCATTGGCCAATGCAAGCAGTTGGCCATCTAGAAAAAGGAGGACGCCAACTCGAATGATGAAGGCAACACTCAATCCGGAGCACCGAGCCAAATGCCCGCCCCATAACAGAGTTGGCTGCCCACCCCCGAAAGCATCAACCTCCGCCACCCATGACAACCTTCTCATGAAGATGACCAGCCGGAATAAGAGCTTGCCCGATGGAAAGCACCGAACACCAAAATCACTAGCCTTGGCAACAAGAAGATGATCGAGGAGCTCGAGCCAAACCCGTAGGATCCAAACCTAAAGAAGATTCGGCCATGGCCCTCCTGAAAGACCATGCAACATCCCTCCAGAACTACAAGTTGCACGACCTAATAGCCGCCATAAAGATGGCCTACAAAGAGTAGCACCAGTGGTACACAAACAATAGGGGGAAGATGCAAGCTCACATGGATGAGCTCAAAACCAAGGTTGCAGAGAAGAGGCCTATAACATAGCAAAGGAAGCCCGACGAGACCCACGAAGACATCCAGTTAGCCATCTCCAGCATCAAAGAGGCCAAGAATGTGACCCTCTACGTGCTGAACTCACCTCTACCCAAACACAGATCACGGACCTACGCGAGAAGCAATCTAGCCAATAGGGAAACTCCACCCAAATAATATACCAAGCTCGTTTCACTACATGTAGATCCTCACAGCGGCATTGTGGCAGCCAACCTACCCGAACCCTGAGCCTGGAGAAGGATGGACACCTTTTTGTAGAGCAGCATGCCCTGAACCCACATTGACACCTACCCAACCTCGTCCCCACTCCACCCAACCCAAAAAATCCAAACCAACCTAGCTGTGAGACCCCTGCCCTCTTTGCGCATCGAACTCAGGAGTGCTAGCAGCGGAAGTAGCAACCTCTCACGCAGGGCAGAGCTTCCCACTCGGGACCTCGCCCACCACGGCGGATGTCTGGGCAAGGGACTAGTCCGGCGGTTCTTCCGAAACCAAGATGACCGGAAAAACTTTCCTCGCCTAGAAAGCACGGGCGATTCCTCCAAGAAAATCTTCTAACGAAAAATTTATCTAAGGGGTCAAGGGCCTTAACTATCCTTTCTATTCTGACCGAACCCATAGGTCACATCGCTGAATCAAGGAAGGGACTTGCACTTGGATCATATAGATCATTGCTTTTTTCCCTCAAGCGAGGGACAACCGTAGAACAAGAATCTCCCTGTGAGTTACTTTAACTATCGTAACTTGAACATAACTGAAATTTATTGTAGGAATCCACTGATTCACCAACTGGCCCATGGGTTAGTGACCCATGGGCCAGTTGGGTGGTTGGGTTAGTCACCCAACCACCCAACCACTGTATTGGTGGGATCCCTCTTTATAAAAATTTGGTTGTGTTTTGTCTCGGGTACGAGGGAAAAGAGTTCCCAGGCCCCCTAGCCGGCACTCATGCAAAAATATCAATTAGACACACCACTTACGCACCCAATAAGAAATTTGCCTTTTTCTCATACTCAACTATTTTCAAGACATAATTGCAATAAAAACTTTTTCTAAATTATCCATTAATAAATATGCGTACATCATTTTATTAAAATATTCATATAGAAATATTCTTAAATATTCTCTTTTTCCTTTGAACCTAGGCATCAACATGCTATAATTATCTTCATAGAAATATGATGAAACATTCTCTTTTTGATACCAAAAATTAATTATGCATATTCCTATTCAAAGATATGATGAAAATTCCTCTTTTGATAAATAAAAATATTCATGTATATACATACCATGAATATACCTATTTAAAATATATCAAAAATTTCTCTTTCTGACATCTAGATTTTTATGCATGCACATACTATAAATGTATATTCAAAAATGTAACAAAAATCCTTCTTTTAGCATTAAAATGTTTATACATAGAATATGATTAAAATTTCTCTTTTTGCATTATCAAATTTATGCATAAACATAACTACATAAAAATATGGTGGAACTTCCTCTTTTAATATAAAAATTCTTTATGCCTAAACCTAAGCATAATTGCATTTAAGCATCTTGTCTATTAAAAAAATACCCAAATATAACTTCCTTATGAAAATAATTACATGAATGTTATCCTAAGCTCTCTTTCATCTTAAAATGAATAAATATGAATTTTCTTTACATAAAAACAAGCTTAAATGAATTAACCTCATTTTTAAGTAGATTAAAAATCATAAAAATGTTTAATCTCCATCTCTAGCTTGTTAGGCCTAGAGTTTGGGTAAGAAAATGAGATTAGAATTAAAGCTTATCCTTCCAAGAAGGATTTAACCATAAAAGTGAGTATTCTTTCAAAAAGAGAGATTACAATTTAAAAATAATGCATTTAAGCATAAGAGATTAACATTAATTTATTTAAACAACATAAATCAATAAGGGCATGGTTTTAAGAAGAAACCATGGATTGGAATGCTTCCCAAGCATGTAGAGAGAGTGGGAAGAAGATAACCAGTAAAACATCATTGTTTTAGGCTTGATTCTTTAGGGAGATGTGTAGCCCTCAAAGAAGAAGCTTGGCCACCAAGAAGAAGAGGGTAATAATCTCCAAGAGAAGAAGAGGATTAAAGAAGCTCCAAAGCTTCACAATGGAGAGGCAAGGTAGAGGGATAATAGAATTACACTAAATTAAAAATTACATTAGCATGTAACTATACAAAGATGAAAATACAAAGGAATGGGGTTCTATTTATAGGAGAGGGAGGCCACCAACCAAGTCCAACTCGGATCTCAAGGCTTCCAGCTTCAGTTTGATCCAATTTGGATAAGTTTTGGACAACCAGTTAGGCCCACTTTTCTGATCTAGTTTGAAAGAGGAGAGAGGAGAGATGAAATGTCTCATTTTTTAATTAAAAAATTAAGGAAAATGATGAGATTCTAGGTGCCTCCTTCATGAGCTCCACTCACCCTCTTGAGGTGCCAAAATTTTATTTTTTTACTAATAAATCTTAGTACTAGTCAACTCTTTATCTTATGTGAGAATTTACTCATTTTTGGTGGATTTTCTTTTATTCTTGCATTTTTCTTTTCTTTTATTCTTGCATTTTTCTAATTCCAACACTTGGATTAACCGTATTGTCCCTTTAGAACACTCTTTGGATCTTAATCCATAATTTTCTGAAAATGGGTACCCTTAGGCTAAGGTGTCTAATGCACATATTCAATTAATTTTTAATGCATATTAGAAAACTCTTTTTAAACTTCTATTTTAGAGGAATTCATCTTAAATTTAAGGGATAAATTTATATCCAAAAATATCTCAAAACCGTATTATCTCTCTCTAGAATATTTTCTCTCTCTAGGCCAAAAACAAAGAAAAACAATGTTTTCTTGCATTCTGAAATGGGGGATGACTACACGGGACTGAGAGAAGAAATTATACATATTTTAGGGGCTGAGGAGGAACCTTACACTACCCCTCTTGGGGCAACGATGATGATGAGATGGATAGAGTCAAAGAGAGTGAAGCTCTTGGACCTGAGGGATCAGGAATGTGCCCAAGCAAGTCAGGGTTCGGATTGCTCAGAAAAATAATATGGAGGCCAGTTTACTTATACCATGAAGGGCAAGCTCACTTATTTGACTCTTCCTGATGATCAAGAGTGGAGTATCCTCACTTATTTGACTATTCCTGATGATCAAGAGTGGAGTATCCTCACAAAAATAAAACAACAATGTGGAGGCCAATTTACTTATATCATGAAGGGGCATGGTCACTGATTTGCCTATGTCGGGTGATCAAGAGTGGAGTATCCTTACAAAACTAAAACAAAAATGTGGAGGAAGATGTCAAAAAGAACATGTACTCCTATGTCACTATCGTCACCTAGATGTGTGTGCATCACTGGATTCAGGAGTCTAGGCTTATTCCCCAAGCAACCTGCGAGTAGCATACACCAAGTGGATATGAACATAACACAAAATAGACACTACCCACATGCTACAAGGATCGCCTTACTGAAAGAATCACAAAAAGACACGATGACTTAACATACAACCTTACTTAACAATATATATGAATGAAGATGAATATACAGAGACGTAATCAAGAAAAGCACAAATACAGAAAAAGAAGAAATAGAAGAACACTCTTGCTTTATTCAAGAGAGAAAATATGATACGATTGCCAGCCAGCCTTTCAAAGCTCAGGATCCATCCTTTTATATTGCCTACTTGAAGTATCTGTTGGTACTGTGATTCCCTTGGTATTAAGGTGTGCCGATTGGGTGTTAAGGAAGCATCGTTCTTGTAATCAAGTACCCTAGCTAACATTTGGTTGGCCCCTAACAATTGGCAATGCTATGCAAGGCGACTGCATAGCATCGCCAATCTGGCTGGCCCCTAACAATTGGCACGATGCTATGCAAGGCGGCTGCATAGCATCGCCAATTTGGTTGGCCCCTGACAATTGTTGATGCTATGCAGGGTGGTTTCCCGGCTACTCTATTGCGGCTCTGGCCACACTTGGCACGCCCGGTGGGTCAGATTCGCAATTCGCTGACTTGAACCCAAAAATTTATAGACTTCCAAAATGTTATATGCTCCTTTGCATTTTGTCGATGGCACTTACCCACAGATGGGCATCATGTTAGGTGCTCCTCCATAGCATTCTAGGGGAGTTATGATCACTAGCAGAGGGTTTACCGAGATGACCTCTAGTAGAGGCTTTATTGATGACCCAGTGGTAGGCACATCTTGGCCCTTGATGCGGAAGAACGGATTCAAAAGGTGGAAGATGAAGCATGCCTTCCACGAGGTGAATTCTGGGGATGGATTTCCGAAAGCAGACTTCTGGAAGAAAAATTCTGAGGTAGTACTAGCTTCTTCCTAGTGAGTTGTGAGTGAGGATCTTGTTGTTGTCTTTCTTGTCACTTTGTTTGTGCTCTTTGTAGGACATCATCACGTGGTGATTAACCAATCATGGAGCTGGTCATAGTTGTTCTAAAGAGCCATGGCATACTCCTTCAGAGAGCAGAGCCAATAGTTGCAAGATTCCCATGTTGACAGTTGCCTCCAGGTTTGGTTTGGCTAGGTCCTATATAGGCCTCTTTAGCTCAGCTAAAACATACCTTGATGTTGCAGGCATAACCATTTCTCCTCCTTTTCCTGCTTTCCTAACTTCACCACTTACTTTAGAGGGCAAAGTGATGCTCTCTTTGGGCGGAGGTGCAGATGGCTCTGCCTTTTCTTCTAGTGATATACCCGCTATATTTGGTAACAACACTGACAGAGGAGGTAAAGGAACTACCCATGATCCATGAATATCAACCCAAGTGTCTGATTGATCCTCTATGCCACTAACAGCAGCTGATAGTAGCTTCATAAACATGCTGGCCTCTTGCAACTTGTCTTCTTCTTCTACCATGGCTCTACTGGCCTCCATCTTTCAAAATGCTAACTTCTTTGGCCTCTCCCTTGAGAGTAACTTCTCCTACCACCAAAGTTGTTACTGCCTTGTAGCACATCACCATAGCCAGAAGTGGGCCTTTGGAACCTACCCTTTGATCCCTAGTCATGTGAAGAAGGCAATGCTCTTTGCGGCCCACCTGTCCTCCCTAGTTCTTGTAAATGTTTCAATTGCCTCCATTGGAGGACTATCCTTCACTTTAGAAATCCCTCCGAGGACCTCAGTAGAAGCTATCGTAATAGGTGCCACCTTCTTCTTTAGGGTAATTGTAACCTATGCTGTTATACCCAAAACTAGAAACAAGACCTCACCTCTGTGGGACTTTCAGATTGTGTTGTGCCTCATGGGGTGCAAGTGTACAGATGGGTTGTACTTTGGCTTTGATAGTTGGGGTGACCTCTTGTGTTAGCATCAGCTAGTCCTTCTTCTCATGTGTGTTGCTCCTTTGGAAGCAAAGGGTGTTTGTGGTGTCCGGCTATGGTGTGTGAATAGTGTCGGAAGGTGGGAAGATCACCATGTCTGGGTGCAGAGTAGGTGGTTTGGAGGAGAATGTAGAAGGTAGTTGTAGGTTAAAGGTTGATGCTTTGAGCGAGAAGAGGTTCTGCATGCAAACAAATAGAGACACAATAAATAACTAGAGTTTGTGAGGATTTAAAAAGAGTCATCGTGTGTGGTTTGTATGCAAAAATTGATAATTCTTGATGTGGTTGCATCACATTGCTCGGCACTTGAGATGAATCTTTCATGATGGTTTGAAGAGGTGCCATCTCATCAAGATGATGGATACCCAAGTAGTGAGTTAGTGATGTTGCCACATCAATGAAGGGATTCGGTGGCATTGGCGCATGGTAGGGTCACAGGCGGTAGTCGTTAAACGGGCTTCTAGAACCGGTCTTTGTTGTGCGTGCTAAGTAGGAAGGTGCCGTTGTAGAATTTGTCCACTATCCAGAGCAGTCTGGTCCACCGGAGCTTCAGTTTTCTAGGATGTGAATGCATTTGAGACTAAAATAACAAAACCGGATTTTCTTCCTTGAACATGCGAAACTTAGAGTGGTGGTCACTCCACATCTTTCTTTATTTCAGGATGACTCTGCTGAGATGAAGAAGCTTTTGAAGTGTCCTTCATCCAGCTAGGTTGGAAATGCTATAGGGACTCCACCAGGTTTAACTTTTCTACAATAGCTATTCAAAGGCTTGGCATGAGGAATTCCATTGGTACAACTGCCTCTCTACCATATACTAGTTTGAATGGGGTCATTTCAATCGAGACCTTGTATGTTGGCGGAATGCCCACAAAGCTGAATATAGCTTTTCATCCCAATCAGTGCAATTTTCATTGATCGCCTTTGTGAGGATTTGCTTGAGGATTTTGTTGGTCGACTTGGCTTGACCGTTGTCTTGTGGATAATACAATGTGGAGTGTTTATGGAGATGCTTGGGGTGTTTATGGAGATGCTTGGTGACCAATTTATGAATGACACCATTGACAAAGTGCTTTACTTGGTCACTAATTAGCTCGATTGGGCATCCAAAACGAGTGATTATTATCTCATAGAGGAATCTGGCATTTGATTTTGTTGTGTTATCCCAGAGAGCACGGGATTCTACCCACTTGGTGCTGTAATTTGTGGCCACCAGGATATACTTGGGGACCGGTGAAGTGGGCGGGCAGCTTAAACGAGCATATAAAGTCGAGGCCCCATTTCTGGAATGGTTCCAGGGGAAGGATCGGGTTGTACTGCATCCTATCTCTATCTGTTGGTTAGCTAAGACATTGGCGTCACACTACTTGGCCCATTTGTAGGCATCACCGAGTATAGTCGGCCACACCAAGGACTTGCTTGGACGATTTTCCTCCTCTCGATTACTTCTCCGAAATGCACCGCTTGAGGATCTGATCAATTCCCTTTATAACTATCTAGCTATGACTTGGAAGCGTTGGCTCTGCAGACCGCAATCGCTTTCGCTGATCTCTGGGAAGATTCGCCTCCATCAGACTTGTGGCAAAAAATGTTAGCATTTCATCATACCAAGTATTGGGATTTGGGATGACTGTTGCAGTTGTGAATAACTCGACATCCAGTAGGTCATTTGGTACTCCGCTTGGGGCTTCTTTGGACTCTAGCTAGGATAGATAATCTACTACTATATGATTTGCGCCCACTATTGTGAACTCAAACTCTTTGAGTATTAGCATCCACCTTTTCAATTTTCCTGCAAAACTGCTTATCCACCAAATACAACAAGGCGGAGTGATCCACATGAAAGGTAATCTTATTACCCAATAAGTAGTAGCAAAACTTGGTGACAGAGTAGATCATGCCAAGGGCTTCCCTATGTGTGGTTAAGCAGTTCCACTCACAGCAATGGAGAGCCTTCGACTAGCATAGTAGACTGTCGGAATCATTTCTTGTCGGCCTCCTGCATCAAAATACTGCCAATTGCATCTACGAAGACATGAAAGGGCAATTCCCAGTTCAAGGCTTGCCACGTGCTTCGAATAGCATGAGCTTGAGTTGCCAAAATGTGATGTCACATTCTCTGGTCCAATGGAAATATACCTACCGCAATTGCTAGGTCAAAGACACTTTAATCTATGTCATCTCCTAGTTCAAGAGGATTGCTACGTGAGTCAATGCGACTATGCCATCTAACCTTCCCCAAAAACCTTCTAAGCTCTTTCACATTTGTCAGAAATGGAGCTTTCCTGATGATCTCTACCTTGGCTCAGTTGATTGCAAGTCCTTCCTTGGAGATGATGTAACCCAAAAGCATACTGCTTTGACAACAAAGGCACACTTAGCCAAATTTAGGCTTAGCCTTTAAACTTGGCACTTGGCCAGGCACAACTGCAGGTGCATGAAATTTTGAGATAATTTCCCCAAAACACTGAAATCATCTGAATACTTGCATGAAAGTGGTCAAGAAGTTGGCAAACATTTCCTAGACCATGCGTTGAAATGTGGTTCCCCATTCTGTGATAAAAGCTATTTTCTATCAATATTCTGGGGCCATTTGAACTTGATTGTATCCATTGAACCCATCCAGGAAGGAGTAAATCTCATGGCCGACTACTTCATCAAGCAAGGAATTTGTGATTGGTAAAGGAAAAGGATATGAGATGGTTGCCACATTGAGTTTCCAGTAATCCACACAAACCTGCAACGTCCGGTTTTTTATTTGGGCTTTTGTAGCTACCATTTATACATAGAGTAAGGGTTTCTGCTAATCTGAACAACTATGAGAGAAATGAGGGCTATGGCGACTATAGTAGCAGCAAGTGTTGTGACTTAATCAGCAGCAGCACAGGATGATAGGCTTTGATGTAGGGGCTACCTTTAAAGATTGGATTGAGGAGACTATGAAGAAGATGTTTGACAAGTTGATCCAGTTTGCATTTTTCTAGAGATACTCTTCCTCCTCATCGAGGTCTAATCCTTCCAGCATGTTGACTCCCTTGGCTACTTTTGGTCGGGACGGTTTCTCCACCTTCTGCCTATTGGCGTGACAGAGATCCTTAATTTCATCTTTCCACACTGGATAGTGATCAAATCCGCATCCCAATCTTGCTCTGTCCGCACCTTCCGGAGGCAAGGTCTATCGAGGAAGCATCGGGTAATCACCTTTGATATCCTTCATCCGGAGCACCACTACTACTATCTGGAAACTAAATCCGAATACTTCCACTCGTATATCCTCCATTCAAGTGGTTGCACTCACCGGCTGATCCACCATTTGTGAATGGTGCAACTTCCCATCTGCTCAACCCGAGCATGTGGCATGTTGCATCCAATAGGATTTTGACTCTAGAACTGCCATATCCAACAGAACTGCTATATCTACTACAGCCAACTTGACCTAGATCATTGGGATGGCTTCATCATAGACAGGGGCTTCCCTTGGTGGGGTGTCTGCCTTCTCAATATTCTAGACTTCCAGTGGGCTACAAGGGTAGCTTCTTTTCTTCCTAAGGTTTCAAGCGACCCATTAGTTGCATCCTGAAACTTGGCACCAACGTAAGGAGTTGTTCCATGACATGTGAATCGATTTCCACTTCATATCTTCCCATAGATCATATGTTTGGTGTTCGGCTTCTATGAGCCTACTTGGGTAAGCTACCCGCTTCTGTGCTTCCACACATCCTTCCGACCATGGTGTCTCAGCACCTTGCATTGGCTATTGCATCTCCACTGGTGAGGATACTTCTCCTTCCTCTTCCGGGTTCGTCTTCAAGAAATTGAATTGTGATCTTGGTGGCCGATAGCTCTGCCTGAGATTTTTTGGCTCTTTTTTCCATAGCGCCTCTTTGGCATGCTTCTTTTCCACCTAATCGGACACTTCCATTTGGATTTTATGTTGTTCCTACTAGGTGACCACATTTTGCTTCACCTTCTTATCTAAGGTTGTTTCCTTTGTCGCTCTGCGGAGCCTTGGGTTGCTTGCAAGAACACATTGTATTACGTACTTACATCAATACGGTAATACAGGAACGATTACCCACTTAGCATACATCCTTAATAGGAAAGATGACTTATAATGCTAAATGGATACATAAGACGATTATAAACAGTGCGATATGGTTAATGTTCCACACAGACTACATAATTATCGCATGAAACACAGATTGATTGATTGCTTGATTGCAATGAATATACAAGCATATAGCCTTTTAAAGAGTTACATAGTTGCGGTATTCAAATAGGCGCGACCTCCCGTTTGCATCCCTTGAGATCCAATAATGGCTATTCATGTAGGGTACGCATTGCGGCTTTACACTTGTGCGGTCCAGACTCCAAACTTGCGGTGTGCGGTCTTGCAGTGTGCAGCCCACATAACGCTTGGCACACACGGTGGACTGTGCGAACCCACAAAAGAACTGCTTGCAATCCGTAACAGCAACACTTCTACCGTGGCCGATCTGCACCATGTCGACACCTTCTGGAATCTGCATTAGAAGTGTTCGCGTGACTTGATGATCCTTCATGCGTTTGTTGCTGAACTTCCCAAAATAGGTCTTCATATTCCTCAGTAGGTACTAGTTAAGCCTTCGGCCATTGCAATCTCGGTAACACTTGCTCCACCAATCCTTGAACACGAGCATGCACTTGTTCCTCCGTTGGCTCCATTAAAACTGTGCGCGTTTTCGGAGCTACAGGCAATTATGCAAAAGGCACATGCCTATCATAGTGGCGTGACAAAAATTCGTTGGCCGCATTCCACCATGGAGGTTGAGACAAATGCAGGGCAAGCTATGGGAGCACATCTTAAGCCAGAAGTAGGGCAAGCGATGGGAGCACATCTTAAGCCAGAAGCCGCGAGATTACGGATAACCTCCTTCTGCCTGTTAAATGCCACTACAATGCGTTTCCTCTTTTGAACTACTTCATCACATTCACGAACTATCTTGGCCATATCTATATTAGAAATATCCAAGGCCTTGTCTTCAGCAATCACCTGTTTACCCCTGTCACTTTGTGAACCAGCAGCAGCATCTCGTACTTGTGTAGGAGAAAGTTCTTCTCAAGAAGACTAGACTCTTCAGCAGGCCTATTTACCCCTACACTGCACCATAGGGAAATCTGTTCCTCCCACTGCTGCTGAGCCACTTCCAGGCAAAGGTGTGTAAGCATGTTAACGTTTACTAAATAGCATGTCCATGGACATTGCTTGCTAGTATATGCTATTTTCCTTTTTATTTATTTAACAAGGTGCCTTTTGAAAAAGAGTTTTTTTTTTAAACGAGATGTTTTTTTAATACAATGTAAAAAAGAACCCTCAATAGTTACTCCCATGTCTTCCCTCCCACTCTCCCTCTCTGTAACAAACACCTGCAAATAAGAAAGTCCTCTCTTGCTCTCTCTCTCTCTCTCTCTCTCTCTCTCTCTCTCTCTCTCTCTCTCTCTCTCTCTCTCTCGCTTGCTCGCTCGCTCGCTCGCTCTCTTTCCCCCAAACGTGGACATTACAGGCAAGATTACAAGGCTAATTGTTGAGGACAATAGAGGTGCATTCTCAGTAGTGATGGAAGGGCTGATTTGTTGATACACACAAATGTTTTGGTGGACACACACACACTCAGAATGCCTTATCTCATTCTTCCTCTCTCTCTCTCTCTCTCTCTCTCTCTCTCTCTCTCTCTCTCCCAAACATGGACATTAGAGGAGGCAAGATTATAGGGTTGATTGTGAGGGGACAACAGAGGTGCATTCCTAGTAGTGATGGACATTAGAGGAGGCAAGATTATAGGGTTGATTGTGAGGGGACAACAGAGGTGCATTCCTAGTAGTGATGGAAGAAGGTAAATTTTTGTATTATGATTGCAATTTTCATGGAAGAAGATGGTACATGCTACATTTTTGTATTGTTTACGAAGTCACTTGACAAGATTGTAAAGCTCACTTTCACTAATTGAAGGATTTCTAAGACATGAAGATTCAATCAATCATACCCTTTGGGAGAAACAACTTGAATCATGTGCCATCATCAGGGAGTACGAGGCCAAAAAGAAGAGAGAACAACGGGAACAAAGCAAGCGCAAGAGCGAGACTAACTTGATGGAGATTGATGAATCAATAAAGTAGCAAATCATCTTTGAGACAATAAAGTTCTTTAATGACAGGACCCAAAGCATGGAAAAGAAACTACCCAAAGCATGGAAAAGAAACTAAAGTGTGAAATCTTCAATCGAATTCTACAATACCCTACAGTGATAAGATTACGAGATCAATCATCTAGAGAGGAGCTGCAAGTGCAAGCAGCTCTAGTAGCCAATGTGCGCAACACATTGATGATTGTTAAGCATCCACCAACAAACAAAGAAGAGTTGTTCTTAAAGAAAAGTACTTTGACCATATTGATGAACTCAACTGAAGACAGGCCCATTTCTAAGGTGGCAAGGGTTTTGCAAGTTTCCAAGCCATCCTTGTAGAGGTCTCGTGTCCAAGCCACTTCAGATGATGGTAATGGCTTATTCTCATTGGCGGCATGTTGGAAGCATCAATGTGGCAGTTTCATAAAACTAAAGAATTGAAAGAACTAGTTTACTCATTTTGGGAATCTGAGTCACGTGTTTCTCCTAATAAGAAGAATGTTTGTAGAAAAAGATTAGGAAGAAAGAAAAGTTACATCAAACACCCAGTCCATCTACTCGATGTGCCGTAGCTATATTACGTTTAATTGTTCTAGTTTGAAGTGTTAACCAACTTAATTGTTCTAGTTTGAAGTGTTAACCACGTGTTTCTCCTAATAAGAAGAATGTTTGTAGAAAATGATTAGGAAGAAAGAAAAGTTACATCAAACATCCAGTCCATCTACTCGATGTGTCGTAGCTATATTATGTTTAATTGTTCTAGTTTGAAGTGTTAACCAACTTACGGATTCATTTTATGGGAACATTCTTTGCCTAATTAGCATATTTATCATCTGCTGTGAGTAGCCTAAATGATACTAACTGACTGGCATAAAAAGTTCATGTATGCTAGGTAGAATATTTCTCATGCTAGTTAGCATATCTATCATGTTAAGTAGTATATCTATCATGCTAAGTAATATATCTATTATGCTAAATAGTATATCTTTCATGCAAAGTAACATATCTTTCATGTTAAGTAGCATATATTTCAATTTAGTTAGCAATATGCTAAGTAGCATATTGTACATGCTAGTTAGCATATTTATTACTATAACATATTTTTCATGCACTAAGTAGCATGAAAATCATGATGTTAGCATATCTTGCATCCTAAGTAGCATATCTTTCATGCTAATTAGCATATATTGCATGCTAGTTAGCATATATTTCCTACTATGTAACACATCTATTTGATCTTGCTAGTTTCAAGTCATGCTAAGTAATGTATCTTTTATGATAATTAGCATATCTTTCATGCTAATTAGCATATATTGCATGCTAGTTAGCATATATTTCCTACTATGTAACACATCTATTTGATCTTGCTAGTTTCAAGTCATGCTAAGTAATGTATCTTTTATGATAAGTAGCATATCATACATGCTAGCTAGCATATTTTTCACTGAGTATCATATCTTTCATGCTAATTAACATATCTTGCATGTTAGTTAGCATACCTTTTCTGCTTTAGGTCATGCTAAGTAGCATATCTATCGTGATGTTAGCATATCTTTCAATCGAAGTAGCACATCTTTCATGCTAAGTAATATATCTTTTTGGTTTTTTTATCTGTAGGTTGAGTTGTTTCGTAGATTCAAAGCTTGTCATTTAGAATGCAAAATTCAATTGCGTTCATTTGAGTATTTGAAGCCTTTCTTTGTTCGTCGAGTGAAGGACAGATATACATGTTGTTGTGAATATCACGTGCAGATGTCTTTCTTGAAAGATGCACTCAATCACATACGCTCTCAGAAGTTTAGTCTCCATGGGTGTGGATGTCCATGCAGTTATGAGATTTGTGTTGGAGATGGTACCAACAAAACATGCTCATCCATATGGCATACCTTCAATGGTGTCACAGAGTTGTGGGAGTCAATACTCTGCCCGAAGCAAGAAGATGAGTCCTTCCATAACAAAAAGTGCTTGATGGGGCAATGCAAAAATTGTGGTGTGAAGAATTGGGCATGTTGCCCTTTGGAGACAAGAAAGGGAGGGAATTCCATGATTGTGAAGGTATTTTCATTTGTGGAGACTATGGACAAAGAAGGAAACAAAAGGAAGAGGAAAGATTTTTTGAACAAAGAGATGTAGTGTTGGTAGTTTCTTGCACTTTTGAAATCCAAGCTATGTTTCTTCATTACTCACAATTACATTGCCCGGTGGCAAGCACAAGAGTTTAAAGAATGTATTCAAAATTTCCCTGATGATGTGGTTGTATCTGTGATGATCGACTTTGCTAAAAACTATGCTTTTAAAGAGAATAATGAGATCCATTCTATGCATTGGCATTCAACACAAGTTACCATACTTGTACACATAACCTACAGGAAGGCAGGTGAACTCATCAAAACTTTCCACTTCTTCATTTCAGATGACAGAGTTCATGACACCTTGTTTGTGCAACATATTAACCGCCTCATTTAAACAAACTACGATTTTTCATAAACTATGTGTTAATAAATACACAGTTCAATAGATTGTACATTCTTTGTTTTCCTAGAAAAAAGACTGGTGACTGTTAACTAGCATATAGGTGACTATTAACTAGCATACAGGTGACTATTAACTACCATACAGGTAACAGTTAACTAGCATACACTGGTAACTGTTAACTAGCATACACGTGACTAATAACTACCTTGCTAGAGAACTAACTAGCATACAGGTATAATGTTAACTAACTAGCCTCTTTGTTTTCCCAGAGAAAAGAAGACTAGCATACAAGTATAATGTTAACTAGCATATAGGTATAATGTTAACTAACTAGCCTCTTTGTTTTCCCAGAGAAAAGAAGCCTAGCATACTATTAACTAACATAGGTGACTTCTATTGATAGCATGCTAGTGAAAAGGTGATTGTTAACAAAGATATTGGTAACTGTTAACTAGCATAGGTGACTTATGTTGATAGCATGCTAGTAGTGAAAAGGTGACTGTTAACAAACATATTGGTAACTGTTAACTAGCATACTGGTAACTATTAACTAGTATACATGTGACTGTTAACTGACTAGAGAGAACAGAATAGGTGCCTCTTTGTTTTGATAGAGAACAGAAGGCTGGTATACTGCTAACTAACATAGGTACTGTTGACAGCATGCTAGTGGAAAGGTGACTATTAACACACATATTAGAAACTGTTAACTAGCATACAGGTGACTGTTAACTAGCATACTAGTTACTTCTAGCTAGCATACAGAAGACTGTTAACTAACTAACTAGAGAGAACAGAATAGGTGCCTCTTTGTTTTCCCAGTGAAAAGAAGACTGGTATACTGTTAACTACCATACTGGGGATTGTTAACTAGCATACTACTAACTGTTAACCAGCTTACCAGGGATTGTTAACTAGCAGTATTAGTAAATGTTAGCTAGCATATAGGTGACTGTTAACTAGCACTGTTAACTAGCATACAAGTGACTATTAACTAAACATATTGACTAACTAGAGAGAATAGGTGACTGTTAACTAATCAACAGGTGACTCATTTGAACAAACAACACTCTTTCATAAATTGTACATGTTAGTTTATACACACTTTAATAGACTGCATGTTCTTTGAATGTATATTCATTGTAATGATTACATATTGGGCCAAAAATTTACAAAAGCCCCTCGAAAAGGCCACCAGGTATGAAAAGAAGTATAATTGATTACATATTGGGCCACAAATTTACAAAATCCCTCTAAAGCTACTTTTTGGTTACCATGTAAAACACTTCCAGGCTCTCTTTATCCAAGGGTGTACACATAAGATTGGCGATTGCATGCTCTCTAGGATGGCTCTCTGCAAGTAGCCAATGCCGAATCCAATTAAGAATCTTGTCATTAAGATACCCTGTGATTTTTGACATTTCCATGTCTACAAGCTGTGGAATGATTAAACAATAGTGACGTGGGTTTTTGAAACACTTGTAAGCTGAATCATCAACTATCAAAGTGTTCGAATCGTTAAACTGCTTGTAGTGGCTCCAAAAATTAGACAGGCACTTATAAAAAATCCGTTTTTCTGTTCCAGGAACTTTTGCGTTGTCTTCTTGTCTTTGACAAGCCTGCTGGGATAAAATCTGGCCTGCTAATTTGGTTGCAGACTCTAGAAATGCTGCCCTTAGTAGCTTGCTTACATTCTTTGACCTCCCACAACTCCATATAAACACACAGTGAAGTTCTCCATGCACCATAGCAAAAATGCCGAGGCTCCCTCATAGACAAATACTCGCTCTCCAGGGGCATATGTCACCTCTTTCATCCGTGTTGTATACCTTGGAATGTATTCACCTTCCCTAAAATGGCACAATAGTACACCATTAAGATCTAGTATCAATGCTCTGTGATCATTAAGATCTAGTATCAATGCTCCTCGAAGCTGGTTTCTGGTTTAAATCCAGCTCTTCACATGTTACCGCACCAGGTAGCACTCGATCAATCACTATTTCTTCCACTTGCTTGCTTACCTGTTTTCTTTTCTTTTGTTTTTGTTTCTTTACTGGCTGTGACCCAGGGGCCAATAATGGCTTTAACTGTTCATCATCAACTATGATTGATATGTTTAGATATGTAAATACCTCACTAAACTAATTGTAGGCTTGAAAACTTGCATCCAAACACAAAAATTGAGGCACCCAAAGAACATGCATTAGACCCCCTATACTGACCAGTCAACTATAATACATAAACATGGGGGCACCCACATCACTAGAACAAAGTATCCTGCAAACAAAGTTGTACTACTTAGGCACTCATACACAAAATTGGAACTCATGGATTAAAAAATGACATTTTTTATTATATCGTTGGTTTACAAAACATAGTTCGAATATAATTGAGAACTACAAAATACACCACCTCCATGAGGTGTGCAGCTACTAGGATGGACAAAAGAAAGACCTAGCCTTGTAACCTCACAGTTTCTTTCATGCACGAGTTTTGCCAACTTTTACACTAGGTGATTTTGGTTTTTGGGATTTTGTTGTACCTACTGTGACCTTCCATTTCTTTGTAGCAGCAGCTAGAGATACTCGTCTCACCATGTGCTCACAACCCTTCTTCCTTGCAATTTGACCTACAAGGTAGCCCAAGGGAGAGTCGTCTCCTACATTCACAATCTTTGGATCATACCCTTAACTTTACAACTCTAGGAGATCAGCAATTTCTTCATATGGGGCAGATGGCAGTGTGTCCTCTTGCAGGTGGTCTGATTAATCCTATACCTTTTCCTCCTCCAAATCTTGTGTCTCACTATAATTCAAGTCCTGTACGTCACCTTTCTGCTCCAAATTTGACATGTTGTAAACAGGGTGTATGTCAACACCAACACTATCAGTAGCATTCTTCAAATTAGCCAAATCTACAGAGAAGAGACATTGTCTTCACCACCCTTATCCTGCATGTGCATATGACCCGCTGTTACGCTACTCTCCATTTTCCCACGTGAAAACATATTTTGGGCATTTGTTCATCTTGATGAGCTACATGTCAAAACGGAGCTACAAAAATAGAAAAACCAACTGGAAAACATAAGTACAAACTGGAAAGCATTTGCTATCTAACATATGAGTCTAGGGAGTAGTTGACTGCACTAGCGTATGGGTGCTATCTACATATGAGTCCTAACTAGCAGACCTAGTCAAGTACTAGTGAACATGTGATTGTTAACAAAACATACTTGAGTGCTAACTGACATAGCTGACTGTTGACTAGCATGCTAATGATGAATAGGTGACTGTTAACTAAACATGTTTAAGTGCTAGCTAACATGGGTGGTTGTTGGCTAGCATGCTAGTGAACAGGTGATTGTTTAAATAATATGTTGGAAATTGTTAACAAGCATACTAGGGAGTGTTAACTAGCATACTAGGTACTGTTAACTATCATGCTTGTTAACAGGTGACTATTAACTAGCATACTAGGCATAGTGGGACTAGCATACTGGGGACTATAAAATAGCATAGTGGAGACTATAAACTAGCATATTGGGCACTGTTAACTATTATGGTTGTTAACAGGTGACTATTAATGTTAACAAGCATACCAGGCATTATTAACTATCATGCTTGTTAACAAGCATGATAGTTAACAAGCATACTTAGCACTATTAACTAGCATACTGGTAAGTGTTAACTAGCATATTGGGGACTATAAATTAGCATATAGGTGACTGTTAACAAGCATACTTAGCACTATTAACTAGCATACTGGTAAGTGTTAACTAACATATTGGGGACTATAAATTAGCATATAGGTGACTGTTGACTAGAATACTATTGAATAGGTGACTGCTAAAACTAGAAAATGTTGAGTGCAGATTAGTCAGGGGGAATCTATGAGAGCATACTTAGGTATAAAATTCTATACCAACCAGTTAATCCCAACAATCCCCTGACTTCTTTCACTGTCTTTGGTTCAGGCCAATCTATGACTGCTTGGACTTTTGCAGAATCTGGAGAAATTCCGTCTTTGGATACCAGAAAACCCAAGTATTCAACATGGTCGATAGAGAAAGTGCATTTGCTCTTTTTTGCAAAGAGTTGGTGCTTCCTTAGAATCTCAAGAACTTTACGAACGTGAGCTTCATGGTCAACTGCATTCTTTGAGTAAATCAGAATATCCTCAAAGAAAACAAGAACAAAATCATCTAGGTATTCTCTCAGAATGTCCTGCATTAGGCAATTGAATGTAGGGGGATTTGTCAATCCAAATGGCATGACAGTAAATTCATAGTGTCCATAGCGAGTATTGATGGCTATCTTTGGGATATCTTGATCATTAATCTTGATCTGATAATACCCTAATTTGAGATCTGTCTTTGTGAAGATCTAGGCTCCATTTAGCCTGTCCAGACGCTCATCAATTCTAGGGATAGGATACTTATTCTTAATTGTTAGTTGATTGAAACCTCTGTAATCCACACAGAGTCTTAACCTTCCATTCTTCTTTTTCTGAAAGAGAATTGGCACTCCCCAAGGTGAAACACTTGGTCTTATAAACCCCTGTTCTAACACCTGCCTAAGCTATTCCTTGAGTTCAATATCTTCAGGGCCTGTCATTTTGTACGTGCGCTGGGATACTGGTGGCTGAGCTTTGGGAGTCAATTCTATCTTATGATCCACTTCCCGAATCATCGGAGGCCTCTCAGTTAGCTCTGCTGGGAATAAATCATCATACTCAACCATTCTTGTTCTTTAGTCTTTAACTTGTTGAGATATCGAGCTCGTCTAGTGAGGCGGTGGACACTGATGACCCGCCTGGGTAGGCCCCACACCACTGGCATGGTTGGTGAGATCATGGGTGATATGCGGCTAGTGGGATGATAGGCTGTGTGATAGCCATTCTAGAGACTGGCATAGTTATAGCGCCAGCTCATTTAGTTGGGTTCACACTATAGAGAACCCTTGTATGTATTTGGTTGAGTACCTTTCATATTGTGTGTACTCTTATCTTGTATATGGTGTGTTGAGTGTTGAGTAGAGAAGAAGATTTTCAGCCTCTCACCTTGTGTGTTCTCTATTAGGGTTTTGTGAGTGTGTGTGTGCTTGCAAGAGCTCAAGCTCTCTTCCCCCCTGTATCTTTTCATGGTATCAGAGCCTGGTTTGTGCTAAGGACTGAGTTGCAAGCAAGAGAACCACTGGAAGCGGTACGAGGGTAAGAGCTTCAACTACTCTTCCCTATTTGTGTTGGTGACTACACCCCTGTTGGGAGCTCTATGGGAGGCACCGACAAACGATCTCTGATTGAGGAGCTTTCTTTGCGGGAGTAAAGCTATAGGAGCTTTCTCTGACAGATCCTATCGGACAAAATTTTTGGACCGAAAACGCGTTTCGGGCGCGTCAAGACCTTCGTTTTTCAAAAAGCAGGCGATTTTGAGCACTGCGGGTAAGTCATCGATTCTCTGCAGAACTTTGTTTTAAGAACTGCAGGAAGACAGATTGACTGTGCAGACACTGTGTGTGCTGCAAAGAGGTCAACAGTTACCATTGGGTGTATGTATGCACATTGAGGTCACTGGTTGTGACATTTGAGAGTACTACAGTACCACTGCAGAAAATACAGCAGTTTATGCAGGACAAACCAGAGTGCTGTTTCTGGTAAAATTGTGTGTTTGGCAAGATGTCAAATGATGGGATAACCCAGATTGTGGCTGAGAAGCTTGATAAGAATAACTTCCATGCTTGGAGGTTCAGGTTGATAAATTTCTTGATGTGAAAGGTATATTGGGACTACATAGAAGGTGAGCATGAAGAGGCACTAGAGGTACCGGATATAAATCTGACTGCTGCAGATGTGAAAGAGTTTAAAGACTGGAATTAAGGATCCAAGAAGGTTATGTATTGGCTGTCCATTAGTATCTATTAGTATACATGACACCATGATTGGGCACATTCAAAATGCCAAGTCCCCCAAGGAGGCGTGGGACACCTTGGTTAAACTCTATGAAACAAATACCAAGGCACGCAAGATACAGTTGAAGAACGAACTTCATACTGTGGAGAAAAAGAGCATGTCTATGAATGACTATGCATTGAAGATAAAGGGTATTTTGGAATCCCTTGCATCTATTGGTGTGTCAGTAGATGATGATGATAAGGTGGAAGTCTGTCTAGTACGTGGTCTCGGGCCACAATACAAGGCGTTCAAGATGTCTATTCAGACTCGGGAAAACATTCCCAACGTTATAGATTTGGTGTCTATGTTGATTATAGAAGAGGAGAGCTTGGGTGAAGACCAACAGTCTTCACAAAACAAAAATAGTTCAGAGCAACAGGCCTTCTACACAAGTTCAAAAAGAGGACGAGGTAGAGGAGGCCGTGGACGCGGTCAAGGAGGTGGCCGAACAGGTAATTAGAATTATGGCCAGCAGCAGCAGTAGCAACACTCCCAGAATACACAACAACAACATCAACAACACACAGGTGGAAGAGGCAAATTCAGAGGCAGGGAGAGTCAAAGAGGCCGTGGAAATTGGCAAAGGCAATATAATGATGCACGTGAATGCTATTATTGTGGTAAGCCTGGACATGTGCAGGCAGAATGTTATAAGAAGCAGGCTGACATGCAAAATGGGAAAGTGCAGCAAAACAACTATGCATCCTCAAGGAGAAATAATGAGGATAATGAAAGGTTGTTTGTTATGCAGCATGTCGTGAATGCCATGTTTGAAAATGTTGATGCAGCACAAAAAGATGATGTATGGTATGTGGATTCAGGTGCTTTAAACCACATGACAAGCTCCAAAACATGATCGATGGGTGAGAAGGAGTAGCAGCTCGGGCAAGCCCTCTCCACCATCACAGAACTCCAGCAAATAGCTCCAGCAAGCTCAAGAAGCCGCACAAAGGGCCCACAATGACCTATCTTTAGCCAAGGCTATCTCACTAGAGACTCCCAGCACCGAGCTACTGCAGTAGAATGAAAGGTGGATGAGCTCATGGATAAGGCCACGGAGCTACCCCTACTCACCCTCCCCCACAAAACCCCTTCCAGCTCCTTGACCTCCACTACCGGACTGTCTGCCTTAAGCTACTCCGGCATAACATTTTTCTAGATGAGCCACTCTCCAGCACATCTTATAATTATATCCTCACCAATATCCCCCTCTCCAGCATTGCCCTCCTACCTCTCTTCTTCTTCTTCCAAGGGCATCTCTTTCACCCATCCCTAGATCTTCTATGGGATCCCTACCCACCCTCTCCACGACACCCTCATCACTTTGGTGCCACCTACTTCGCTTTGGGTGACCAACAAAACTAACTGATCTCATTGAGCTCTCAATTCCTGAGGGCTTGTGTCCATACCCCTACTCCTCAAAAACGACAGTTGATGCTCTACAACATCTTCACCATAGGGGTTGGCACATAGTCAATTCTGCATATCGCTCCCTCCTTGGTGACAAACTCCCTCCATACTCCGCAACATGCCTTCTTATCATCTACCAACGGTGCCATGTATAGATGGAAGTAATGGAATCCAAAAGAATCATCTAGTTCAATGACTCGCATGTGGCCTTCCCAATGAACTTTACACGAGCATTTCTCAGATCGCATGGCCCATAAGACTTTGAAGACGAAGCTCACGGTAGTGACCACGATGGCCATGACGGAGGCGATGACAACCAAGGGGCACAACCACCTCCACACCCCCACCACCCTCATCGCCCTGACATCAACCGTCGCCACCTCCTAGTCCCTCTCATCCAAGCACCAGCACCCAACTACCACCACCCCCATCTCGAACCTCAACCCTACCCCTCTTCCCCTCCCAATCATCTCCACCACTCCATTTTCTCACCCTACCTCCCTCACCAACCCCACCCTCACCTCCCTCCTTATCCTTGAATTTAGGCATGCACAAAGCCCTACCAAATTTACCTTCCACATCAACAAAGCCTCCCCACATGCTTCATTTTAGCCTCGTCACAAGAGTCTCTTCATCGCCTACCCCTCCACCCTCGTCACAAGAGCCTCTTCATCGCCTACCCCTCCACCCTCCTCACCTAATCACCCCTTCTTCCGCAACCCATGGAAGAATGTAAGATTCCTCTCTCCAGCTTTTGAGATGTAAAGGTGTAAGATCCTCCCTTTCAGTCTCTGTAATCATTCCTTAATGCAAGAAAACATTATTTTCCTTTGTTTTTGGCCTAGAGAGAGAAAATATTCTAGAGAGAGATAATTCAGTTTTGAGATATTTTTCGATATAAAGTTATCTCTTTTATTTAAGATGAATTCCCTTGAAATATAAGTTTAAAAAGAGTTTCCTAATGTGCATTAGAAATTAATTGACATGTGCATTAGCCACCTTAGCCTAAGGGTCCACATTTTCATAAAATTATGGATTAAGGTCCAAAGAGTGTTCTAAAGGGCCAATAGAGTTAATCCAAGTGTTGTAATAAGAAAAATACAAGAATAAAATAAAATCCCCCAAAAAGGAGTAAATTATCACGTAAGATGAAGAGTTGACTAGTACAAGTGCTTAATAGTAAAAAAATGAGGATTTATTAGTAAAAAATTTAAATTTTGACACCTCAGGAGCTCATGAAGGAGTCAGGTTTGATTATCAACTTTCCCTGATCTAGTTATCAGAATCTTTATTCCACATCAACCAGGTTAAAAGTATAGTTACTCTACTTTTCATACTGACAGAACTTCTTAAGTTTCGGCTATTACTTGGCTCAGTTAATTGTAACTTTTTCTCAACTCAATTCCATTAAATCTAAGTTTCCATTCACTTTTGGATCCTCGATCCTTTCAAGTATTCCAGATTCCTTTCCTATGGAATCTAGGAAAACGTCCATCCCAGGTATTCATGTTCATCCAACTAAGCATGTTTTTGGTCTTTTTCTGGAAAATCCTTTTTCCATTCAGAATGTACCCAAGATTCTATTTTTCAAGAATCTAAATGTACTCCCAAAAGTCAACCATGTTCGTGATTCCTCTTTTTGATTAAAAATTAATCTATGTTTTCTCAATGCACCCCTATGAATATTTTCACCTTTTTTTCTCTATTTTCCCAAACTAAAATATCATGGAAATCCCTCTTTTAGCCTAAAATATTTATGCACCCACACTAATTCATTTTTATCTAAATGAATTATATTCATAATCATTTCCATAATTCTCATAAATTGAATGAATCTAGAAAATTTATGCATAACCTTCTTTAATTTTCTAACAAATGAATAATGCTCAAAACTCCACTTTTAACATAAAATTTATTTGGCATAAATTCACACTCTAATGATATAAATGTTTCCATAGCTTCTCCACATTTTTGATGAAATGATAATACTCAAAATTTCACTTTCAATATAAAAATTATCTATGCATAAATTCCATTTTCTAATGATAAAGATTTTACCATAACTTTCCCATATTTTCTATGAAATGAGAATGCTTAAAATTCCACTTTTAGCATAAAAATTAATTATGCATAAAATTCATTTTCTAATGATAAAATTTCTACCATAGTTTCTCCGCATTTTCTCTGAAATGATAATACTCAAAGCTCCTCTTTTAGAACAAAAATTATTTATGCATAAACCCTCACTTTCTACTGATAAAAGTTTGCCGTAACTTCCCCGCATTTTCTATGAATTAAGAATGTTCAAAATCACACTTTTAACATAAGAATTTGTTTATGCATAAACCTAAGCTTAAACATAAACTTTAATTCATCATAAATCAAGAAAAGCATGATTTTAAGAGAAAAACCACAAAATAAAATGCTTCCCAAGCATGAGGGAGGTTGGGAAGAAGATTACCATTCAAAAAGAGAGAAAAACACCATTGTTTTTGACTTACCCTTGGTTTGCTTGATTCTTTACCTTGCAAAAATTGTGTACCCCTCAAAGAAAAGGGCTGGCCACCAAGGGGAAAGGGTAATCTTCAAGAGAAGAAGAGGTTTAGTGAAGCCTCAAAGCTTCACAATGGAGGGCCAATGAAGAGGGAAGAGGAAAATACACTAAATTAAAAATTACACTAGCATAGAATAACTCTAATATGAAAATACAAAGGAATAGGGGTCTATTTATAGGTGAGGGAGGCCACCAACCAAGTCCAACTAGAATCTAGAGGTTTCCAGCTTCAGTTTGATCCGATTTGGATAAGTTTTGGACCAGTTAGGCCCACTTTTCTAATCTAGTTTCAAAGAGGTGAGAGGAGAGATGAAAAATCTCATTTTTTTTAATTTAAAAATTGGAGTAATTCATGAGGATTCTAGGTGCCTCCTTCATGAGCTCCTGAGGTGTCAAAATTCTAATTTTTTACTAATAAATCCTCATTTTTTTACTATTAAGTACCTGTACTAGTTAACTCTTCATCTTATGTGAGAATTTACTCCTTTTTGGGGGATTTTCTTTTATTCTTGCATTTTTCTCATTCGAGCATATGGATTAACCCTATTGGCCCTTGAACACTCTTTGGACCTTAATCCATAATTTTATGAAAATGTGGACCCTTAGGCTGAGGTGACTAATGCACATTTCAATTAATTTGTAATGCACATTAGAAAACTCTTTTAAAGTTCTGTTTTAGGAGAATTTATCTTAAATAAAAAGGATAACTTTATATCCAAAAATATCTCAAAACTATATCACCTCTCTCTAGAATATTTTCTCTCTCTAGCCCAAAAATAAAGGAAAACAATGTTTTCTTCCATTCTCAGATAGGGAATGATTACAGAGACTAAAAGGGAGGTTCTTACACCTTTACATCTCAAAAGATGGAGGGAGGAATCTTACATCCTACCCCACTTAAAAAACTCGAGATGTACTCATCTCGCAGTTGGAGCATAATCTTTTACATCTCTTTCTTCTTCTATTACTTCTAGCGTTACTGCCTTAGAAGTAGATTGCGAGTTTGGGAACTTCTCTCTTTCACTTCCCCAGTTCTGAGACTGAGGTATTGCATTACTTTGCATCGAAGCTAAGGGTTTGTTAGGGAGTCTACCTCTAGGGTTTCCCTGATTTTGATAGGAGGGACCCTGATTACTTTGGAAGAAAGGAGCTGGAATCTAGAATCTTGGTCTTGGACTTCCTTGTCTTGAAAACCTTGATCCAAAAGGAGTTGGAAAATCCATACTATGATGACTGTATCCTTGGTAGTTAAAGCATTTAGTTCCTTTGTTCAAGGGTGGAACTTCTGAGGTTGAGTTCCAGGGAATTGTGTTCTGAGGAAAAGGCCTTCCTTCTATTTTGTAACTTCCCGTATCCTGGTTTTGACTAGGACCTTGTTGTCTCTTAGGAGGAGGAAGGTGGAAGTCACTTTTTGGGGTAAGGAATCTTTTGAAAGATGATGGTGTTGGCTTCAGCGAAACCTTGACAACAAAGGCCTTGGCGAAATCCTTCACCATCCACACTGCTTCAACCATAGAAACTAGCTTAGCATTTTTCACCAAGGTATCCAAGGGTTCATTAATTCCCCGAATGAACCTGGCCATCAGCTGTTCTTCATCTAGTGGTGGCGAGTATTTGAGGAGGAGAGCGAATGCCTCGTGATATTCCTCCATAGTTCGGTTTCCCTGGGTTAGCTCCAGGAACTCGTTCATCTTTGTCTCCAAGAAGCCTGGAGGACAGAATCTCTTTCTGAGGTATGCGTTGAGATCATCCCACGTTTGGGTGCTCCAATCCAAGTGATTTGTCTCATAGTGGTTCCTCCATGCTACTCTGGCTGTTTCTACGATCTTCAGCCTCCTGTGGCAAGAGCCACCTTACTCTTTTCGTTGTAACCAGTGACATCGAAGTACTCCTCCATAGCTTAGATACACTTCTCTACTGTTTCTCCCAAGTGCTCCCCTTCACCTTTGAAAGGTCCAAGCTGAGATCTATGAAGAGCTTTGTGAACATTTGGGTTAAGCTCCTCCTCATCGAGTCAGGGGCTAACATTTCTACCATGACGACCTTGATCCATGATCCTATCAATACAAAAATTCTTTGTTAAGTCCCTTTTTCCAACTTAACCAAGACACATAGGTGAAAAGATCACTTCATTAATCCTGGGATAAGAAGAAACATACAGAACTCATTATCAGAAAATAGTCCATTCATATCCTTAACACAATAATGGTCCATCAGACTAGTAATTTCCAATTAACATCTGAACATTCCCCACGGAAATTTTAGTTATACAAGTTCTCGATTCGTCGTTCCACAGTTTGGATCTACTGGGCCCAAGGTCAAGCTGCGAACAATTTGTCATCGCAATCCACTAGCCTCATAGTGATCTGCTGAAGTCTTGATCGTCTATCACTAGAATTCTCTCCATTTATCATTATCATAACTTATTCAACTCATCTACTTTCAAATCAGAATTCAAAAAATCATCATGCTTCAATCAGAATCCAAATTAATTCATCAATTTTCAACCACAATTCTAAAATCATATCAACCAGCATTCGAATTCATCATCTAGGATAGCATTTTTGCTCATAACTTCAAGGTCTTATATTCACTCGTATATATTATCCGTAAAGAGCTGTAGTATACCCATGGTATATATAGGTTTTCACGGTCCTTAGAGCTATAAGGTAAATACCATCATATCTAGGCCTCCAGCAAGTTAGGGATTCCACACAGTTGCAGTACTTCCATCTAAAAACCCAATGTCCAATTTATGAATTTCCATTCTGAATATCAATTCGTATGAATTTCAACACACAATTACAATCTTTCATTGGTAACTCATAAATTTTTATCATTTTTGGCTTGATCAACTTCAGCCAATTTGCTCTGATACCAGTTGTGTGATCCGTGCCCTCTCTGCACATCAAACTCTGGAGTGCTAATAGCGAAAGTAGCAACCTTGCATGAAGGGCAGAGATTCCCACTCGGGGCCTCGCCCATCACGAATGTCTGGACAAGAGACTAATCTGACAGTTTTTCCAAAACCGAACCCGAAAAAAACTCTCCTCGCCTAGAAAGCATAGGTGATTCCTCCAGGAAAATCTTCTAACGTAGTCAAGGGCCTTATCTATCCTTTGTATTCCGACTGAACCCACGGGTCACATGGCCAAATCAAAGGAAGAACTTGCACTTAGTTAATAGAGATCAACGCTTTTTTCCCCATCAAAACAGGCACAGCCGTTGATTCTTTTCCATAGAACAAGGATTATCTTGTGACTTACTTCAACTATCATAACTTGAATAGAATTAAATTTTATTATCAGAATCCATCGATCCAGCCTAACCCCATCCAATCCCATGGGTTAGCCAACTGCACAACCACTGTATTGATAGGATCCATTATAAAAAATTGGTTATGTTTTGTCTTTCTCGGGTATGAGGGAAAAGAGTTCCTAGGTCCCCTAGCCGGCTCTCATGCAAAACTTAAATGGACACACCACTTAAATAGACACACCACTTATGCACCCAATATGAAATTGCCTTTTCTTAGACTCAACTATCTCCAAAACAGCATTGCAATAAAACCGCAGTGTTTCCATCATAATCCTCAGTATTCCAGTTCTAAGTCCAATTTTCAATCATTCCTTCCTCAGCGTACTTATGGCATCATTTGGCAACCAGAATGCTCACCACCTACTCACTCAGGGGCCTTTTCAATAGTTCCTAGCCCATAGTATCCAAGAATATAATGAAGATTTTTCCATAAAATCCATATTCCATTCATTCCTTCCTCAATGTACCTATGGCATTATTGGCAACCAGAACACTCACCACCTGCTCACTCAGGGGCCTTTTCAATAATTCCTAGCCCATAGTACCTAGGCGTACAATCACATATAAACCATATGGACTCTCCGTTGAAGATGAGCTAGATCAATCAACAAGATCCATGTAAAAGAGCCATGAACTCATCCGTTGAAGACCAGTAAGGCCAATCAACTAGATCCATACCCGTGTTCAGAAAATAACTCCAACTCATTTTCTTCCTCCACGCACGCGTGGGTATCCTGGGCGACCCAGAGCACCGTATGGTCAGCACCCTCTAGGTTCCTTCGCAGCAGGTGACCTAGCGCTTCACTCATAGGCCGCTTCCTTGGCCCCTCATCCACCATACCGAAAGCTCACCATTTTAATCAAACCAAGGCTGGTCAAGACCTCGAGTGATCTTGCCACGTGAGACGTCTTTCTTTGACTCTCCGTCAGCTCTTGCAACATTTCCACTTAGGTCCCTGTGACCTCATTCCATAAGATAGTCAAAATGCTTCTCCCAGCATTCTTGACATAAAACAATCTTTAAAAAAAACAAGTTTCACATACAAATACAATTTCCAAACAAAATTCACATCTTTCCTCATCATTCCACATCCTTTCACATTATTCCTCATCATTTCTCATCATTCCACATCATTTCTCATCATTCCACATTATTTCTCATTATCCCACATTTTTTTATATCAATTCACATCACATCATTTCACATCAATTCACATCCATTCACATCATATACCTTCGGATCCTATTTTAGAGGTCTATCTAATCAAAAGGTTTATCCTATTTTAGAGGTCTATCTAATCAAAAGGTCAAAGCACTTGAATCAACATACCATATATCATCCTTACATGCTGCTACATCATTTCTAGACACAACATTAACCACATGTTGCATAACAAAGAACCTCTCATTATCCTCATTATTTCTGCTAGAGGATGCAAAGTTATTTTGCTACACTTTTCCATTTTGCATGTCACTTTTCTTCTTATAGCTGTAAGGTTCCTCCCTTCCAAGATGAGAGAAACACTTAAGATACACCCATAGGGTAATCGATCATAAATTGGGCAACTACTAGACTTGATTTCTAGGGACAACGCTTTTTTCCTCATCTTATGCAAGGCACAGCCGCTGGCCTAGTCTTCTAGAATAGAGTTTCCCAGGAACCTAACTATCTAGCGTAGGCTTTCACTTAATCTGTTGGAAAGCTACCCGACTAATCGGGTCCACCTGTCCGTAGGATGGTGCCGTCAAGGCATTCCATCCTCCCACTTTCCACCCTACTCACGCATCAATTTATTTTCTAATTAATCCTACCACACTGTTTGACATAAATAAATATATTCCTTAATTAAGGTCCTTTTTCAAAAGGTTCGTTAAAACAGCCTTCTTACACAATACATTCATACCAAAGACAAGATGTAATTATATAGAAAGTTTATACATGAACCAATTCCATACAAGCCAAACTGGCTCTCTTATTCTTATTCTGTCGATGATCTAGAATTCGGCCTTCCAGCCTCTACATGCTGGGCAAAACCCTACGGGACCATACACCTCATCGTCGGCCGCTGGCGAGGACTCAAGCCGGCCTGTCGCCCTCTCAGGCTCCATCGCTCGATCCTCCCGCCCCTCAGAGGGATGTCTGCACACTAGGGTGGGCTTATTTACCGCACTAGCCTGGGCCTAGGTAGCCTCATAATCTCTCGCCTCAATCGGCGATCCTTATTCCCCCAAAGGTATGAGGGATACCTTGGGCCATTCCCGGGCTTTGCTAACGACGCTGCCCGGCTATACAAGCACGGAACGGAGTTAGCGTTGAAGCCAAAAAAAATCTTGAATTCTAAAGATAACATCTTCAATGCAATTTACTAAATATTCATAATTCATGAAGATAACAATTTCAACGCAATTTATCGAATACAACATCACATAATTCATAACTTCATATAATTTTTATATCGTCATTTTAAGAGGAAAAGACACCATTCATTAGCACTAATTTAAGGAAAATCTCTTCTTTTTAAAAATTAACCAAGCTAACCTGGCCACCGTTTCCTTGAGGGGCTTGAAAAGGGAGGACTGGAGCCGCGTTGGGCGCATCTTCCCCCATCTCGTTGTTACGTGCTCCTCTTGAGGAAATATTTTATCGTCTCCGAGATGAGGCCATCTTAGGCGTCACCTTGTAGAGCTCGCTGCTGCGATCGAAATGCTTCAGTCAGATCTGAATTCCGAGCTCGTTTGCTCACCGTATGAGCAAAAGAATATGGCGCACGAACCCTTGCTTGAGTCAAAAAACCCTTACTAAAGTCTACGCAAATGGGGGGGGGGGATTGTGAGATGTCCTTAAGGGCAAAGGCAAAAACGTGGAGAGGGCTAGGAGGGGTGGCTGCAAGCCTCTCTGTAAGTCTATTCACACCGCGGGGGGGGGGGGGGGGGGGGGGAGAAGAGTTAAGGACATTGGCCCTTAGCAAGAGGGAGATGGAGGAAAATTGGCTTATCTGAAAAGAGCCAAATGAGGGGGTGTGAGAGGGGTGGCTGCAAGGGCGGCTATACTTGCAGCAAGTACGCTACACAGGGACGGACGGCGGTACGGACAGGGTATACGCTACACAGAGATGCGTGCCGTCTGAGGAGCACCCCGGGGGTTTATATAGCTGAGGGGTGAGGGTACGGGCACTGCGCAAAGCAAGGACGAAAGGACGGTGTACCTTCAAAGGCTATGGATTAGTGGCCTGCATGGGTCTAGGGGAAAGGTATGGTGTCGGTTGTCTGGGAAAGGAGTGGTACGCATGTACCTTATCTGGTCTGGGGCAGCATGGGTGTCCACGTAAGGGTACGCGTGGACCATACAGTGGGTGGCCGTCCTTTGGTTCTTGGGCGGTCATTGTACGGACACCCTAGTAAGTGTGTACGGACCAAATTTTTGGGGCGGGGTACCCAAATTTGGGACGCCTGCCTCGATTTGCGTGCCGGACCGCCCCCCCAGGGGGCGAAAATTTTTTTTGTCCGGGAGGTTCTCCTGGTCGCAGGGGTTCAAGACCGTTCGTCAATCGGACGTGCGGTCGTGCATTTATTAAGGTTTAAAGGTCACCGTTTTTTAACTAAAATGATTGAAATTAGCGTACATGCTTGATTCGGTGTCCGTTTTGGATGCTGTAAAATCCTATATTAGGGTAAAATCGTGCGCAAATTCCAAATTTGGGCTCAAAATTTGAAGATTCTAAGTAGAAATGACTCAAATAATAAAATCATTGATATTTGTACCATAAAACTCATAATTACATGGACATTTCTTTATTAGTGAAGATGGGTACTTTACATCCTTCCCCCCTTAAAGAAATCGAGATGTCCTCATCTCGTCATGAATTGGGAATGATCCTTTAAGAGTGTAGCTTCATCTTCCCAAGTTGCATCCTCTTCAGGGTAATCTTTCCATTGAACTAGATGTTCTACAAGAGTTCTATTTTGGAGTTGCCTTTCCCTAGAATCTATGATGCTACTGGGTTGTAATTCAAGGACTCCTTGAGTAGGGATTACAACTTGTTCATCATCAAGAATATGATCAAGACTGGGAGACATATGGTTTTAACAAACATGAAATACATTATGGACTTTGATATGGGCTGGGAGTTGGAGTTTATAGGCACTTTTACCTAGACACTTGATAAATGTATAAGGACCACAATACCTAGGGCTGAGCTTCTTATATTTCTCGAGTGATAGAGAACTTCGTTTGGGTCGGACTCGTAGAAGAACTCTGTCTCCTTCCTTGAAGATCCTTTCAGACCTCTTGTTGTCAGCATAAAGCTTTTGTCGATCTTGGGCGGCTTTAATATCTTTTTGGATGGCCTTGGTTTGTTCCTCCATTTCTTCAAGCATTTTCCTGGACGCCTGAACTCTTATGGTTGGATCAGAGAAATTTAGAGGAGACAGGCATTCTTGCCCATAGAGTGCCTTGAATGGTGACATTCCTATGCTTTGATGATAAGATGTATTGTAGGCAAATTCTACCAGAGGAAGGTATTGAATCCACCTTCTCGGTTCTCGTCCACAAAATGCTCTGAGAATGTCTTCAATTACTTGATTGACTCTCTCAGTCTGGCCATCGGTCTCTGGATGGTAAGCTGTGCTAAAGCAAAGTTGAGTTCCCAGGGCTTGAAATAAAGACTGCCAGAATTTTGAAGTGAAGTCAGAATCCCGATCACTTACTATCCTTTTTTGGGAGACCATGAAGTTTGAGGACTTCCTTGAAGAATATTTGAGCAACACCAGAAGCTTTGAAGGTCTTCTTTGCTAGTATAAGGTGAGCTACTTTGGTAAGTAAGTCCACTACTACTAGAATGGAGTCATATCCTCCTTGAACAGTGGGGAGACTTGTGACAAAATCCATAGTAATGTACTCCCACTTCATTTGGGGAATATCTAATGGTTGAAGTTTTCCAGGCATCTTGACCCTTTCAGCTTTGATCCTTTGGCATGAGAGACATTGCTTCAAGTACCGAAGCACATCATTTTTCAAGCCTGCCCAATGAAAGCTCCTTCTTACAGCATTTAATGTTTTTGCATAACCTGGGTGTCCTGCAGCAGGGCTATCATGAGCTTCATGGAGAATTAGTTTCTTTAAACCAGGATCCTTGGGGATACATAGCCTGTGATTGAAGTAGAGGCTTCCTTCATGAGTGGAGTATCCCTTGATTAGATTCTTCTCTTTCTCTGAATGTCCCCCTTCTTCTACTAATTTTTTCATCCTCTGATAATTTGGATCATGAGATGAGACTTCTTCCACCTTGACCAGTATGGGATTATTTGGCATTGAAACTGCATTCAAGAAAGATTTACGGCTAAGTGCATCTGCTACCACATTATCTTTCCCAGGGCGAAATTTGATGTCGAAATCATATTCTTGTAGAATTTCAATCCATCTCCTTTGCCGCATGTTGAGGTTAGGCTGGGTGAAGATCCACTTTAGACTTTTGTGGTCAGTTACAAGCTGGAATTTTCCTCCCAAGAGATAATGTCGCCATAATTTGAGGCAATGAACAACTACTAAGAGATCCAAATCATGGGTGGCATAGTTTGCTTCATATTGCTTCAGCTTGCGGGAAGTATAAGCGACTGGTCTTCCTTCTTGGCCTAAGACACCACCAAGTGCTAGACTACTAGCATCAGTAACCACTTCAAATTCCTTGGAGAAATCAGGAAGCTTTAAGACTGGGGCAGAAGTAATAATGACTTTCAGCTGATCAAAGCTGTTTTGATGGATTGGCAACCACACTATTTTGCAATCTTTTTTAAGAAGGTCCGTCAAAGGTGTAGCTACTAAGGCATAATCTTTGATAAAAATCCTATACCAACCCGTGATTCCCAAAAACCCACGAACTTCACGAACTGATTTAGGGGGTGGCCATTCTAGAATATCCTTTGACCTTTGCAGGGTCTACTGAGATGCCATCTTTGGAGACAATGAATCCAAGATACTCAATTTGATGAGTAAAGAAGGTACATTTGCTCTTCTTGGCATAGCGTTTGTGTCTGTGCAGCAATTGCAGAACTCTACGCACATGCTCCTCATGCTCTTCCATTGATTTGGAGTAGATTAAGATGTCATCAAAGAAAACAAGCACAAATTCATCCAAGTAAGGATGGAATATATCTTGCATTAGGCGGTTGAAGGTTGCAGGAGCATTGGTTAACCCGAATGACATTACAGTAAACTCATAGTGGCCATAACGAGTATTGAAGGCTGTTTTGGGTATATCTGCTTCCTTGACTTTGATCTGATAGTAACCAGACCTCAAATCTATTTTTGAGAAGACTTTGGCCCCATGAAGCCTGTCAAGAAGTTCATCGATGCGAGGGATAGGATACTTATTCTTGACAGTGACTTGATTGAGCCCTCGAGAATCTATGCAGAGGCGGAGAGTCCCGTCCTTCTTTTTTTGGAAAAGAACAGGTGCTCCCCAAGGAGAGCTACTGGGGCGTACAAATCCTTGTTCAATGAGCTGGGAAAGTTGCTCCTTAAGTTCAATGGCTTCAGGAAGGGACATTTTATAGGGAGTTTTTGAGACGGGTTGAGCTCCAGGGATCACCTCGATTTCATGGTCGACTTCTCGAGGAGGCAGTAACCCTGTAAGCTCGTCAGGGAAGATGTCAGAGAATTCTTGGAGCCAAGAGGGTTCTGTCTCCATACTAGGTTCAATGACTTTGTTGAGTTTGACTAAGAAAACTTGCTGACCCTTACGTGTTCCCTTGAGAAGATGTTTTGCCTTGACTACCCTAGACTTAGGTTTTCCTGTGATCCCCTGAACAGATATTACTTGGCCATGCTCATTTTCAAAAGTGATACTCCCCTGGTTACAATGAATGCTAGCTTTGTTTGCAATTAACCAATCCATCCCAAGGATTCCATCATAAATTCCTAGTGGCAACTCTAAAGTGACCATGAGTTTGCTCATTACCCAGCTCAAAATCAAGGTTTCCTATAGAGTGGCGAGATACTACTTCTTTCCCACTAGCTAACTCTACAATCATTTTTCTAGCTGTTTTTTGACTCAAGTTTAATTTTTGCAAGCACCTAGGAGAAAGGAATGAATGGGTACTGCCACAATCAATCAAAAGCTGAAATGGCTTACCGTGATGAGTGGCGGGGGTTTGGATTACACCAAATTGTTTATTCGGACCTTGGTGTTCTACTGCCGCATGGACGGTGGCGCGCTCTTCTTCAGCCGTTTCCAAGGTCGGTTCTTCACTTATAACACAGGCAGTTCTAGCAACTGTTTCTCCACGGCCTCTGCCACGGCGACTGCCTCTTGCACCTTGGTGGGTAGGGGTTCCACGGCCTTGATTTCCTCTGTTACCTTGGGGAAATGATGTTGCCATCTTGGGACAATTGGCTCTAAAATGTCCCGGCTCATTGCACTCAAAACACAGAGGGCCTTCTCTGGAAGAAGCAACATACGAGCGGGGGGCAAAAGAGTTGCCTTGTCGCCCTTTGTTGTAGTAGGGGAAATTCTGTTGAGGTTTCTTGTAGGGTTGATCTCTAAGGTTTGCCTCAGGGTAAGATCTCTTTTGATTCTTCGGTTTGTTAGCCTTCATTTCTTTCACAAGGGGCTTTGCTCGTATGAGAGCATTCTGTAATGTGCTTGGCCTCATTGCTTCAAGGCAGGAATCTAGGGGTTCATTTAGCCCTTGGCAGAAACGAGCCACTTGCTGGGAAGTAGTCATAGCTGCTGGGGCATACTTCCAAAGGGTAATAAATTTGGAATAGTAGTCCTCAAGAGTTAAGCTGCACTGTCTAAGACTAAAAAACTCATTCATCTTTATGGATTCATAGGATGGAGGAAGATATCTTTCCTTCACTGCCTGCTTCACTGCCTGCTTGATGTCTTCCCACGTTTGAGAATGCTCGGTGACTTCCTTGTCACGGCACCACTGTTTCCACCAGAGTTTAGCATCTCCAATGAGACGAAACCGTGCGAGCATAGACTGATTTGCTATTCCAGTACCGGCAGCAGAGAAATAATCGTCCATCGCCTCAATCCAGACTTCAGCATCCTTCTCAACCGTTGAACCTTCTCCTTTAAAGGAGGGAGGTTGCATTTGCTTGAGCAGGAGCTTCTTCTCCTGGGTATCGGTGTAAAGCGCATTGGGAAGTGGAGGGTGGTCGTCCTGGCCATCATAGTAAAAACAATTTTAAGATTACAGGATTCATATTTGCACAACGCTTAATTTTTTTGGAGAGTAAAACATTGAAATTATTTTATTTCCAAATATTTACAAGGACAAGTTTTATTACAAAGATCTGAGACTAATATAATTAGTCTTATTTGACATCAAGGGGAATTCCTAGGCTTGACTATGACATAAGGGCAGAGCGGTCCACATAGGTGAAATATGGGGGTTCCGCTGTAGTTTCTAAGACTCTAAAAACTGATGGTAAGGGTAGTAAACTCTGGATTGGGGTAGATCCCAACACCGCTACTCTATCAGCACAGGTAAGACCTACATCACTTTGTCATACACCCAACGATCCTGAGGTATGCAAACCCCATCTATAGTCACCGAGGTGTCGGCCCTGGGGGTACCGAGACGAACCAAAATAAGCGGATCATCTTCAGCTTCTCAATCCAACGAATCCGCTTAAGGTCGGTGGTGAGGTTCCCAATCTGATCTGCTCGGATGAAGAAGTATCTCGGCCCACGACTCCAGAAATCTCTACCCCATCCTCTCTGAATACGAGAGAAATGAGGGAGGGATATCTTCTCTAATATCTGCACCATGGTGTCGCGGAACTCGAAATTCGAGGAGTGACTAGCAGTCTCGAAGATGCATTGGAAAACTAGAAATTTGGAGTAGGCATCTTCCTCTTCCTACAATCATTCAAACATCAATTTAACTTATTTGTTTAGTAGGATGTATTTACTAATTAGCATTATGTTAGGTAAAACATTTATTACAAAACAGTCCTTAAACTGCAATTCCTAGGAGCTAAACCTGCTCTGATACCAATTGTAAGGTTCCTCCCTTCCAAGATGAGAGAAACACTTAAGATAGTCCGCTAAGTCTTATCTTGGGAAAAATTTCCTATTCATCGACACCTTGACCCTGCAGAGATTCAAGGATACGATTTATAGGTATGACCTAGCTCTATCCCGCAGGGGGAGCGTGATTTTCTAAACATCAAATCACCCATAGGGTAATCGATCATAACTTGGGCAACTACTAGACTTGATTTCTAGGGACAACGCTTTTTTCCTCATCTTATGCCAGGCACAGCCGCTGGCCTAGTCTTCTAGAATAGAGTTGCCCAGGAACCTAACTATCTAGCGTAGGCTTTCACTTTATCTGTTGGAAAGCTACCTGACTAATCGTGTCCACCCGTCCGTAGGATGGTGCCGTCAGGGCATTCCATGCTCCCACTTTCCACCCTACTCACGCATCAATTTATTTTCTAATTAATCCTACCACACTGTTTGACATAAATAAACATATTCCTTAATTAAGGCCCTTTTTCATAAGGTTCGTTAAAACAGCCTTCTTACACAATACATTCATACCAAAGACAAGATGTAATTATATAAAAAGTTTATACATGAACCAATTCCATACAAGCCAAACTGGCTCTCTTATTCTTATTCTGCCGATGATCTAAAATTCGGCCTTCCAGCCTCTACATGCTGGGCAAAACCCTACGGGACCATACACCTCATCGTCGGCCGCTGGCGAGGACTCAAGCCGGCTTGTCGCCCTCTCAGGCTCCATCGCTCGATCCTCCCGCCCCTCAGAGGGATGTCTGCACACTAGGGTGGGCTTATTAACTGCACTAGGCTGGGCCCTCAGAACTAGGTAGCCTCATAATCTCTCGCCTCAATCGGCGATCCTTATTCCCCCAAAGGTATGAGGGATACCTTGGGCCATTCCCGGGCTTTGCTAACGACGCCGCCCGGCTACACAAGCACGGAACGGAGTTAGCGTTGAAGCCAAAAAAAATCTTGAATTCTAAAGATAACATCTTCAATGCAATTTACTAAATATTCATAATTCATGAAGATAACAATTCCAACGCAATTTATCGAATACAACATCACATAATTCATAACTTCATATAATTTTTATATCGTCATTTTAAGAGGAAAAGACACCATTCATTAGCACTAATTTAAGGAAAATCCCTTCTTTTTAAAAATTAACCAAGCTAACATGGCCACCGTTTCCTTGAGGGGCTTGAAAAGGGAGGACTGGAGCCGCGTTGGGCACATCTTCCCCCATCTCGTTGTTACGTGCTCCTCTTGAGGCAATATTTTGTCGTCTCCGAGATGAGGCCATCTTAGGCGTCGCCTTGTAGAGCTCGCTGCTGCGATCGAAACGCTTCAGTCGGATCTGAATTCCGAGCTCGTTTGCTCACCGTATGAGCAAAAGAATATGGCGCACGAACCCTCGATTGAGTCAAAAAACCCTTACTAAAGTCTACGCAAATGGGGGGGGAGTTGTGAGATGTCCTTAAGGGCAAAGGCAAAAACGTGGAGAGGGCTGGGAGGGGTGGCTACAAGCCTCTCTGTAAGTCTATTCACACCAGGGGGGGAGGGAGAAGAGTTAAGGACACTGGCCCTTAGCCAGAGGGGGATGGAGGAAAATTGGCTTATCTGAAAAGAGCCAAATGAGGGGGTGTGAGAGGGGTGGCTGCAAGGGCGGCTGTACTTGCAGCAAGTACGCTACACAGGGACGGACGACGGTACGGATAGGGTATACGCTACATAGAGATGCGTGCCGTTTGAGGAGCACCCCGGGCGTTTATATAGCTGAGGGGTGAGGGTACGGGCGCTGCGCAAAGCAAGGACGAAAGGACGGTGTACCTTCAAAGGCTATGGATCAGTGGCCTGCATGGGTCTAGGGAAAAGGTACGGTGTCGGTTGTCTGGGAAAGGAGTGGTACGCATGTACGTTATCTGGTCTGGGGGAGCATGGGTGTCCACGTAAGGGTACGCGTGGACCATACAGTGGGCGGTCGTCCTTTGGTTCTTGGGCGGTCATTGTACGGACACCCTAGTAAGTGTGTACGGACCAAATTTTTGGGGCGGGATACCCAAATTTGGGGCGCCCGCCTCGATTTGCGTGCCGGACCGCCCCAGGGGGCGAAAATTTTTTTTGTCCGGGAGGTTCTCCTGGTCGCAGGGGTTCAGACCGTTCGTCAATCGGACGTGCGGTCGTGCATTTATTAAGGTTTAAAGGTCACCGTTTTTTAATTAAAATGATTGAAATTAGCGTACAGGCTTGATCCGGTGTCCGTTTTGGATGCTGTAAAATCCTATATTAGGGTAAAATCACGCGCAGATTCCAAATTTGGGCTCAGAATTTGAAGATTCTAAGTAGAAATGACTCAAATAATAAAATCATTGATATTTATACCATAAAAACTCATAATTACATGGACATTTCTTTATTAGTGAAGATGGGTACTTTACATCCTTCCGCCCTTAAAGAAATCGACGAGATGTCCTCATCTCATCATGAATTGGGAATAATCCTTTAAGAGTGTAGCTTCATCTTCCCAAGTTGCATCCTCTTCAGGGTAATCTTTCCACTGAACTAGATGTTCTACAAGAGTTCTATTTCGGAGTTGCCTTTCCCTAGAATCTATGATGCTACTGGGTTGTAATTCAAGGACTCCTTGAGTAGGGATTACAACTTGTTCATCATCAAGAATATGATCGAGACTGGGGACATATGGTTTTAACAAACTTACATGAAATACATTATGGACTTTGATATGGGCTGGGAGTTGGAGTTTATAGGCACTTTTACCTAGACACTTGATAACTGTATAAGGACCACAATACCTAGGGCTGAGCTTCTTATATTTCCCGAGTGATAGAGAACTTCGTTTGGGTCCGGACTCGTAGAAGAACTCTGTCTCCTTCCTTGAAGATCCTTTCAGACCTCTTGTTGTCAGCATAAAGCTTTTGTCGATCTTGGGCGGCTTTAATATCTTTTTGGATTGCCTTGGTTTGTTCCTCCATTTCTTCAAGCATTTTCCTGGACGCCTGAACTCTTAAGGTTGGATCAGAGAAATTTAGAGGAGACAGGCATTCTTGCCCATAGAGTGCCTTGAATGGTGACATTCCTATGCATTGATGATAAGATGTATTGTAGGCAAATTCTACCAGAGGAAGGTATTGAATCCACCTTCTCGGTTCTCGTCCACAAAATGCTCTGAGAATGTCTTCAATTACTTGATTGACTCTCTCAGTCTGGCCATCGGTCTCTGGATGGTAAGCTGTGCTAAAGCAAAGTTGAGTTCTCAGGGCTTGAAATAAAGACTGCCAGAATTTTGAAGTGAAGTCAGAATCCCGATCACTTACTATCCTTTTTGGGAGACCATGAAGTTTGAGGACTTCCTTGATGAATATTCGAGCAACATCAGAAGCTTTGAAGGTCTTCTTTGCTAGTATAAGGTGAGCTACTTTGGTAAGTAAGTCCACTACTACTAGAATGGAGTCATATCCTCCTTGAACAGTGGGGAGATATCTATACTAATGCACTTCCACTTCATTTGGGGAATATCTAATGGTTGAAGTTTTCCAGGCATCTTGACCCTTTCAGCTTTGATCCTTTGGCATGAGAGACATTGCTTCAAGTACCGAAGCACATCATTTTTCAAGCCTGCCCAATGAAAGCTCCTTCTTACAGCATTTGATGTTTTTGCATAACCTGGGTGTCCTGCACAGCAGGGCTATCATGAGCTTCATGGAGGATTAGTTTCTTTAAACCAGGATCCTTGGGGATACATAGCCTGTGATTGAAGTAGAGGCTTCCTTCATGAGTGGAGTATCCCTTGATTAGATTCTTCTCTTTCTCTGAATGTCTCCCTTCTTCTACTAATTTTTTCATCCTCTGATAATTTGGATCATGAGATGAGACTTCTTCCACCTTGACCAGTATGGGATTATTTGGCATTGAAACTGCATTCAAGAAAGATTTGCAGCTAATGCATCTGCTACCACATTATCTTTCCCAGGGCGGAATTTGATGTCGAAATCATATTCTTGTAGAATTTCAATCCATCTCCTTTGCCGCATGTTGAGGTTAGGCTGGGTGAAGATCCACTTTAGACTTTTGTGGTCAGTTATTACAAGCTGGAATTTTCCTCCCAAGAGATAATGTCTCCATAATTTGAGGCAATGAACAACTGCTAAGAGCTCCAAATCATGGGTGGCATAGTTTGCTTCATATTGCTTCAGCTTGCGGGAAGTATAAGCGACTGGTCTTCCTTCTTGGCCTAAGACACCACCAAGTGCTAGACTACTAGCATCGGTAACCACTTCAAATTCCTTGGAGAAATCAGGAAGCTTTAAGATTGGGGCAGAAGTAATAATGACTTTCAGCTGATCAAAGCTGTTTTGATGGATTGGCAACCACACTATTTTGCAATCTTTCCTAAGAAGGTCCGTCAAAGGTGCAGCTACTAAGGCATAATCTTTGATAAAAATCCTATACCAACCCGTGATTCCCAAAAACCCACGAACTTCACGAACTGATTTAGGGGGTGGCCATTCTAGAATATCCTTGACTTGGCAGGGTCTACTGAGATGCCATCTTTGGAGACGATGAATCCAATATACTCAATTTGATGAGTAAAGAAGGTACATTTGCTCTTCTTAGCATAGAGTTTGTGTCTGCGCAGCAATTGCAGAACTCTACGCACATGCTCCTCATGCTCTTCCATTGATTTGGAGTAGATTAAGATGTCATCAAAGAAAACAAGCACAAATTCATCCAAGTAAGGACGGAATATATCTTGCATTAGGCGGTTGAAGGTTGCAGGAGCATTGGTTAACCCGAATGACATCACAGTAAACTCATAGTGGCCATAACGGGTATTGAAGGCTGTTTTGGGTATATCTGCTTCCTTGACTTTGGTCTGATAGTAACCAGACCTCAAATCTATTTTTGAGAAGACTTTGGCCCCATGAAGCCTGTCAAGAAGTTCATCGATGCACGAAGCGCGTAGCCTACTGCCCCCTGCGCCTCCCCCATCGCTGTCGTCGCCGCCAGCCTTCCCAGCCCCCCGCCTGTCCCCGCAGCCCCTCCCCTCCCCCGCTTTCTTCCCGCCTGCCCCCCTCAGCCTCCCGCCTGCGCCGCCAGCCTTCTCAGCCCCCCGCCTCCCTCTTCTGCGCCGCCCTCGTCTTCCCCCCCCTTCGCCTTCCTTGCGCAGCCCCCCCTCGCCCTCCTGCCTCCGCCTCCCCCCCCGGTTTTTTGTTTTCCGCCTCCTTCCTTTCTTCCCCTCCTCGCCTGCCCCCCGTCCCTGCTTCTCCCCTTCTCCCCGCCTCAGCCCCCCGTTCCCCTTTTTTCGGCGATTTCCGCGTAGTGGAGAGGTTTTTTCTTGGGTTCGTCTCTTCGATTCAGCCAGTACCTGGTCTTTTCCCTTAGGAGGACTCCATGGCAGCCTCTCCGTCAGCCCCGACCGATACAGGTCTTCGATTAGACTTCTCAGATGCAGAGCAGCAGCTTCTCGCGTCCTCCGTTTCTTCCTTGGAGGCCTCTTCCTTGGTTTGCAAGGTGGTGGGTAGCCGCCCAATGCGGAGAGAGCTACGCGACCTACTACAGGGTAGCCTCATTGGCGAGACTGCAAGAATCGTCAGCGTGGATTTTTTAGGCCGCGGCTACTACCAGGTGGAGTTCGAGTCTCCTCCAACAGCTCAGAGGGTGCTGGCTCGGAGCCCCATTGCCCTACGCTCCTCTCGGGCGTTCTTTGCACGGTGGACCCACGGTTTTGACCCATCGTCTGATCCACTGGCAGGCGCGACTGGATTCCCCATCACCATCTGCTTTCCAGGTCTCCGAAGGGAGTACTTGCCCCTCTTGCCGTCCATAGGCAGGGCTTTCGGGCAAGTGGTGGAGGTGCCACAGACCGCGGCCTCAGTGGTTGCTCGGGCAGCAGGACTCCCGGCCATTCGTGTTGTGGTTCCGTCACCAGAGTCCCTCCCGAAGACGATCCTCCTCCCTTGCCTTTCTGGAGGACATCTGATACAGCGCGTGGAGTATTCGGGCCTCCCCGGCCAGTGTTTCATATGTCGGGAGATGGGCCATCTCGCACGTGCATGCCCCCGCAAGGGGGTTCATCCTTCACGCTATGCGGCCTCTGGACCCACTGCAGGAGACCCGAGAGGTGGCCATCCACCTCCGAGACCGGACATCCCTGGCTCGCCACAGCAGGCACCACCATCGGACGAGCAGGCTCCAGCGGAGAACGTCGCGCAGACCCAGGAGACTGGCGGCTGGCAGGAGGTTCACCGGCGGAAACGCCCGGCCCGTAGGGACCGTCTCGCAGACGCCAGCAACAGGCAGCACAGGCTGGCAGACAGGCTGGTGGACAGGCGACTCCGGCTGGCGTACAGGCACCTACCCGCAGTTATGCTCCAGTCAGGGATAGGCGGCCTGCAGGTCCCACCCCGATGGACGAGGATTCAGACTCAGTGCCCGTTGTTGAGGCCGATGGTGGAGCCTCTCACGTGGAGACACCACTCCCGCCTCCCCCCCCCGGGGGGCCCCGCCCCCTCCTTGGAGCAGTTTCCTGAGGATCCCCGGCCGCTCTCTGCGACCCCCGGTTCCCCTCCCCCCCACCCGGAGAGCACTCTTTCCTCCCCCCCTCTCCCCCCCCTCCCTCCTCCCCCTGCGGCCCCCCCTGACTCCTATCCTCTGGCAGATGCCTTTCCATCCTCCACTCGCTCTCCCCCCTCCTCGCCGCGAGCCCCCATCCCCCCTTCGGCCTCTCCAGGATATTTCGCGAGACCACCCGCTGCCCCGGGGCAGCGCAGCGGGGTAGGCCAGAGTTCAGTCCAGCGGCTGTTTCACCGCCTCTCCGGGCCGGTGGAGATGGCGATCCTAGCTTTGCCCGCCACAGAGTTCTCTCCAGCCTCCCCGGCGGGGGGCCCCCACGAGTGATGGGGTTACCAGTGGATTACAGTTTTTTCAGGTGCCTCCAGCTGGATGCTGGCCCATTCGAGACACTAGTAGCGCCCTTGCGAGTTTGCGTGGTGTGCCATCCCTCTCGTTCTCCTTCAGTGGGTGAGCAGCATGGTGGCCTTCTCCTTTCCTCTCAGCGTTGCCCCAGACACAGCATGGGACTGCAACTCTGTAGAGGAAGTTCTTCGTGACCAGATACTGGAGTTTTCTCACCACTTCAGTGACTTGGGGCTCACGGACTTATTGCAGACCCGACTACACTCAGCCCGCATGAGCCTGTTTGGTATAGGAGATTGGCGGGTGGATCCGGTCCACACATCAGTTGAGGCGGTGCTATTGATTCTCCTCCATGCCGCCCCGAGGGTGAAGCCTACCTTTCGATATTTATATGCAGAGGAGTGGTCTCACGCCTATGAAGGCGGAGTGGAGCTGGACACAGACTCAGGTCACCCTCTTTTTGGAGAGACTCCGCACCCAGACAGACAGTGACTACTCTCCTTCCAAGCCGGCACCCAAGACTCACAGAGTGGAGGGCAGATCATCCGGACCGGCTGAGAGGGGTGAGCCAGTGGTGGCTGCTTCACTTGCCACAGCTCATCCATGAGGATCCTCTCATGGAACATCCAGGGTCTCGGTGGGGACGTCGCTGCTACATTGGTCGGGGCAGACTTCGCCAGGAGATCCAGAGGGCTCTCGTTGGAGGACCCATAGATATCCTCTTCATCCAGGAGCACCACCTTTCTGCCGGGCGTACCCGCACCTGCGGGAAGATCTTGCCAGGCAGGAGTCACACTTTTTGGTCCCCGGCATATGGCCCCCACCAGGGGAATCAGGGCGGAGTATGCATTTCAGTCAGCGAGCAGCTTCTTTCCGAGGTTGTGGACTCTGGCACCCTGGTTCAGGGTCGCGCGCAGTGGATCATCCTTCGGGTTGGGGAAGATCGCATTGGCTTCCTCAACTTCTACGCCCCTAACGGGGCATCCGGGAGAGCTGAGTTCTGGAGCACCATTAGGCAGTCCCTCCCCTTGGCAGACCACTGGTGCCTAGGAGGGGATTGCAACATGCTGGAGGATGCAGAGGACAGGCTGGGGGGCAGCCAGGAGACCATTCATGGGCCAGAGCTCGCTGCCTGGGAGGAGCTTGTGCTACAGGTGAGAGGCCAGGATCCGTGGACTCTCCCGGAGTTTGGCAGGTTGCAGGGGAGTCTCTCTTTCTCGCGCTCGGATAGACGGGCCACAGGAGTTAACCTCTCTCGCATCGATAGGTTCTACATTGATGAGTGGGCTTGTGATAGAGGTGGCACCGTGGGCATACTTGCAGGCTCCTCGCTTTCAGACCACTTCCCAGTGCTTCTCCAGATTGAGGACCCTACGAGAGGAGAGCGGGGCCAGAGCGTACGGATTCCAGATTGCCTCATAGAGGAGCCTGAGATCGCGATCAGAGTTGAGCAGGTCTGGCAGGAGCTGCAGTTCAGGAGAGGCTCGGCAGCCAGTGATCTTGCCAGTGGCTTGCAGGAGATCAGTCGGATGCTCAGACTGGCTGCCTTGGACCGTCTGGAGGCCTTCAGAGAGCAGGAGAGGAGCCTACGGAGGAGTCTAGCGTCCCTTCAGAGACTCCAGGAGAGAGATCCTCTGAGCCCCTGGATCTCAGAGCAGATGGAGACAGCCCGCACTGAGATCAGATCCATCGAGGAGAGGCGGGTGGAGTTTCGATTCCATGCTCGGGCTTCTTTTTGGACTCAGGCTGGAGACAGAGTGACTCGGGATTTCTTTGAGGCGAATGGGCCTCGATTCAGACGAGAGGGTCTCAGGCGGCTTCGCCAGGCTGATGGCCAGGTTGTGGTGGATCCCCCCAGGTTTCGGGCGATAGCCACAGATTTTTACAGGGATCTTCTCTCTGCTGAGCCAGCAGACGACAGGGTGAGAGAGGCTAGGGAGGCGGTCTGGAGCTTCACGAGACCGGTTGTGCCGGTCCATTTGCAGCACTCCCTTCTCTCCCCTTTCTCGGATACGGAACTGGAGGAGGCTCTGCAGGCATTACCTCGGGGCAAATGCCCAGGAGAGGACGGTCTCTCAGTGGCTTTCTTCCAGAGATACTAGGGGCTTCAGATTGGCACTCCAGGAGATTATGGAGACGGGAGTCATGCCGGACAGCATGGCAGAGGGGTTGATCCACTTGATCCCCAAAGAGGGAGGAGACAGACTGGAGATTAGACAGTGGAGACCGATCACCCTGCTAGGCACGGCCTACAAGGTCCTAGCTAAGGCGATCAGCAGGCGGCTTCAGCCTCACCTTCCGGACATCATCCACTCCACGCAGACAGGCTTCATCCAGGATAGGAGCATTCTGGATAACATTTTCTCTTTCTGGGAGGCTACGGCTTTGGCTAGATTTCGACAGGAGGATCTGGCGGTGCTCCTTCTCGACTTTGAGAAGGCATATGATCGGGTGGACTGGGCCTTTCTGGAAGGCACTATGGAGAGGATGGGCTTCCCCCCTCAGTGGATTCGTGGGGTCTCTGCACTCTACACTTCGGCTCATAGCCAGGTGCTGATACAGGGCGTGTGTGGAGAGAGGTTCCAGCTCTCGCGCTCGGTGCGGCAGGGGTGCCCCTTGGCGCCCTTTCTTTTTCTTTTTGTGGCGGAGGCCATGAGCACCTTCTTGACGGCACAGGATACAAGTTTGAGGGGCCTCCAGCTTCCCATCCGCACCTCGGAGGAGCTCCTAGACTCGGAGTTTGCGGACGACACTGCTGTCTATCTTCAGGGAGGTGAGGAGAACCTCCGCCGCTTCGCCTCAGCCATGGACAGGTTTTGCAGAGCTTCGGGCGCTTTGATCAACTGGCACAAGTCGTGTGGGCTGTGGGTCAGTTCTATGCCCCCCCCGACTTGGAGGCCAGTTGATGGTTTTCAGTGGCTGCCCCCCCGGCACTACAGTGCGTTATTTGGGATGCTATGTGGGCATTGATATATCTCCGGAGCAGCAGATAGCCCCCCTTCTTCTGAGTATTCGGAAGAAGCTTCTGTATTGGAGTACTGCTCGTTTATCTCTGGCTGGCCGAGTAGTTGTGGCCAACCAGGTTCTGCTCGCTACCATGTGGTACATCACTTCTTGCTGGGCCTTCTCTCGGGCGTGCATTGGCCAGGTGCAGAGGCTCATCAGGAACTTTCTTTGGTCCGGAGGCGACGGGCGACCCGCCAGGGCCAAGGTGGCATGGGCTGTGATCACTCAGCCGAGGGAGAGAGGCGGGCTGGGCATTGTAGATCCTATTTGCCAAAGTCGTGCTTTGCTTGGCAAGTTGGTAGTTCGTGGTCTCCTGCCAGGCGCTGAGCCGTGGAAGGAGTTTCTTGTTTCCAGGATGCTCAGCCGCACTCCTTCTCTTAGCGGCCCCTGGACCCCCAGCATCAGGTGGATCTTTACGGAGCAGCGATCCAGAGGAGTGGGCCTTGGCTTCGAGGAGCGTTTTGCAGCCAGCCTTCTGAGGGCCTGGGCGCATCTGAGGCCGTCCCTTTTCCAGACTCCCCCGGGCACCGATGAGGAACGCTTGCGGCGGCAGCCATTGATCTGGAACCCCTTGATTCGACTTCCCAGTGGCCATATGGTTGGCTCGCGGTCTCACGTGTCGTGGGGCCCGTTGAGCTCCGGCCCGGCCCAGTCCCTAGACGACTGGATATGTTTTCAGCAGTTGCCTCCAGAGGTTCAGGAGAGGAGGCTCAGTGGGATGAGGGGCAGAGAGTTGATGAGACAGGACATTGAGGCGGCCATCCCCCGGGAGTGGCGGACCCCAGTACAAGACCCTCCACCTCCACAGTGGATGGGTGTCTTTACTCGGCATGAGATCCTTCTAGCGGTCTGCGGCACAGCGGAGAGCGTCTCCCCACTCACTTTCGAGGTGGGAGAGGGTGGCCAGCTCCATAGGACACGACTGGATTTGGATGGGCTCCAGGGTTGTATTCTTCAGAGGGTACGGGTGGTCGGCTTTCATCAGAGGCAGTGGTATGTAGACCCCTCACCGGCCTCGATAGGGGAGGACTGCTCTTGGAGATTATGGGCGTGGGACAGCAGGCCTCTTATTCGCCTCCAGTGGGATCCAGGTGAGTGGTTTTGGCGAGATCCCTACTCGGCCCCTACCAGCCCTGCCATCCCCTTCTTTCAGTACACAGCGAGGCTGGGGCGATGGATTTAGAGACACAGGATAGCGAGCACCCCGGCAGCGGCCGAGCATTGGCGGCGACAGGGGCTCTCTCCTGCCTTTCTTAGGGACTTCTGGCAGCGCCTTTGGGCCAGTTTCCAGCCCCGGAAGGTGATGCTTTTTCTCTGGCTCACAGCGCATAGAGGATTGGCTGTGGGGGCTTGGCTAGCTTTTGGCAGACACCCAGCGTCCTGCCCTCGGTGCGGCCATGCACAGGAGTCACAGCGGCACTGCTTATGGGATTGCCCACAGGCACAGCAAGTCTCGCAGCGCGCTCTCAGGATGGTTTTTGCAGGCTCACCAGGTGAGATGTTGGTGACGTGGGGTGTGGTGGCTTGGGCCACGGACAGCGGCCCTGCACTTGGATATGAGGACGTCCCTGGCAGTGTGACCATCCAGGTCTCTGACAGGGCGATGGCGGTGGTTCCGACACCAGAGCCTCTCAGGAGGGGGTCGGGCAGAGATGGGAGATGATCAGCAGCATGACGGCTTGGCACATATGGAGAGCCCGATGCAGGGAGGCCATTGACCACCAGGCGACCCCACCGGCGGAGGTCATACAGGCCCTCTGGGTGGACATCATTCACACCTTGAGAGGACACTGGGGGAACCAGGGCGACTCGGATCGCATGAGAGGGCGCCGCAAGGCTTTCCTCCGCACTTGGCAGCCTGGTCCTTTCCTCACCGCCGCGAGGGACGAGGATGTCACTTGGCACTATAGAGCGCCAGTTTGGCTTTTCTCACCTCCATCATGTATTACTAGGTAGCCCCCCCCAGAGAGCGGCCAGCCACGGGGGGGAGCTCAGTTGTTCATTGTGTTTTTTATCCCTCCTTGCGAGGTGAGCTTTGTAGCCATATGGCGTTTTCTCATTAACTAATAGAAGGATCGTTTTTCCCAAAAAAAAAAGAAGTTCATCGATGCGAGGGATAGGATACTTATTCTTGACAGTGACTTGATTGAGCCCTCGAGAATCTATGCAGAGGCGGAGAGTCCCGTCCTTCTTTTTTTGGAAAAGAACAGGTGCTCCCCAAGGAGAGCTACTGGGGCGTACAAATCCTTGTTCAATGTGCTGGGAAAGTTGCTCCTTAAGTTCAATGGCTTCAGGAAGGGACATTTTATAGGGAGTTTTTGAGACGGGTGGAGCTCCAAGGATCACCTCTATTTCATGGTCGACTTCTCGAGGAGGCGGTAACCCTGTAAGCTCGTCAGGGAAGACGTCAGAGAATTCTTGGAGCCAAGAGGGTTCTGTCTCCATACTAGGTTCAATGACTTTGTTGAGTTTGACTAAGAAAACTTGCTGACCCTTACGTGTTCCCTTGAGAAGATGTTTTGCCTTGACTACCCTAGACTTAGGTTTTCCTGTGATCCCCTGAATAGATATTACTTGGCCATACTCATTTTCAAAAGTGATACTCCCCTGGTTACAATGAATGCTAGCTTTGTTTGCAATTAACCAATCCATCCCAAGGATTCCATCATAAATTCCTAGTGGCAAGTCTCTAAAGTGACCATGAGTTTGCTCATTACCCAGCTCAAAATCAAGGTTTCCTATAGAGTGGCGAGATACTACTTCTTTCCCACTAGCTAACTCTACAATCATTTTTCTAGCTGTTTTTTGACTCAAGTTTAATTTTTGCAAGCACCTAGGAGAAAGGAATGAATGGGTACTGCCACAATCAATCAAAATCTGAAATGGCTTACCGTGATGAGTGGCGGGGGTTTGGATTACACCAAATTGTTTATTCGGACCTTGGTGTTCTACTGCCGCATGGACGGTGGCGCGCTCTTCTTCAGCCGTTTCCCAAGGTCGGTTCTTCACTTATAACACAGGCAGTTCTAGCAACTGTTCCTCCGCGGCCTCTGCCACGGCCACTGCCTCTTGCACCTTGGTGGGTAGGGGTTCCACGGCCTTGATTTCCTCTGTTACCTTGGGGAAATGATGTTGCCATCTTGGGACAGTTGGCTCTAAAATGTCCCGGCTCATTGCACTCAAAACACAGAGGGCCTTCTCTGGAAGAAGCAGCATACGAGCAGGGGGCAAAAGAGTTGCCTTGTCGCCCTCTCTTCTCTGGAAGAAGCAGCATACGAGCGGGGGGCAAAAGAGTTGCCTTGTCGCCCTCTGTTGTAGTAGGGGAAATTCTGTTGAGGTTTCTTGTAGGGTTGATCTCTAAGATCTCTTTTGATTCTTCGGTTTGTTAGCCTTCATTTCTTTCACAAGGGGCTTTGCTCGTAGGAGAGCATCCTGTAATGTGCTTGGCCTCATTGCTTCAAGGCGGGAATCTAGGGGTTCATTTAGCCCCCCTTGGCAGAAACGAGCCACTTGCTGGGAAGTAGTCATAGCTCGGGCATACTTCCGAAGGGTAATAAATTTGGAATAGTAGTCCTCAAGAGTTAAGCTGCACTGTCTAAGACTAAAAAACTCATTCATCTTTATGGATTCATGGAATGTGGAACTCTTTTCCCTTGTAACCGGGACAAAACCTAACCAAATTCTTAATTGGATCCCATCCCTACAGTGGTTGGGCGGTTGGCTGGCTAACCTATGGGACTGGATGGGGTTAGGCTGGACTGATGGATCCCTAATTTGAGACTCAATTCTGTTATGGTACGATAGTTTAAGTAAATCCCGGACAAAAATTGTTCTATGGAAAAGAATCAACGGATGTGCCTCTCGATGAGGAAAAAAGCGTTGGTCTTTATGATCCAAGTGCAATCTTTTCCGTGATCTGACTATGGGACTTACGGGTTCGGTCAAATCAGTTCTGTTAGAGATAAGGCTTTTGACTACGTTAGGGAAAAGTAATCGTGGAGGAATTGCCCGTGCTTTCCGGGCAAGGGAAGTTTTTTCAGGTTCGTGAACCGATGGATTAGTCTCTTGTCCGGATATCCGTGGTGGGCGAGGCTCCGAGTGTGGGACCCTACACCCCTGAATTCGTTGCGCGGTGGGGACAGGGATCTTAAACTAGTATCAGAGCCAATTGGCTAAAGTAGATCAACCAAGAAGCCAAAAATGTCATAAATTCATGAAGTAGCAGCAAGGTTGGAATTGTGTGATGAAACTCATACAAATTGATATTTAGAATGAAATTATTAATTTGATAATTGGGTCTTCAAATGGAAGTACTACAATTGGGTCTTCAAATGGAAGTACTACAATTGTATGGAATCCTTGACTTGCTTGAGGCCTAGACATGATGGTATTTACCTTATAGTTCCAAGGACCGTGACTACCCATATATACCGAGGGTATAACTGCAGCTCTTTACTGGGCAGTATATACGAGTAAATCTAAGATCTTGAAATTATAAGGTAAAATGCTATCCAGATGATGAATTCGAATGTGGTTGATATGATTTTAAAATTCTAAGAACTGATGAGTTGAATTGGATTCTGATTGAAAAATGATGATTCTTGAATTTTAAAATTCTAAGAACTGATGAGTTGAATTGGATTCTGATTGAAAAATGATGATTCTTGAATTTTTGGTTAAAGAGCGGATAAACTGAGCAAAACCACAATGAGGATGAATGGGACGAGTCCTTGTGTTGATGTTCGTAACTAGAATGATGATAATGACTTCAGCAAATCACTATAAAAACTTCCCATATCCTGGGGTTGTTGACCCTGATATGTCTTAGGCGGTGGAAGGTTGGAATCACCTTCTAGAACTAAAAACCTTTTGAAAGGTGATGGTGCCGGCTTTGGTGGGACCTTGACATCAAAGGCCTTGGAGAAATCCTTCGCCATCCGCACTGCTTTGGCCATGGAGACTGGCTTGGCGTTCTTCACCAAAATATTCAAAGGTTTGTTCAGTCCCCGAATGAACCTGACCACCATCAGCTGCCTGCTGCTATTCTTCATTCAGCGATGGCGAGTATTTGAGGAGCCTTGTCACCCTCTCTTCTCTGGAAGAAGCAGCATACGAGCGGGGGGCAAAAGAGTTGCCTTGTCGCCCTCTGTTGTAGTAGGGGAAATTCTGTTGAGGTTTCTTGTAGGGTTGATCTCTAAGGTTTGCCTCAGGGTAAGATCTCTTTTGATTCTTCGGTTTGTTAGCCTTCATTTCTTTCACAAGGGGCTTTGCTCGTAGGAGAGCATCCTGTAATGTGCTTGGCCTCATTGCTTCAAGGCGGGAATCTAGGGGTTCATTTAGCCCCCCTTGGCAGAAACGAGCCACTTGCTGGGAAGTAGTCATAGCTCGGGCATACTTCCGAAGGGTAATAAATTTGGAATAGTAGTCCTCAAGAGTTAAGCTGCACTGTCTAAGACTAAAAAACTCATTCATCTTTATGGATTCATGGAATGTGGAACTCTTTTCCCTTGTAACCGGGACAAAACCTAACCAAATTCTTAATTGGATCCCATCCCTACAGTGGTTGGGCGGTTGGCTAACCTATGGGACTGGATGGGGTTAGGCTGAACTGATGGATCCCTAATTTGAGACTCAATTCTGTTATGGTACGATAGATGAAGTAAATCCCGGACAAAAATTGTTCTATGGAAAAGAATCAACGGATGTGCCTCTCGATGAGGAAAAAAGCGTTGGTCTCTATGATCCAAGTGCAATCTTTTCCGTGATCTGACTATGGGACTTACGGGTTCGGTCAAATCAGTTCTGTTAGAGATAAGGCTTTTGACTACGTTAGAGAAAAGTAATCGTGGAGGAATTGCCCGTGCTTTCCGGGCAAGGGAAGTTTTTTCAGGTTCGTGAACCGATGGATTAGTCTCTTGTCCGGATATCCATGGTGGGCGAGGCTCCGAGTGTGGGACCCTACACCCCTGAATTCGTTGCGCGGTGGGGACAGGGATCTTAAACTAGTATCAGAGCCAATTGGCTAAAGTAGATCAACCAAGAAGCCAAAAATGTCATAAATTCATGAAGTAGCAGCAAGGTTGGAATTGTGTGATGAAACTCATACAAATTGATATTTAGAATGAAATTATTAATTTGATAATTGGGTCTTCAAATGGAAGTACTACAATTGGGTCTTCAAATGGAAGTACTACAATTGTATGGAATCCTTGACTTGCTTGAGGCCTAGACATGATGGTATTTACCTTATAGTTCCAAGGACCGTGACTACCCATATATACCGAGGGTATAACTGCAGCTCTTTACTGGGCAGTATATACGAGTAAATCTAAGATCTTGAAATTATAAGGTAAAATGCTATCCAGATGATGAATTCGAATGTGGTTGATATGATTTTAAAATTCTAAGAACTGATGAGTTGAATTGGATTCTGATTGAAAAATGATGATTCTTGAATTTTAAAATTCTAAGAACTGATGAGTTGAATTGGATTCTGATTGAAAAATGATGATTCTTGAATTTTTGGTTGAAGAGCGGATAAACTGAGCAAAACCACAATGAGGATGAATGGGACGAGTCCTTGTGTTGATGTTCGTAACTAGAATGATGATAATGACTTCAGCAAATCACTATAAAAGCTTTCCATATCCTGGGGTTGTTGACTCTGATATGTCTTAGGCGGTGGAAGGTTGGAATCACCTTCTAGAACTAAAAACCTTTTGAAAGGTGATGGTGCCGGCTTTGGTGGGACCTTGACATCAAAGGCCTTGGAGAAATCCTTCGCCATCCGCACTGCTTTGGCCATGGAGACTGGCTTGGCGTTCTTCACCAAAATATTCAAAGGTTTGTTCAGTCCCCGAATGAACCTGGCCACCATCAGCTGCTGCTATTCTTCATTCAGCGATGGCGAGTATTTGAGGAGAAGAGCGAACGCTTGGTGATATACTTCAATAGTTCTGCTTCCGTGGGTTAACTCTAAGAATTCGTTCATCTTTGTTTCCAAAAAGCTGGGAGGATAGAACCTCATCCTTAGGTAAATTCTGAGATCATTCCATGTCTGGGTATTCCGATCCAGATGGTTTGTCTCGCAGTGGTTTCTCCATGCCACTCTGGCTATTTCTACAATCTTCAGCCTTGCAAGAGCCATTTTGCTCTTCTCATTGTACCCGGTGACATCAAAGTACTCTTCCATTGCTTCGATTCACTTCTCCACAGCCTCTCCCAAGTTTTCCCCTTCACCCTTGAAAGGTCCAGGCTGCGAACTATGACGAGTTTTACGAACATCCAAGTCGAGCTCTTCCTCAACGAGTTGGGGGTTATCATTTCTACCATGACGACGACCTCGATCCATATTCCTATCAATACGAAAAATCTTGTTAAGTCCCTTTATTTAAGATTCAAATCCGATTTTTGATTCATCTGATTCTGGGGTTCTTTAGATAGTTCGGCTCCCGACAGAATCGTGGGATAAAGATACTCGTATTATCAGATAACAATTTATTCAGAACATATCATTCATACTTTAACTCAATAATGGTCTATTAGACCAAAATTTCCATCTGAACACTACTCCATGGGGGATTTCAATTTTATAGATTTTTAATTTGTTATCCCTTAACTTGATCCATTGGGTCAAGAGTTAACAGTAGCAATCTATCTCAGCACAATCCACACCTTCCAACCTTCCACCGCCTAAGACATATCAGGGTCAACAAGCCCAGGATATGGGAAGTTTCAGAATGGAAGAAATGTCCTTTTCTCGAAACTCAATCCCCTAGAATTCAACTGCAAAAGTTCCACCCTTGAACAAGGGAGTGAAACGCTGTAAGTGTCATCTCTCCTCTCTCCTGTTTCAACTAGATCCAAAAAGTGGGCCAAAATGACCCAAAAATGGTCAAAAATTGACCAAACTGATCTGGAAAATTCTAGAATCAGTTTGCTTGGTTAGAGGCTCATTTTTTCCTATAAATAGTAGCCTCCCACTTTGTAAAAGTTTAATAGTGTTTATACACTATTACTCTACTCCTTCCCAGAGTCAAATACATTGAATTCAATTGATAATTCAATTGTTTTTTACTAAATCCTCTCCAAAAGAACTGGTGGCCTCTCTTGTTGCAAACAAGAGTAGAACCCTCAATCCCTCAAGCCAAAGGAAAACTTACAAATTCCATGTAAGCTTAATTCTTACTTATTGTGAAATTTAAATCTGGCTTTCTTAAATTTTATGCTTTGTAAATGTTTAAATTAAAATCTGATTCTATGCCTTGATGGAAAGGCCATCCCCTTCTCTTCTTTACAATTCACCCCTTCTTAATCCTAGAAAGTTTAATTGAAAGATTGATTAAACTCTTTTCATTGTTTACTCTCTTGATTTTTAAAAAATGGAGTAGATTAGAGATATTAGAATTCAAATTGGATTAATTGAAGTCATAAATTGAATGGTAAAATTGAGAAATGGTCAGCCATACAAAGGAGGTTATGGCAAAATTTTCTTAAATTTTGTGGAACTAAAGTTTATCATTAGGTCATTCTAAAAGAGTAATTCCTTCCGTTTGCGCATTCTAAAAGATTTATTTTTATTTCAAAAGTGTCATTCCCATTAAAATTGAATTTTTGCATAGAAAGATGCATAAAAGATTTATTTTTTATTTCAAAAGAGTTCTTCTCATTAATTTTGATTTTATGCATAGAAAGATACATAAAGGAATTTATTTTTATTTCAAAAGAGTTATTCTCATTAATTTTGATTTTATGCATAGAAAGATGCATAAAGAAAATTATTTTCATTTCAAAAGAGTTATTCTCATTAATTTCAATTTTATGCATAGAAAGATAAATAGAGGAATTTATTTTTATTTCAAAAGAGTTATTCTCGTTAATTTTGATTTTATGCATAGAAAGATGCATAAAGGAATTTATTTTCATTTCAAAAGAGTTATTCTTGTTAATTTTGATTTTATGCATAGAAAGATGAATAAGGGAATTTATTTTTATTTCAAGAGAGTTGTTCTCATTATTTTTGATTTTATGCATAGAAAGATGCATAAGGGAATTTATTTTTATTTCAAGAGAGTTGTTCTCATTAATTTTGATTTTATGCATAGAAAGATGCATAAAGGAATTTATTTTTATTTCAAAAGAGTTATTCTCATTAATTTTGATTTAATGCATAGAAAGATGCATAAGGGAATTTTTTTTTCTTCAAAAGAGTTATTCTCATTAATTTTGATTTTATGCATAGAAAGATGCATAAAGGAATTTAATTTTATTTCAAAAGAGTTATTCTCATTAATTTTGTTTTTTTGCATAGAAAGATGCATAAGGGAATTTATTTTTATTTCAAAAGAGTTATTCTCATTAATTTTGATTTTATGCATAGAAAGATACACAAGGGAATTTATTTTTATTTCAAAAGAGTTATTCTCATTAATTTTGATTTTATGCATAGAAAGATGCATAAGGGAATTTATTTTTATTCCAAAAGTGTTAATTTTATTAAAATTCATTTTATGCGTAGAAAGATGCATAAAGGATTTTTTTTTAAGTTTTATTTTCTTTAAAATTAAATTTATGCATAAATAGATGCATAAAAGGATTTTGTTAAAAGTGTTATTCCTACTCAAGTTGATTTTATGCATAAATAGATGCGTAAAGAATCTTTATATCAAAAATTAGAAATTCTCTTAAATTCTATGTTTAAATAAATGTGTATTGAGAAGAATGGATGTGAATGAGTATGTGAAAGAATGGATAAGGATGTGTATGTGAAGAATGGATGTGAATGAGTTTGTGAAAGAATGGATAAGGATGTGTATGTGAAGAATGGATGTGAATGAGTATGTGAAAGAATGGATGTGGATGTATGTGAAAGAACAGATATAGATGTGTATGTGAAAGAATATATGTGGATGTGAATGTGATGGATATGAATTGAATGTGATGTGATGGATGTGAATGGATGGAGGTGATGTGATGTAAAATGAATAGATGTGAATGGATGTGATGTCATGTGAATCGAGATGTGAATGAATGATATGGGATGTGAATGGAAGTGATGTCATGTGAATCGGGATGTGAATGAATGATATGAGATGTGAATGGATGTGATGTCATGTGAATCGGGATGTGAATGAATGATATGGGATGTGAATGGAAGTGATTCATGTGAATCGAGATGTGAATGAATGATATGGGATGTGAATGGAAGTGATGTCATGTGAATCGGGATGTGAATGAATGATATGAGATGTGAATGGATGTGATGTCATGTGAATCGAGATGTGAATGAATGATATGAGATGTGAATGGATGTGATGCCATGTGAATCGGGATGTGAATGAATGATATGAGAAGTGAATGGATGTGATGTCATGTGAATCAGGATGTGAATAAATGATATGGGATGTGAATGGATCTGATGTCATGTGAATCGGATGTGAATGAACTATATGGGATGTGAATGGATGTGATGTCATGTGAATCAGGATGTGAATGAATTATATGGGATGTGAATGGATGTGATGTCATATGAATCGGGATGTGAATGAATGATATGGGATGTGAATGAATGATATGAGATGTGAATGGATGTGATGTTATGTGAATCAGGATGTGAATGAATGATATGAGATGTGAATAGATGTGATGTCATGTGAATCGGGATGTGAATGAATGATATGGGGATAGTGATTAGGATTTCAGGTGCCTATAGTGTTATGTTTGTTGGGGTTTGGGTGCTAGTGATTTTTACCTCACATGGTGGTCTTTAGACAGAGCTATAGAGGGAGAGTTTCTTGAAAGCCATCAGCCCATTAGCACAAATGGGAGACTGCAACTTGATTTTACATCAGTGCGCGCGTTGACTCAAAATCGCAGCACAAATGGGAGACCGCAGCAGCTTGATTTTGCATCAGAGCGCATGCTGACTTAAAAATCGAGGAGACCATTAGCGCAAATGGGAGACTATAAAAAGCTTGATTTTACATCAGTGTGCGTGCTGGCTCAAAAACTGGGGAGGCCATCAACGCAAATGGGAGACTGCAACAACTTGATTTTGCATCAGTGCGTGCTGACTCAAAAAACCGAGGAGGCCATTGATGGGAATTTTCTGAGGACCAACAAGATTCTCATGAAATATGCTCACCCCAACCCTACGATCAATAATAAAGGATTGTATATAAAATCCTTTAGAGGTTAGGATTTTTCATGAATATCTCTGTATGCTATTGTAACTCCATGTAATAAACTGTTGCATGATGGATAGACAGCAGGATTAGGTAGGTTGGTAGGAGTACACATGGATTAGTTAAGATACACAAGTAGATGAGGGAATAGAAGTGACGAGAGAGAGGCTGGATTTAGGGTGAGCCAAGAGTATGAAGAGGGCTAATTGTGTTAAAAGTTTTTGGGAAAAAGAGAGCTTGTGTGTCGAGTGGTTGCAGCTTGATCTATAGAGTTGTCCAATTGTTTGTGTAGAGGTTCGAGAGTGATTTATATTTGAGGAGACTTGAACTTATCCAGAGCACGGGGGTTGCAGTTGAGGGAGAGAGTTATGTGTGGAAGTTGGAATCCTAGAACCTCCCAGTAGGCGCACTATTGTTGGAACTTGAAAAGTTTAAGGATCGCTCAAGACTTTTCCTAGTTGTTTATCCAATGGATCTTGCAGAAAGTTGTAGCAGAATATATAATCCAATGGATCTTGCAGAAAGTTGTAGCAGAATATATAATTGTTGATGATTTTTGTTGAAGTTGTGAAATACATGGTCTTTTTTTTGTAATCATTTGTGTGTGGGCCCTCTTACCCTGTGGATGTTATCATTCAATTTGATGAAGACACTGGGTGTAGGATTGTGTCAGTTGAGGTACATGATTGTTTTTGTGGTCAGAGCTAGGCAGTAGATCAGTCCGGGGGTTTAGGGATCTTATGATCTGTCTGGGTTGTTTGAAAGTGTTTCTAAGCATCACCTGGACTTGTCTGAGGACAATAATCAGAAGGTTGTTCTGTTAGAAGCTTACTATGGAAACAATCTAACATAGTTGGTCAATTGATTGTCTCTGAGGGTTGGTCCTAGTTTTGTTTAAGTGCTTAGAGCTCCCTATGGTGTCAGCTGACTCAGAGAGGACAGAGTTTCTGTGTCAGCTGGGTCAGTTAGACTAGTGGGGTAGATACTACCCTCTCGGAGGCAGTTGTGAGTTGGCAGCAACCAAAAGAGAACTTAGGAGGTGGTATCTTGCCTAGTTGGAGAGTCTATGAGGGGATAAAGGTGTCAGAGGACAGTTTGGAAAGAGTCAGAATTGTAGTTAACTTTGGAGCAAAAGGTTCTGTAGAGCAGAATTCTGGAGGCAAAAACTATAGGTATTGGAAGGTTAAAAGACTGTTAGAAGAGAATTGGCAGAACCATCAAGAAGGCCTTGGGAGTGTAGATATTTGTCCGCAGATGCTGTGAGGAGTCATAGAGGACACTGGAGTCAACATAGCAGGGAGGAGTCAGCACAGTTAGCTGTATCAGTTTTGGGTCAACTAAGTGTATCTTGTGTTAGCAAAGAGTAGGTGACTAGTCTAGAGAGGTTCTGAGAGTGAGATATTGAGGTTAGAAGACATGGGCGGAAGTATGGAGAGCCTGGAGGATGTGTATTTGACTGAGGCTAGGTGAGAGACTTCGGACGCAAAGAGGAGTCAACAGAAGGCCAATTGTATCAACATGCGGTCAACAGGAGAATGTCCAATAAGGTGCTGGGACATAGTGTTTGACATTAGCTGATCTTGGAGCAATTTGTTGGAGCTGAGATGACATTTTGAAGAGTCATTCTGGAGGGTTGTGAAAATAGACTTGTTATATATGAAGGGTGTTTGCCTTTAGGTTTCCTAGAGAGTTTTGTCATTCCACCTCGCAGATCTTCCTCCTATTATCTAAGAATGGTTCCATATCCTCCTAACAAGAATCATTAGAGTAAATGATAATTTTTATTGTTGTTACATTCATGAGGTTTTTCATGCATGCAAGGTATATAATTTGGGTTTTCTTGTACACCATAGAGGCCACTACGAGCTATGCTCTCAAATTAGGATGGACAGGCCATAGGCATCTTGCCCATGAGTCAATGGGCTCATCCACTCAAGAAAAAGACAAGTGTGTAGTGGGGGGAGATGCCCATAATTACGGAGGGAAACAATGCAGAGAATCAAGAGAATGGGGGGGATGATGGGAGTCATGAGGTGGAGGTGAATCAAGATGTGAATCAAAATGATGTGAGTGGTGAGGTGGATGTGAATTAGGATGATGCGAGTCATGAGGTAGATGTGAATCAAGATAATGCACATGTAGTGGAGAATAGTGTCACTCTTGTTGATCGACCTCCAAATCATCCAGTTGTCTTTGAGAAAGACATTCTTGAGAGGCTATTGGAAGAGGTGATAGAAGAGTTCATAGAGAAGCATCTTGGGGATCCCCCAAGAATTCCTTTGTGTAGGCTACTACTAAATGAGGCAATTAGAGTAGTGGGGGTTGGCGTCGATGCCTTGGCAGCTAACTTTAGAAGAATTCCTTTGTGTGGGCTACTACTAAATGAGGCAATTAGAGTAGTGGGGGTTGGCGTCGATGCCTTGGCAGCTAACTTTAGAAGAGATCTAGATATTCTATTTTGTCTGCCCCATTTCTACTATCATTGAAAAATCTAGGAGAAGATCAACAATTGGCTACTGATGAGATGACCTTGAAGAATGGGGCCCGCTACGGAGAGAGGGTAATGACGAGTTTGAAAGGGGGCTCCCTCCAGAGTGGGAGGATATTTGCGGCAAGAAATTCATAGTGTTTGTGGGATGGAAATCATCATCTAAAAACATGCTTTTTGATGAATACAGAGAGGTACAAGTGACCTTCTTTCATAATTTTCTCATTTATTTTTATTAGAGATGATTTTTGATTTGCAAAATACTCTATGGTGAGATGGAGGCTTTGTTGGGTGAAATGCCTGCTTGTGCATGTAGATCACGATATAGAGGGTGAGATATTGCTGCGAGCCCAAAATGAGTAAGTACTCTTCTATATCTTTAACTATATACGGCATGGGGTCCATGATGTTTTGTGAAAGTTTTTGAGAAACAAATGATGGGTGTTATAATAGTATTGCTCGGACCACAGTGGCCACAAATATCTCTCAAGATGTCTTCATGTTTCAAAAATTTGGCACAGCCATTAAGGGCTCTACCAGTAGAAGATTAACATTGGATTGAGGTTGAGATCATATGGGAGCAGAAGATAAGTGGCTCAAAGGGCTCATGGTACAATGCCCCAATGACTACATTAGTCGAGCTAGTTTGTAAGGTAATCTTCATGTTTTTAAACTTAAAGGTTTCTTTGTGATTAAGTAAAGAACTTCTTGTGTATTTGAATTGGTAGAGTGAGTTTGATGCTTTTGTGGAGAAAGAGTGTGAGGAGATTTCTAGAGACACAACCATTGATGCTTCTATCACTCATAGGAAGAGTGCAGCAATAGCCAAGGTGGAAAGGACATTTAAAGAACATGCCTATAAGGTGATAATTTCCTCTTCAATTGTCTTTGTTTGATCATGTAGATGTTGTTTTTAATATGTAAGATGCCTACAATTGCAAATCCAAGCAATGGGCTAGGCTTTTTCTCAATCTTGTTTAACTACAATTGGACACAAGAGAAGGAGATTCTTGGATTGACAAAGGATAAGCTACACTCTTTAGTCATTAAGCACAAGAATCCCTCCCGAAAGGTATCTTTCAAAACATGCATGTGCAAATGGTTATTGTGTTTTATTTACCATCTAATCTTATTTATGTTTGTGGGTAGAAAAAAGGAAATATTACACTCTATGGCCACTACAAAGTAGAAAGACAGTATTTCTTTTTGGTACAGTAGTGCAGAGAAATTTCGGATCCATATGCACAAGGAGGTCTATTGGTGCTTTGTGTATGACCATTGTAAGAAACTAAAAGCAAAAATTGAAAATGGATTTCTAGAAGGCTTTGACATTTGGTTTGGTAGACAGAGAAAGGAGCACATAGACAAGGTCTTTATAGAGCTATGGGGGAAATTATGGAACAAAGAATGGGAAAAGAATCAACCAAAGCTTGAGGAGTCATCCAAGCGTGTCCTATATAGGTGAAATATCACATACTGTTAGCAATACCATGATATGTCTTTTTTTTTTGCTGTTGATTCTAACAGATGCTAAGTTTGTATGTATAAGGTGGTTGGCTAAAATCCATGATGAGACCACTCTTAAAATTCTTCCTGAAGTGATAGAGGAATGGCTCAATATAGATGGGGAGACAAGCATGTATCCGAAATAGATGTAGGACTGTGGCATGAATGAATGGCAGATGCAGTATTACCTTTGGTGGTTGGAATACCCAGTAGGAGAGTATCCAAGGGATGAAGTAATATTCTATAAATGTACTTTGAATCGCATTAGTAAAATGGCATGTATCTATAAGTTTTTGAAGTTTTAAATGTTTTTGAAGTTTTTTTAATTGTTAATAACATTGTCACATAAATCAATTGGAGAATGTTGGTGAGGTGGGGTCGGCATCTAAGAGAAACTCAAGGGAAAATACGACAATTAGAGTGGTATAATCTTCTATTAAATAAGAGGCTTGATTATTTGAGCTCAAAAGCCTCACCCTCAAATAATCAAGCCTCATCCTTGGCAAAGAGGAAGTCCAAGAGAGAATCTTTTATGACTTTGGGTACATGATTTTCATGATATATCTCAATTTCATGTTTGTGTTTGACACATTGTTGTGCTGTGGTTGATTTCCAAAGGGAAATTCTCTCAACTTATTTTTCTTTCAGTGTTGTGTATTTTTCAAGGTGATGCTTGTGTCACAAATAGAAGCCATGTAATGTCTCTCTCTTAGCAAATGTTGTGAACTTGACAACTTCATAGGAGGCTAGGTTTGTCCTTATCTTGCCATTTACTCACATGCATCTCGCTTGCATTTTGTGAATTGAGATTTTTTTTAATGCTGCACTTTTTATAGAATTGCAATGTTTCTACAAAAAGTGAAAGCCAGTGGGTTGCGTCATTATGGAGAAGAAACAGTTGAAGCTGTGCACGTATTCTTTGTGGATTTTCCAACAAATTTTTTGATAGTCTTTTTTGTCATTCTATTGCTGAAGGTGCCAGATTGGAATACATTCTCCTTTTCTTTGTTGTCTAAGGTCTCCTTGTTGGCAAACACTTATGTGGCCGATTTGGGTTGGTACACAGTGTCATGCTCATTGGACCACACCATGTCACAAAGCGAGGATTCAAGATGAAGCACAGTCTCCATTATATACTAGCCACTATTACGCTCGGATGTCCACTAAGAAGAGGGTGAGCGACTACATCACATGATGATTAAATTAAATTTATACCATGTGGTAAAGTATTACTATGTCATATATGCATTTATTACTTTACAACTGTGAGACCCCTTTGCCCCCTCCGCAGCAGATTCCCGGTTGCTAGCACAGCAAAAGTAGCTTCCTCTTGCGCGGGGCAGGGCTTCCCACTGGGGGCCTCACCCTCGAATTCCGGACACAAGACTAATCTGGTGGTCATTTCGAAACCAAAACCGAGAAAATTTCTTTTGCCCGGAAAACGGGGACGATTCCACCTTCTTGATTTTCTTAACAAATTTTCTAACGGGTCAAGAGACTAAACTATCCTTCACCTGATTAAACTAGATAGAAGGAAAACTATCATTGTCTTAATTTGAAGAAATCAACGCTTTTTTCCTAACCAAAATAAGGCACAGCCGTTGATCTAATCATTTGAGGAAATCAACGCTTTTTTCTTAACCAAAATCAGGCACAGCCATTGATCTACTCATTTGAGAAATTCTTCAGGGTTTTATTTAACTACACGAATTCTAAGCGTATTCCTATTATTTCAATTTAATTATTAAAACTCCACTGATTCTAGCCTAACCCCATTCGGCCCATGGGTTAGCCACCACCCACCAACCACTGGAATCGGTAGAGCCAGACAATTACTCACCCACCCATAATTAAATGCCTTTCTTAGCTTTTGCTTTCGAATACAGATATGCACACACTCCTCTTTAAAACTTTAACATATAAATTAATCCATTTACAAACAGTTATTGGTTACAGATATCATAACTCAAAATTTCCATCCAGTCCCTTGTTTCTCAAAAAATAGTATCACTCTGGACTCTCCGTTCGACCAGCTGGTCAGCAAACGAGATCCAGTAAAACAGATTATAATAATCATTTCGTCCATCGTACATATCTTCCACGACATACGCATGGGTGTTTTAGGCACTACGAGCCCGTGCATCGCCTGGTCAGAACCCTCCAGGATCCTCCTTAGGTGTCGTGGCACTTCACTCAGGGACTGCTTCGTCGGCCCTCGTCCATCATACCGAAAGCGCACCATTTTTCAACCATACCGAGGCTGGTCAAGACCTGGCGCGTGAGAGCTGTCCTTTGAACACTCCCTACCAGCTGTTGCAACCGAACTTCCCTTAGAAAAACATATACCAAATGCTCCCTCCAGCATTCTAGCGTAAGACAGTCTTTTAAGAAAACAGGGTTTCTATGCAAGTTTTCAGTTTGATTTTCTTTTTAATACAATGAGTATTTCTTGAATCAGTATCCCCATGAACAGAATTCTGAATTTCAGACTAGAATTCCTCGAACTCTATAACCTTGATCCACAGATCAATTCGAAGGGTCTCAAACTTAGTTTTAGATTTGGCGGGAGTTAGTGTATTTTTCTATCTGGTCACATCTTCTTTCCTCGAAACTGACGAAAGAGTTTGGTCTTGGTCATAGTCTAATTCAAGGTTCGAGTCGGATAAGATTTTTCTTGAACTATCTTTCTCAAAAAGGTTTGATAAGTCACTTACTATTTTATCGAATTTCTTTCTTTGAATAAACACTTAACTGATTTCTAAATTAGCTTTACGAATTCCAATGAGGAATAAATTAATCATTTATCTGAATATTTCAATCTTGATAGATTTTTTGAATTTCCTTTTTACAAACCGTGTGAATATAAAACGATAGAAATTTCTCTCTTAGAGTATTTAATTATTCATTTATCAATTACTCATAGAATTTAAACATAGAATTTAAGAGAATTCTAATTTTGATATAAAAATTCTTTATGCATCTGTTTATGCATAAAAATCAACTTCAATGGGAATAATACTTTTATAAAAAAAGAATTTCTTTATGCATCTATTTATGCATAAAATTTATTTTTTATAAGAATAACGCTTTTATAATAAAAAAATTCCTTTATGCATATTTCTATGCATAAAAATCAATTTTAATAAGAATAACACTTTTGTAATAAAAAATTCCTTTATGCATCTTTCTATGCATAGAAATCAAATTTAATAAGAATAACACTTTTGTAATAAAAAAATTTCTTTATGCATCTTTCTATGCATAGAAATCAAATTTAATAAGAATAACACTTTTGTAATAAAAAATTTCTTTTATGCATCTTTCTATGCATAGAAATCAAATTTAATAAGAATAACACTTTTATGATTTAAAAAATTCCTTTATGCATCTTTCTATGCATAGAAATCAAATTTAATAAGAATAACACTGTTATAATAAAAAAAATTCTTTTATGCATCTTTCTATGCATAAAAATTAATTTTAATAAGAATAAAACTTTTATAATAAAAAAATACCATTATGCATCTTTTTATGCATAAAAAATAATTTTAATAAGAATAATACTTTTGTAATTAAAAAAAATCCTTTATGCATCCTTCCATGCATAAAAATCAAATTTAATGAGAATAACACTTTTATAATTTAAAAAAAATCCATTATGCATCTTTCTATGCATAGAAATCAATTTTAATAATTAATATCAGTGATATCCATGCATATTCATAGGTGAATATGTACATGGAGTAATTAGAATATTTCTTTTAGATGCAAAAATGGTGGGAATTACTCTTTTGGAATAACATAAAAACAAAATTTCTTTTCCACAAAATTTTAGAAAATTTTGCCATAACCTCCTTTGTATGGCTGACCATTTCTCATTTTTATCATTCTTTATTTAACTTAAATTAACCCAAATTAGATTTATAGAACTCTAATCTACACAATTTTCTAAATTCAAGAGAGTAAATAATAAGAAGAGTTTAATTAATCCCTTAGTTAATCTTTCTAGGATTGAGAAAGGTTGGAATGTAAAGAAGAGAAGGGGGTGGCCTTCTTATCAAAGGCATAGCATTTGAATTTAATTCAAACATTTGCAAAACATAAAATTTAATTCAAACATTTGCAAAACATAAAATTTAAGAAACCATAGAATTTTCATTAAACAAGTAAGAAAATTAGCTTACATGGAGCTTGTAAGGTCTCCTTTGGCTTGAGGGATTGAGGATTCTACTCTTGTTTGAAGCAAAAGTGGCCACCAATTCACTTTCGAGAGGATTAGGCCAAAAACAATCGAATTATTAAAAAATTCAATGTAGATGGCTCAAAGCAGGAGTAGAGTAACAGTGCATAAAAACCATTAAGATTTTACAAAGGGGGAGGCTTCTATTTATAGGAAAAAGTGAGTCTCTAACCAAGCAAACTGATTCTAGAATTTTCCAGATCAGTTTGGTCAATTTTTGAGCATTTTTTGGGTCAGTTCAGCTTACTTTTGGATCTAGTTTTGAAACACGAGAGAGGAGAGATGAAAATATCTCATTTTATTGATTAAAAATTGGGGATAATGATGAGAAAAAGGTGTCTACTTCATGAGGGGAGATCCCCACTCTGAGGTGTCAAAATTCAGTTTTTTTTTGTAAGATTTCTCCCTCCCCAGCTTTTGAGATGTGCAGGTGTAAGAACCTCCCCTTCTGATCTTACAATTATTCCCCTTTCTGAAATAAAAGAAAGATCATGTTTTACCCTGTTTTGGCCTAGAGAGAGAAAATGTCTAGAGAGAGGTAATTAAAAATTAAGATATTTTTGGATATAAAAATCCTCCTAGTGTCTAAAATGGTTTCCCCTGAAACAAAAATTCAAAAAGAACTTTTCAATGTGCAATTGGAATTTATTGAAAATAGGTATAAAGGACCTTAGCCTAAGGGTCCAGATTTTCAAAAAAAATTGGATTATGGTCCAATTAAGGTTCCTATGGACCAATAAGATTAATCCAAATGTAGGGAGGAGATAAATTGAAGAATAAAAGAAAAACCCCCAAAAATGAGTAAATGCTCTCATAAGATGAAGAGTTGATTGAGTACAAGGTTTATTAGTTAAAAATTAAGAGATATTTAGAGGAAATGATGCATTTTTAACACCTCAGTGTGGGGATCTCCCCTCATGAAGGAGGCTCCTATTTCACATGTGTGGATGAGGTTTAGAATAAAAAATAATGAGATATTTTCATCTCTCCTCTCTCCTATTTCAACTAGATCCAAAAAGTAAGCTGAACTGACCCAAAAATGCTCAAAAATTGACCAAACTGATCTGGAAAATTCTAGAATCAATTTGCTTGGTTAGAGGCTCACTTTTTCGTACAAATAGAAGCCTCCCCCTTTGTAAAAGCTTAATGGTGTTTATGCATTGTTACTCTGCTCTCCTGTCCTCTCAGTTATTTACATTGAATTTTTTTAATAATTCAATTGTTTATGGCCTTATCCTTTCCAAAGTGAATGGTGGCCACTCTTGTTTCAAACAAGAGTAGAACCCTCAATCCCTCAAGCCAAAGGAGAGCTTACAAGCTCTATGAAAGTTAATTTTCTTACTTGTTTAATTTTAAATCTATGGTTTTCTTGATTTTTATATTTTGGAGTTAATTGAATTAAATTCAATTGCTATGCCTTGATGAAAAGGCCACCCCCTTCTCTTCTTTACATTCTAACCTTTCTCAATCCTAGAAAGATTAACTAATGGATTAATCAAACTCTTCTTATTGTTTACTCTCTTGAATTTAGAAAATTGTGTAGATTAGAGTTATATGAATCTAATTTGGGTTAATTTAAGTCAATTAAAGAATGGTAAAAATGAGAAATGGTCAACCATACAAAGGAGGTTATGGCAAAATTTTCCAGAATTTTGGTGGAAAAGAAAGTTTATTTTTATGTTATTCCAAAAGAGTAATTCCCACCATCTTTGCATCTAAAAGAAATATTCTGAGTACTCCATGTACATATTCACCTATGAATATGAATGGATATCACTGATATTAATTATTAAATTTGGTTTTTATGCATAGAAAGATGCATAAAGGAAAATGGATGTGGATGAGTATGTGAAAGAATGGATGTGGATGTGTATGTGAAGAATGGATGTGGATGAGTATGTGAAAGAATGGATGTGGATGTATGTGAAAGAATGGATGTGGATGTGTATGTGAAAGAATGTGATGTGACATGAATATATGTGGATGTGAAGTGATAGATATGAATGTATGGATAGATATGAGTAGTCGTATATGTGAACCATTGGATGGATGTGGATGAATGAGATGAGATGTGTATGAATGAGATATGATGTGGATAGAAGTGACGTGATATAATGTGGATAGAATACATGTGATGGGATGGTTATGAGAGTGAATGTGGTGGAGATGAATGAATGAATGTGATGGATATGAATGAATGTGATGTGATGGATGTGATGTAAATGAATGTGATGGATGTGAATAGATGTGATGTGATGTGAATCGAGATGTGAATGAATGAGATGTGATGTCATGTGAATCGGGATGTGACTGAATGAGATGTGATGTAAATTGGGATAGATGTGATATCTGATGTGAATGAATATGATGTGATGAGATGTGGATATGGGTAGATGGATGCGAGTGATGAGAATTGATACGGATAAATGAGAAAAGATGTGATGAGATAGAAAAAGATGTGATGTGAATGGGAATACATATGAAACAAATGAGGATTGATGTGGAACAATGTGGAAAGACAAGAGTTCGTTATAGAAACTATATTTATGAACTATTTTTAAATGACTGTTTTATGTAAAGAATGTTGGGGAAGCATTTCGACCATCTTTTGAATAAGGTCGTGGAGACCTATCTAATAAAGTTGTAACAGCTGACGGAGAGTCAATGGAGGACATCTCACGTAGCAAGGTCGGCCGAGGTCTTGACCAGCCTCGGTTCAATTTAAATGGTGAGCTTCTGGTACAGTGGATGAGGGACCAAGGAAACGGCCTATGAGTGAAGCACTAGGCGAAGGATCCTAGAGGGTGCTGACCATACGGTGCTCGGGCTCCGGGTCACCGAAGATACCCACACATGCATCGGGAAAGATATTTGGATCAACGAGTAAGAGTTGTTTTCTAAATTCGGGCATGGATCTGGTTGATTGACCTTGCTGGTCCTCAAACGGATGAGTCCATGGCTCTTTTATATAGATCTGTTGGTTGATCTTGCTGATCTTCAACGGAGATTCCATTTTGATTTTTATAAGTGAATATATTGTCGGGTACTATGACTAGGAAGTATCGAAAAGGCCACTACTCAGTGGACAGGTGGTGAGCGTTCTGGTCGCCAATGATGCCATAGATACACCGATGAAGGAAAAATCAAAAATTAGGATTCAATCGGAGTCTGAGGTTTATTCTTTCTCTACCTCTAGAGTCTCGGGTTGCATGGATCGTGTCAATGCCATGGCTGATGATTCTCTCACCTCTGTGAGACCCTTGGCCCCTTCGCGACACCCCCTCTGAGGCCGTTGGCACGAAAGCGGCGTTAGCCTTACTCGTGGGGGTTAGGGATCCATACTCGGGGCCTCGCCCATGGATATTCGGAGACAAGAGACTAGCCTGACGGTTCCTCCAAAACCAAACCCGAAAAAACTTCCCTCGCTCGGAATGCACAGGCGATTCTGCCATGGAAATCATTTAATGGGAGAATTGATCTAATGAGTCAAAGTCTTAACTATCCAAACTGATCCGACCGAACCCAAAAGTCACATGATCATATCAAAGAAGAGACTTGCACTTGGTCTATAGAATCAATGCTTTTTTCCTCCTTTAGCGAGGCACAGCCCGCTGATTCCCTCCCACAGAACAAGGGTCTTCTAGGACTTAATCTAACTAACGTAACTTAATCGTAACTATTTGTATCACAGGAATCTCCCGATCCAGCCTAACCGGGCCCATGGGTTAGCCCAACCACTCTATTGGTAGGATATCTTTATATAAAAATTTGGTTATGTTTTGCTCGGGTACCGAGGAAAAGAGTTCTCGAGGCCCCCTAGCTGGCGCTTCAAGCAAAATTTAAGGTAGGCATACCACTTACACACCCAATATGAAATTACCATTATAACAGATTTGGCTATCTTTAAAACAATCTTTCAATGAAATCAAAGTATTACTGATCATAATCCTCCAAAATATTGAGTCCATTGTTTTACAAAATATATCATCCGGACGCTCCGTTGAAGACGAGCTGGTCAAACAACGAGATCCAATATCAAAATTCAGTTCACAAAAGTCATTCTTTTCAGTTCATCCATATCTTCCTCGATGTACGCATGGGTGTCCTAGCAACCTGTGAGCCCGTGCATCACCGTGTCCTAGCACTTCACTCAAGAACCACTTCATCAATCCTCACCCATCGTACCGGAAGTGCACCACTTTAACCATACCGAGGCTGGTCAAGACCTCGGCAGGCTTTGTCGAACGACGTCCCTCGACGACTCCTCGCCATAGCTATTGTGCAATGAGTCTAGTTAAACACATACCAAATGCTTCCTCCAGCATTCTGGCGTAAAACAGTTCTTTAAAAGAAAATAGAGATGAAGAAAAGAAAAAGAAATTTGGAATAATGTGACATTATGAATTGGTTTGTTGAATATGACATGAAGCACAATTACGAACAAATTTTTGAACATCCGCATGCATGGTAGGCCACCATTGCCCATCTTGAGTTATACGTCGCACACAAGTAGTAGCTGATGCATGGATTCCACCATTGCCCATCCTGAGTTATATGTCACACACAAGTAGTAGCTGATGCATGGATTCCACCAATACCCTCATGTGCCCATTCCAAGATCTCCTCATATTGGTCAAGGTTAGGTATAAGCCGCAACACTCTATCATTACCCTGACGATATAATCTTCCTGAGATTAACTTGAATGGTTGCCGTAGGTCCACATTAGGACCTGCTAGTTGTATCTGCACACTTGTCGAAATTTCTAAGATGGGCTTAGACCATTTAGGAGCTGTCTCTACAAGGAAAAGTGTTGAATCTAACATATCATCATCCACACCCACAGGAGGTTCTCCAGAGGTGATTCGAGACAAATGATATGCCCTTAGATGAGTTGTTCCTTTTTGGACTGCCACTTCAAAATCAAACTCAAGAAGGATGACAAACCACCTCACAATCCTTCCAGTTGCACAAGGCTTATTCACCAAATATAGCAGTGCCTGATGGTCCACAAAAAATATAAATTTGTTTCCCAAAAGGTAATGGCGAAACCTTTTCACTGCATGTATCATGGACAAACCTTCTCTTTCTGTTGTGTTATAATTCTTCTCAGCATTGTTCAACTGTCGACTAGCATCTGAGATTGGGAAATCCTTATTATGTTCTCCCGATTGAGCCAAAATACATCCAATTTTGCAAAGTTTGAAGCATCAATATGGACATGAAAGATTTGGTTCCAATCTGGTGCCCGTAAGATGGGTGCAGACACTAATGCTTGCTTCAACTTTTCGAAGGATTCCTCACACTCATCAGTTCAATTAAACTTTACAAGAAGAGCATATAATGGTCTGGCTAGGACAGCATACATGTAGATGAATCGACGATAATAGCCACAATGTCCCATGAATATTTGTACCCCTTTAGGGTTGATAGGCCAAGGTAATGAGACAATAACATCAATTTTATCCATATATGTTGAAATCCCATTGCGAGAAACAATATGGCCCAAAATTTTCCCTTGTCTTACCATGAATTTGCACTTGTCAGGATTCAAGTATATACGATAAACTTGACACTTTTGAAACACAAGTCTGAGGTGTTCTATATGATCATCACGCTCTTGTGAGTGAACACATAAATCATCCTTGAAGATCTCAAGAAATAGCCTAAGGTACTTCTTGAATACATGACTCATTAACTGCTAAAAGGTTGCAGGTACATTTGTTAGTCCAAATGGCATAATACGATAGGCAAAGATGCCATCTTCAGTAGCAAAGGCTGTCTTGTGTTGATCCTTTGGATCAATTGACACTTGATTGTAACCGGAGAATCCATCCAAGAAACTATATGCCTTTTTCCCTACAACTCGTTCCAAAACATGATCTGTGATTGGAAGTGGGTAATGATCACGTACAGTAGCTGCATTTACCTTCTTGAGGTTTACACATACTCGAAGTTTTTCATTTTTCTTGGGCACCACTACAATAGGGGACCCATTCAGTGTGTTCAGTCTCATTTGTTCTTTTATCTTTCGTGCAAAATTCTCATTGTTGTAAGTATAAGGACGTTGCTTGGAAGGCTTTGCATCCTCTCGCAATGGAATTGTATGCTGACATATGCTTGGATCAACTCCTTTGAGGTCTTTATAACTCCAAGCAAAAACATCGTGATACTCCTTTATTATTTGAATTAATAACTTCTCCTCATCTAAGGACAAGTCTGTGGCAATCCACACATAACGAGGCTCTTTTCCTGGCTCAGCGATATCAAATTTTTTTGCATCTTCTGGACCATCATATGAAACCCCTGGCATGCTTGGCTTTTGTCGCATGGGCTGTTGAAGAACAATCTTCCGATCTTGAAGAGTATACTGTGTGAAGTTGGGGGGAACATTGAGACCTTGTTCTTGTCCACTTGAGTCATCACTAATTGAAGACCATGCGGTTTTGAGCTCTCTTTTGCAATCTTGCATCAGAGTTTTTTGTTCAACCGTTATCTTTGCACTTCCGACACTCTCTTTTGAATTGGTTTGAGACTTGAGTTTTTGTTTTGGTTTCTTTGTTTTTTTTACGATTCTTGCTAACAGTTTTTAGCTTTTCTTTTGGTTGGAATCCATCTGATCGTTTTACTTAGTCTTTGATACTATCTTGTGCTTGGACGTAGTATAGATATCCATTCTTTCGTGAGAAGTGAGGTGGTGGTCGAGAGTGTTCATTCTTAAACTTCGCGTCTTCTTTTTGTATTCTCTCACATCATTCCCTCTCATCTTGTTTACGGATTCTCTTATGGCTCTTATAGCATTTACGTTTAGGTCGGCTTCGAGGGATCTCTACTTGAACCTCCCTTCCTCTCAAGAATAGGCGTGCCTTTCCTAACTCTTCCTCGGGGATTATCACATCATCATCAAAATCAGTCCCATCCATCTTCCTTATCGCATCATTAGCAGATTCGAGTGTTAAATCCTCCACTGAGACTTCCTCTACATACAGTGCTATTATGGATGCATCCCCATAGTAAAAATCATCTAGAAGGTCACGTGGTTGTACCATTCGTATAGGAATAATGTCATATCCATCTGAGTCACAAAATTGAATTGGCTTAGGTAAAGCACATGTCGATAATGTTGCAAGGACATGACTCCATTCTAGGGGATCAATTAAGTGCTCAGGGAAGGGTTATGGAATGTATGCCTCATCTGATACACTTCGATTACCCTTAAGTCTCTCAGTGTTGAAATCCTTACATGAGGCTCCACACATCCACAGATCTTCTCGCCCATCTAACAATGTAACTCTTGAGCCCTCAGATGAAGCAGAATCAAACTCATCTATTGGAGACCTTGTTACATCACGATATGAGTGATTCTTTAGGTTGACCCTTGTGATGATAGAATCATGTCGGAGGTACAAATAATTGTATCCCCAATCTTGAATCATTTGAAATTGGTATGAATGGTCTACCCAATATCACTTCATAGTTTGGATGCTTTCCAAAGTCCACTACTGCAAATGTGGGCTCATATTCAATCCCACATATGGTGACCAATATGTTCTCTAGCAGCCCAATGGGATGTTTTAAGCTTCCATCTGCTAGCTGCAAGCACATCCTGGTACTCCTAATAGTTGGTTTGTCCCACTTTTTCCAAATGGACCTTGTCACAATGCCCACTCTTGCACCACTATCAAGTATTGCAGTTGAAGCTACTTTTCGCACTTCTAATGGGAGGGTAGCATTTCCCTGATCGTCCTCACAAAATTTTCCTACTTTGTTGATAGAAACTGGCATAACATGCTTTGTCTCAGGGTGTATAGTACAATGATGGTGACCCTTTTGTAGCAATACCTGCTGTGACAAACATGTGGCAATATCATTCCACAACTCAGGTCGAAGCTTTATCAAATCAAGCAAAGGTAAGATACAAGCCACTGGTGCTAACACAATAGCTTGCACGATACCCATATCCATCTCCTTTGTCAACCTTCTATGCATGGAGGGTATCCTCAAGGTTTGAGAACAGTTCTCATATTCTCCCAAATAAGATGGTAAGGTTTTCATTGTATGCTTACTTCTAGGAGAAACAATTGTTTGAACTTCCTCCTGGATGCTTGGGCGTCTAAAGTTGTTTTCTGTGCCCCTGGTAAAATCCACCTCAGAGAATGGAGGTGAAATAATAGAGGACATATTCTCATTAACTTTCTCATGAACTGCTGCCCACATCTCATTTGCCATGTCCTCGTTAGCATCAATAACTTCATCATTGCATGGGAAGGCAAGACTAGGTGGTGGCAGAATGCCTTCTTTCAATGGGGTGTCAATTGGTGTAGACTTCTCCCTATGAGCTTGTGAGATCAGCTCACTTTTCATTTCCCAACTTGATGACACTTCTGGTATGGTTTTTAATGTTGGCTTAAGAGAGGTTGGGCCCCGAGCGATAGGTGGAGGTGGGCCCTCAAGTATTGATTGAGCTTCCCTAATGAGTTGCTGATGTACAGCTAGATTGATCTTCTCCTCATCACGAGGTTTTGGGTATTCTTGAAGCTTCTGGGGTAGCTCAGATAAAGCTGCAATGCGACTTCTATGAGCATCAATGATGGCATCTAGAGTCTCGTTCACCTTATCCACAAAAACAAAACCCCCAGAACTATCCTCGGTTGTACTAGCCTCATCTTGTTTAGCACTAGGCCCAGGTTGAGGTTGATGCTCCTCATGCACTTCTTGGGATGTAAAAGCTTGATCCGTCATGTTTTGTTTAGAGACTTCTTGAGAACTAGTGGACGCACTCTTAGTTTGCTTGTTGCGGTTCTTTTTCCTCCTAGTGGTCCTTTTTCTACTGGAATGTAGGGTCTTGTCCACTAGATTTGCCTTTGCATCCCTAGTTCGAGGTGTCTCATCAGTCTGCATTTCAGCATTTCATGTCTGTGATCTAGTCATGACTCTAAGTGGCACGACATCCTCATTCTCTGATGAAGGTGGCGATGGAACTGCCTCTACAAAGTTGAGAGAGACCTTTGGTTGAGAGGTAGTTTCCTCATGTGGTTTCAGCAAACAATCCTTTGGAAAGTGTTCTACACAACACCCTAGACAATATCTTTCAATTGGTGGAAACTGTTGTACTGTTGTATTGGATCGAGCTGCTTGCCTTGGGCGATGTGGACAATCACGAGCCCAATGGGGTTCTCTGCACTCATAACAAGGGCCCATTAGTTTGGCTTCTACTTTCCTTTGCTGCCATTGACCTGAGGGGCCTGGAGTCCTAGGTTGGTAGCCGCCTAGCAACATCAAAGAATTTTGTTCCCCCGGTTAGTGCTTGGCTTGGATATGCGGGACTTTCAAAGAGATTTTCCTTGGATGAATATGATGCATATTCCTCCTCCACATAGCTTGGGTTTACCAAGTCTCTACACATATTTGAATTGTCGTAGTCAACAAACCTCACAGGAGCAGTCCCAAGAGCAGGAGGTTGAGCTCCAAGTACAGGTCGTGCTTGCTCTTGTCCCATCGGTGGCTTACGTTCAAAATTAGTATACTGTTGATGCATTTGTGGAGCCACTGCACCCCTTTGCTGCTCACGCTCTTGTCTCATTCTTGCAATGCGAGTACATTCCTGTGTGGTGTGGGTATAATTCCAAGCACAGGCCTGGCACCACTTCTTTGTGGGTTGGTTTGTGACTAGAGGAGAAAAGGTATTACATTCTTTGGTTTTATGGTTACCGCCATATGCTCCACAAATATGAGGACCTGTAGGTAGTACACTCCTCATTCGCTCTGCTGCTGTTGTTGTGGCTGCATGGGTGGGCGATATGTTTGTCCGAATCTCCTTAGTACTAGGTTAGCTATGTGGTCTGAATTTACTAGTGCGCTAGACCCTGAACTTTAGTCATCACCCCACTGATCTCTAGGTTGCAACTTTGGTCATCACCCCACTGATCTCTAGGTTGCAACTCAGGGCCAGTACCATCTTGGAATTTGAAGTTATCTGTGAAATCCATAGCATCATGGCAACACTCATTGAAATTTGTATGCTTCTTTGCATAGAGATGTGTGTGCAGTGTTGAATTTTTAAGTCCTTTTAAGAAGAGAGAAATTAATCGACTCTGGGTGGGCTTCTCATCTTCTAGGCAACGATTAATGTACTGCTTCATCCTATTTACACAGTCTCTAACACTCTCAAGTCTCGCCTTGCTTGAAAGAGTAGATGTTTACTATTGTGTCATGCTGAATCCCCATCAAGGAAAAAGCAACAATGAATCTCTCTTCCAAAACTCGTAAAGAAGATTTGTCTGAAGCCTCTAGTGCCTGAAACCAAGCAAGGGCCTTTCCCTCAAGAGTGAGCCTAAATCCTTCAATTTGCGTATGCTTGTCAGTCATCAGCTCGAACTGCTTGCCTAAATGCTGCTACATGGTCATATGGATCTCCCGACCCTTCATACTTCTTTACCAGTTTCTGAAGAGTTGATGGCCTTACTCGTCTTGAATACTCATCATCGGGCCTACGGCCTCTCACTCTCAGTGGGAACTGTTCCTCTCTTTGGTAAGATGGTCCACATGCATCCCAAATTGGTGTGGGTCCCCTATTACCTACCTCACCAACCCCCTCCAAAGATCTTGATACCCGCATTTCAGGAGGTGCATTTATGGGAGGCCAAGTTGGCTCCCCTACCCTCCGATTGTCATAGTGAGAGAAACGTTGTTGTGGTGTGATCTGTGGTCGCACTTTTGGTGTAGGATAATATCTTGGTGCTAGAGTTGGGCTACTTGCAGTGGTCCACTTTGATGTCGAGGGTCCCTCTCTAGTGAACTCTCATAGGGGAGGAGCAACAGTTTCTCCAAGAAAGGCTGTCTCTGCTGGTTTAGGTGTATTTGTTGAGAACACTTCCATGAATAATGGTTGTTCTTTCCACGTGAGCTCACGAATCTCCTTCTAATCTAAGGTTCGGTATTCATTGGCCCATTTATCAACGATTCGGTTCTTGTATTTTGCAAGCTTCTCGACTACCACCACAAGTGCTAGAGGAAGATCTAGCTCTGGCAATCTAGTTGTGGCATAATATCCTTCTAAAGAGTCCTTATAGACCTCTTGAAGTGGGTCATCCTGAAAGACCTTTGTCACTAGAATTTGTCGTACAAACTCCCATTGGTTCTCAGCCCCTTGATCCATTTTGCTCTTGCCTTTCCTATCCCTTTCCAAATTTAGATCTACAAAAAGTAAATCATCTATGGATGGCTTTAAGGACTGGGCATTGGATGGTCCAGGCATGTCCGGCTCAATGAGCCAATCATCTCTAGACTCCCTTTCTCTGGAAGGCTTTGATAAGTCTAAGAACTCACTTTTAGAGAGCTTCCCTAATTTGTCTACATTCTCTGGATGATAGGTGACTTTGTAGCGAACACCATCTCCACCCATGTACATGTTACCCTGGTCATTGACTAGAGATGCTCTATCAAGCTTTGAGAAAAAGTCTGCGATCTTAACGAGATACCGTTATTGTGGATCCCTAAAGATCTCAGCTCCTTGAGCATTCGTGTAGACATATTGAAGTCTCACATTGAGTAGTAACCCCATGGTGTCGGCTTCAAATGGATTGAAAGATCTTGTGGGTGTCCTATTTGGGACTAAGGGATGACTATTTGACGGCCCTAGATTGACCATAGTCAATGAGCTAGTTGTCCTCCTGGTGGAAAGGGTATCAGATTGGGATTCGGAAAAGTTTGAGCCAAAAAAATAGCATATTTTTTCGGATCAAAAATTACCTAAAATTTACCAGTTTCCCATACTGACTCACTATGGGAAAATGGTTCCGGGACCGAAATTTCGACGATGGGTGTTTTCTAACTCCTCTCGAAAAGTTAGATAACCTCCCAAATTTTTACCAGCAAAAAATGAAAAATTTTCCACTCTTTTTTTTTTTGCACCCCCTTATCCGGTGCGGTGGCGGTCTTTATGGTGCGGTGCGCTGTTCACGCACAACCGCCTTCTTCTATTATTATTTTTTTCTTTTTTGAAGTGTGTGTGCAGTGAACTCAATGCGTGTGCAGCTGTCAGATTTACAGCGAATTCAATACATGTGCAGGGAACTCCATGCATGTGCAGCTCTCAGATTTGCAGCAAATTCGAAATGTTCAATCTTCATGTGTGTGTAGAGATTTCAGTTTCTCTACACGTGCAGGTTTAACAGAGAACTAAAATGCAGGTTTAACAGAGAACTAAAATGCACAAAATTAAAGATGTAGAAAACTAAACTAAGCTAAGAACAGAAAATAAAACGAACATGCAGAAAATTGAAACTGTAAAAATTAACCTCAAACAGCAAAGATTAACCTCAAACAGAATGACAGAAATGCAAAAACAGGCCTCTCTTTCGCACACAAATTGAAATTTGCAGGTTTAGCGCCTACCTCCAATCCTTCCTGTGTGTTGAATCCTTGTCCTGACCTCAAGAGAGAAGCGTAGCTAGCCAATCGCACTCAAATTGCAAGACAAATAAAGAGAATTTAACAACAGATTAGTCTTAAATAAATACCAAAATTAGTCCCAAAGCCTGCTCTCCTATCCAACAGTTTTGCAACCGATTGGAGCTTAACAAGGAGTGGTAGTGTGTGTATGGTGCTCAACTAATGTACGCACTCGCTCCCCGGCAGCGGCGCCATTATAGAGTGGTTCTCTCTACCGTGCAATATAGTGCTCATAGAGTACTACCGATCAACAAATGTGTTAAGAAACACAATGTCAATTCGAGGACTCGACCCGATTAGTGCATGAAGGGTTATCCCATGAGGGAGAGCTCACATACACAAACCACCACTTGATGATTCAACCATTCAACCCCTCAATCAATCTCTCAATCCCTTAAATCCACTACACTAATCAAGAGAACAAGCAATGCATGGCAATCTCTTAATCCCATTCAAACATTGATTAAATCTTAGCTTTCCCTAATGCCTGCAATTCCATAAGCGTGCATCTACTAACCCACAAGCTTAAGCAAGCATAGAATGTAACATTCACAAACCCACAAGCTCATAGAGAGTCTATCCATGAATAACTCATTGCCAATGAAGTGGGCAAGAGCTTGCAAGCATCAATGGAGACTACACACACACACACTACAAGCATGCAGCATACACAAGAGAAAGAAAGAAGCATTCAACTAATCATAGATTAATCTACTTCAATGATGCTAAAATAGATTAAGAGAAAGAAGTGGAGCTATACTCATTGGAGCTTGATGCTCATTAGAGTACAATAGAGAGAGAGTTAGAGAGTTGCCATAGCTTGAGAGCTCAAGAGCTTCACTCAATAGCTTATGAGAATGGCCAAAAAACGTCCACTTTCTTTAGCTAACATCTCTTTTGTAGAGATGTCACTAACCCTAACCCTAGGCCTCTTTCACACATGGGTGGACAACCCCATAAGTGAGCCTTGCTTAATACACTTAGAACTCTCATTTAGAACCCACATTGGCCTAAAACGATTTACATTGCACTTCGGCACAAAAATATGGAAAAATTATGTGCGTCTTTATGTTCCCATGGCTACAATCCCGCTCTCTCGCATTAATTGCTCCGGCCTCCTTCCATAATCCGTGTTCCCGTGAGTGTTCGTGTGGAACACGCACTCTTGCCTATCCTCTTTCGAACATCATCTTTCTTGTTTGGGGAGATGCGAGTTTCCACCGACCAAAACTGAAACACGATTTCCCTGATTTTACTGCTGGTGATGGTGCTTGTCCTATGCAATTGACGGTGACAAGAATCCAAGGGAAGTGACCCTTCCTCCGCTTCATGTTGCAGCCGAAAATTGGTCGCAATGAAATTCCTTCAATGAACTCCTAAATCCTTGGCAATCACTCATTTGATTATCAACACCAGATGCGCCATTGAGGCATGCCATGACAGTAGCCCGCTTTAAAAACAACTCGTTATTTGAATGGGGTGTCTTCACCTCAGATAATGTATGATAAATGTTAGAGAAAATGAGTCTCTCAACTGTCTCTGACGTGTGCTGCAACACTGAGAACATTGGATGACGAAGGAGGTGTTGTACCAGTTATTTCATGCTGGTGAGACAGCTTTGCCTTGTTGGCAATGTCGATGTTAGTAGTGGGTAGGTGGTAACTTGTGATATGTTTATCTAAGTGTGGCCACACTTAGATAAAGAAGACCATGAATACATACATCAGGGTAGCCAAGGCTTGGACTACTGTAAATTGAAGTGGTTTGTGGTAGCTCTTTATGTCATGTATACCTACACAACACCCTCACTGTAAAATGCAATAGAAGGGAGGCATTATCTCATGAGCATGAGCAATCATTATCCATGAGAGTTAAGAAAATGCCATGTCTCTAGTCACATAACACTCTCTTCCTTGTTGTACATAAAAGAAGATAAGCACGGACACATGATTCATTGCATTTAATGGGTGAAAACACTATAAGGAACCAAATCTTGCATTTAATGGGTGAGATCTTGCCATCTCGCTATCAAATATACACACATACGGTTTTCCTTCTCTTGCTCCATGAATACCTTTGGTAGATCTTGGTCAAGCTGATCCTACTATCAATGAAGTAGCATGTCAACAAAGTAGCACGTGGTCTGAGCTTTTATGGGTGGCAAACATGAATGAATGCTTTAAGATATTTACCTTTTATTTAAGTACGAAATACAAAACTTTTTATTTATTCAATTAAGAATAAAAAATGAATTCAAATATGAAAAAATAAAAAACACACTAGTGCACAAATTTATCTCTGTTTTTTTTTACAACATATATGAATGTTTTCATGTATTTAACTTTTATTTAAACAAAAAACACAAAAACTATATGAATTCATCCATTTATGAGTTAAAGATGAATTCAAATACTAAAATGCAAAAAATACATTCATTTATATACCAACGTGTAGGTGGAAGCATCGTAGTTTATGAATTAAAAATGAATTACATATTGCTTTTTGGCAAGCAGAGAATCTTACTTTCTTTTTTAAAAAAGAAATTCAAATACTAAAAAATAAAAAATACATTAGAGATATACAGTGTGCAAGTGGGAGTGTAGCAACATGAGTGGTTGTTTCTACCACCTACCCACTACTAACATTGGGTGCTTGTTCTAGTGGTTAATGGGGGTGGCTTGTAACTTGGAGGTACCAGGTTCGATCCCCAGCTGGACACCCAATAGTTACCTTGCCCTCGCTTTGTAGAGGATATGAGGGGTCCTCACGGAGTACTTTGCTCCCTCTGGTTGTCACCAAAATTTTAAAAACATGAGTGGTTTGGTTTAAGCGTGCTCAGTAGCGTGCAGGTCGAAGCATGATCTCAACATTGTGCAGGTTGGAGTGTGATCTCAGGAGCGTGCGAGTGACCCTGAAGATTATATCTTATATTTTATTATTTATTGTCTCTCCTCTCTTATTTGACCGTGCATGTAAGATCGTGAGAGTGGATGTGCGGCTCTCCCCTCACTCTCCTCCATGTGATGAGCTAGGGGAGCCCCCTCATGAGAGATATGGACTTGCCACGTGGGGTCTCCCATAAGAGATTAGAGATATTATGGATTTCAAACTAAAAAATATTGGGCTATAGAATCTTGGTTAAAACAAGGGGTTTTTTTGGGAACTTAGATTAAGATCTTAACAGTAGTTATATGCAAGAGCCATTTGAACTTAGATTAAGATCTTAACAGTAGTTATATGCAAGAGCCATTTGAACCACTTTCTTCTCCCATGAACTTCATCCCACCTTTTCACTATTCAACAATCTGCATATTAAATCCCATCTCTCATCCTCCCAAACAAAAGAGGATTTATCCCAAGACATGATAGCCTAGCTGCATACAAGCTATAATCATAGACTCAGAAGTGCTTGTTCCTCCATACACTCTCCTTTCTTCTCCCATGAACTTCATCCCACCTTTTCACTATTCAACAATCTGCATATTAAATCCCATCTCTCATCCTCCCAAACAAAAGAGGATTTCTCCCAAGACATGATAGCCTAGCTGCATACAAGCTATAATCATAGACTCAGAAGTGTTTGTTCCTCCATACACTCTCATTTAGTCCATACCTTCAGCTATAATCATAGACTCAGAAGTGTTTGTTCCTCCATACACTCTCCTTTAGTCCATACCTTCAGCACATGTTTTTTGCCCAAGGGGTTCTTAATGAAGGCTACAAAAGGTGTATACCGGTTGCTTCTCCTTCAAATACCATCTCTTGGTCTTTGGCCCAAACTTGGGAGGTCTTGCCTTTAAATCCAACCCCGTATAGCCCTGCCACATAACAATATTTGTTAGGAAATCCTAGTATGTACAAACATCTCCTCATCCAGAGAGCAATTCATTTAATCCCATTCTTAAGTTGCACCATAGCACCATCATTCATTTTATTAACATAATATATGAACCAACATTTATACACACATATATGCATCAACTCCATCACATCTATCCCCTGGCTTCCTCCTTTCGGAAATATTATGTTGTTCCTAGAGTTCTATATCTCCCATAAACAACAATATTTAATAAGACTAAAATTCAAATTAACAGCCCCATTAGCTTTAGACAATCTTCCCAGCAAAAATCCCCCCAATACCCTTGAAGCCCTATACAGCTTGAGACCCATTTACCAATCCTTCCCCAAGCCCCTCTAATGGCTGGATGTTCCCAAAAGGCATGTCTCCCATCCTCTAACGCTGATTTGCATTTAGGGAATATCCTAGAAGTGAAGTTCCTCTATAACAGTTTATACCCAATAGGCAAACCCCACATACAAGCTCTCCACAGGAATACTTGAGCCTTCACAGGGATATCCACTTCCCATAAGAGCTTCCATCTCTTCATCCAGATGCTAGAGTTCCATCTAACCTTCCAGATTTTATTGCAATACCACACATTCACTTCACTCCTACACATCTCTTCATACAAAACCTTGGTTGCCACCTTATGTAGTTTGACTCCATTAAACCATGCTTAATCTTTCAGCCAATAGGTCTCATTGAAAGCAATAGATACCCATCCCTTCTCCACTTCCACCAAAGCTTGACTTACCAAAGTAGCTCCCTTTGTTGAAGCCTAAAATCTTCCTTCAACTGTCTCAACTCCTTCCATCCCAACTGAGACCAGTTCCAGCAATCAGCCAACCTTCTCAATCCTCTATTATTCAATCTCCTACCTATCCTAATATCCAAATAGGCCAGAAGAGGAGTAAACTTGTGGGTCCACCATAGTCCAAGACTGAATAGAGAGTTTCTTGTGGCTCTGGTACAACCATTCCATTTCACTAGCCCCAACACTTCCTTCCAATTAGCACATAAGAACTTGCAGAAAGAGGAACCTGTAATTTTCAAGGGAGCATAAGATAGAAGCTTATCTTTCCAGTCTAGTCCCATCCACCTACCTTTGAGTACCACATTAGATTCTTCAACTAGCTCATGACTATCTCCTCTTGATGAAGGCACTTCGGTAGGCTCAAGATTGTCTCCTCTTGATAAAGGCACTTAGGTAAGCTCATGGCTATCCTTGCTTTAGCATGAGTGGGAAAATGCAGAATCCCAATGCCTCCTCCCTCTTAGGTAGGCTCATCTTTTTCCAAGCTAACCAAGTTGAAGCTTTTCTATCATTCCTGCCATTTCTCCATAGGAAGTCCCTAACAGGGACTAAAATCTTCTTCCAATGAAATTTTCTAAAATCCAGTATAGGACATAGAAACATAATGTAAGCATTTAACACCACATTGAAGATGGCCACCTTGTCATGGAATGGAACCCTAATACCCTCCCACTTCTTTAACTTTTTTAAGAATCTTTGAATATATCCCAATTGGTGAGCTAATTGTTTGACACCCCTACTCCAAAAGGACTCCCAAGTGTCTAACTATTTGCCCCCCTTTATTACGTCACACGCCCATCTCTCCAAGTCAAAATTATTTTCTTCAGTCAAGCTAATGATCCTGTATTTATGGATGTTACACCTAGAGCCTGAGACCTCTGCAAATGCCTACACTATCAGTAAGGCCTTCCTCAAGTTGTCATTATCCGCCTTTAAAAAAAATAGTGATGCAAAGCATTGTATAACCAGTTGTTCCCCACCCCTCAATTTTAACCCAATTATCCCCCGCTTCTAACATGCATCTTCTAAAGACACAATCAGAGGATGTGAAGCGATAGCAAATAACATAGGAGCTAGGGGGCATCCCCACCTCACAGATCTTCAAATTTCAAAACCCCCAACTAATCTTCCATTTAACAACAACCTAGATTGTCCACCCATTGTAAGAGTATATATACAAGTAGCCATCATGTTTCCAAACCCAGCCTTTCCATGACCCTGGCCACAAAGGACCAATGAATCCTGTCATAGGCTTTCTCCAAATCAAGCTGAAGATAATACATTTTTGATTCGTGTTCTGGGCCACTTCTCTACCCAACATGGCAGCAAAGATGTTATCATAGATAGATCTCCCTTTAATAAAACCATATTGTTTTCTAGATATTACCTCATATAGAATTGGAGTGATCCTCAATGCAATAACTTTAGCCAGCCTTCTTGTGGATCACAATAAGCAAAGTTATTGGTCTCCAATGGTTTAAATCTATGGCAGGCAACCTACTTGGGAATTAGCTTTACAACACCTTCTTTTAAATCCTTATCTAAGCATCATGTGTCAAAGGCAACCTTACATATATTCCACACCAGATCTTTGATGGAAGGCCAGAATGCAATAAAGAACTTTATTGATAACCTATCCCATCCAAAAGATTTCTCCTTCCCAAGCTTCTGTAGGGCCAGCCTACATTCATCCATTCATATAATATCCACATTTGATAAAGCCTCAACCTTGTAAAGCTTTCTTCAAATTTTTTTCTCTGTACAAGGGTAGGTGAGATACATAGTTTCAAAAAAGTCCTTAAGTGCCCTCCCTTGGATAGGAGGCCTCTACCACATTCACTTGTTGAGGTTGATTCTTTGACCAGCAGTTACTCTCCGTTGTGTCCCAAGTTTCCACACATGGTGCATTCAAGCTTTGGTTTGTTCTTCTTGAACTTACATGTGTTGAATGTGTGACCCAATTTGCCACAATGATTACATCTAGGCTTTACTAACATAGAGTGCCAAGTCCTTTGATGATGACACTCCATTTTCATACTTGCTTTTCATCTTTTGCTCATGTTCAAGCAATGAGGCTTGTACATCATTCAAGGTTAAGTTAAAGTTGTTAGACAAGATTTATTCTATGTTGGCATACTCTTCTTTCCTTTCACAAATTACCAAGCAAGGTAGCCTTAGCTTGATCATCACCAAGTACTTTACCAATGGTAGCAAGTTGTTGTTTGATACTTTTATACTTGTTGATGTGGCTTGTTAGATCAGGACTATTACCTAGGTTGAGTTGATACAATTGCATGAGTAAATGAACTTTGGAGTGCTTTGCTTGTGTAGTACCAAACAATTTGTTTAGCTCTTCCCATGCCTCCTTGGCCTTCTCAATCCCAGTGATATGATGAATTACCTCATCATTTAATGCAAGTGCTATGAGTCCCAAGGTTTGCTCATTTTTCTCATTCCATGTGGCTTGTTAGATCAAGGCTATTACCTAGGTTGAGTTGATACAATTGCATGAGTAAATGAACTTCGGAGTGCTTTGCTTGTGTACCAAATAATTTGTTTAGCTCTTCCCATGCCTCCTTGGCCTTCTCAACCCCAGTGATATGATGAATTACCTCATCATTTAATGCAAGTGCTATGAGTCCCAAGGCTTCCTCATTTTTCTCATTCCATGTGGTTCCTAGGCTTGCTTGAGTATCTCTCCCCTGAATTATTCCCCATAGATTTTTCTTCAGAGTGCATACATGATTTTGACTACCATGTGTGAAATCCCATCCAATTAAACTTAATGATTTCATCTTGGGACATGGTGAATAGGGGGTCTTACCAATGTCCCCATCTATGCGGTGATACTCCTGACACTTTCTACCCTTTACAAATTTAGGATGACAATGATGGGTTTTGTATTCAAAGCTTATGGCTCTTTACAATAATGTGTACTAATACTCTTATACATGCATGAGAAGTACAATTTGTTTGTTTGTTTTCATTGTAAGAAGTAGATGAATATGATTTGAAAGCAACCAACCACTAAGTACACTTAGTACCAAGCTTAGTGCTTAATCAGAGGTACATAGTCATGATACTTGTGGTTTCACCCCAGGAAGCATTAAGCGCCCAACTAGGTTTATTTTAGCCAAAGTAATGGCTAAACTAACCAAAACAAGTACTTCACGAGTCTTTTATATGATTTGGGTCAAAGCTTTAATACCAAGACAAAGCACCTTGAGTTTTGGATATGGTGGACTCCAACCAACCTCTGATAAACTGAATGGCACAGGCTACAGAGTTAATCCTTTAGAGAGTACTTTGGTGGGCTTGTAGTAGCTGGCCCCAAGGTGCACCTCTGTGTCTAAGGAGTTAGAGCAAATCGTTGTATGCTACCCGAACAAGGTGGAGAGGCGTAGAACATGTGGCAACTATGTCTTGAATAATGGCGACCGGTTTCACCTCCTTGCCCTCAAATTGTCTTAGGGATTTTGAAGCTTCAGTGGTTGACAAGCTCCCTTTCGGATCCTACACCAAATGGTCGGCTGTAGCTTATGCACGACCCAGAAACTAGCATGAGGTGGAGCTGCCATGAAAGCTTGAGAGAATAAGCTTGTGATTAAGAAGGGATTAATGGATGATTAATGCAAGGGACTTAAGGAATGATTGGGGGAATGATGAGATGTTCTAGGATTAGGAAAAGCTCTAATACCAAGTAAAAAACCATGCTTTAGAAGTTCACACTCGTGCAAGATGAGAGCTATAGAAGGTGATGTGCCATAGATTAGGGTGTGTGAGTGTCGCTACTAATGACAAAGATAATGGAGGGTTAGTGTGAAACCAAGATAATCACGACTTGGTAAGGGTGGAATGCTTGCACTTCTCATTACTTGCGGCTCTTAATATAGCCAAATGTTTACACAACATGTGGATTCAAGTTATTCTCAGTTCCTCGAGCTTTTCGATGAGCCCTAGAGTGTCTTCATCGGATATATGGTTTAGGAGACACGAGCCTCCAAACAGGGGTGTTTTCTGGAGTCTTTTTTTTGGCTGACGGACCCATTTTCACATTTGGCCGACGGACCCATTTTCACGTTGACAGACTTCAAGGGTTTTATAAATTTTGATTTTGATTTTTTTGGGGCGTAAACTATAGTTTCGTGAAATTGTAGAAAATGGTTCATGTCGTGAACTTTTAGGCTTGAAAAATGGTTCACGCCGTAAACTCTCTCTCTTTTTTTTTTTGCAGTTCCTGAAAACGTGAACTTTTTGGGCGTGAAAAAATGGTTTACGCCGTGAACTTTTGGATGTGAAAAATGGTTCACGATGTGAACTCTTTTTTTTTTTGTGCATGGTTCCTTTTAGGCGTGAAAAAATGGTTGACGATGTAAACTTTTGGACATGAAAAAATGGTTCATGCCATGAACTTTTTTTGTTTTTTTGCACGCGGCTCCTTTTGGGCGTGAAAAAATGGTTCATGCCGTGAACTCTTTTTTTTTTAGTCTACTGGGAAATACGAATTTCTATTTTTTTGGGGGAGAATATTTATTGAATTTAAAATAAAAGGGATATGGATATTTTCCCAAAAAGGTAAGTGGGAATAAAAAAAGTCAACCTTTTAATGATACCCTTTACACTCTTTAAAATGGACCAATTGACAACTCATGAGCATCTACTCATTGAATGCTTATTAGCCTTTATGAGCATCTACTCATTGAATGCTTATTAGCCTTTATGAGTTATGTAAAAAATGATTAAAGATTAATCCATTCATTAATCTTTCTCTTTTTTATACTAATCAAGAGCTCTAATTAACCACTAATCTCTAATTAAGTCACACAATTGAGCACATCATTAGATAAAGCAAACGAATGCTAATTTTTATGTATCAACAATTATGTAAATTAATCTAAAATCAAAGATTAATTAGATTCTTAATTATGGTCTCCTCTTTTAAGGTAAAATTAAGCAAAGAGAGTCAAATTTTTTCAATTGATAAAATTGATGTGATTAGGTGTTTTGATACATCTAGATGCTCTCAAAACACTCAACAACACTAATTTCGACTACTTATATAATCAATTTAGATCCCAATTAACATATTTTCTAAATTTTTTAACCTCTTGAGCAAGATTAATCACCCATAATGACAAAAACCAGTCCATTAAAAGAAATTAGTCAAATTCAAGGATTTTTTTAATGATTTTAAGAATTTTGAAAGATTAAGCTACTCCTAATACTTGCTAACACTCTAATCTAAACAATTTCAACAACAAACACACAATTAAACTAAAATTAATGATCTTAGTTCTACGCTTAACACTAAAGAAACCTAACATTCACTAAAAATTATTTTCTATTGCATTGTTTGATGCAAACTAAGCTTAATACAAACTATGTGTGCAAGCCCTAAGAACATGAAAAACCAAAAAAACAACAACTTAATCTAAAAATTAAGCAAAAAACATTCTTTTAAAAAATAAAAAAGAGAGTTATTCTATACCAAATCTCATACAAATCACCATAAAAAAAATATCTTTTTTATGAAAAATCATTAATAAAGATAATGAACAATGGGTTATACGTAGATTAGAGGCAAAACAATGAAAAAAGCCAAGGGATGGCTCTTCACAGTGGCACCAAAAATGTTATGACTTACTCTAACCCTCCTTGAAACACATCCAGAAAGAGATTACTTGGTGAACCGCAACTGCGTGAGAGGATCTTTTCAATGGCTGAGCTCATAACCCTTGAGGTTTCCAAGCTCAACAACTTCTTGAGAAGCAGTTTCACCGCGCCTCCTTTGAGCGTTGTCACACCGCCGCGTTGCACTACAGGCCCTCGCCCCTCCTCTCACCTCACTTCACTCACACACACTCACTAGCATGCATTGGAGAGAGAGATTAGCAAGCGGTTAGCAAGAGCAAGACTCAATTGCACAATGGGAGAGTATGCCTCCCATGAGCGTTGTCACACCGCCACGTTGCATTACGGGTCCTCGCCCCTTCTCTCACCTCACTTCACTCACACACACTCACTAGCATGCATTGGAGAGAGAGATTAGCAAGAGCAAGACTCAATTGCACAATGGAAGAGTATGTTGTATTATGAGAGATATTTACTTATATACATGGCCATAAGTGTTCACACTCACTTAAACTATGGCCGGCGGCTGGACACTTTAGGCTCATAAGAGACCTAATGCTATTACAATGACTACTCTCATAATATATCCATGAAGTACATCACTAAGGACTTCATCCTAACTTGCTACCACACGCTCTTGGAGCGGGAATCGCCTTAAATACTCTGTCACACCATTACGGGCGCTTGTTCAAGTTGTAGCTTTGGACACTATTGCTTCATATCTTGAATGTATGATCCTTTAGTGTATCTATCGTGACTCCTTGATGTAAGATAATGACAGTAGCTCTTGTTAATCCTAGAATTGGATTAACATTTCTTTACTTCCATCTCCCCTCTTTCTCCCTCACACGATTTCTCTTCATGTCTTCGTCAAGCTCCCAATCCCTCAGTCTCCATCACCCTCCTCAACGCTTTGATGCCAAGCACCTGCCATCTTTTAGGCATCACCTTAAGCGTGGGAAGTTGGAACGATAGATTTAGCATCCTGAATCCTGATCCAGGGTGTAGCTTTATCATTGCACTTCCCCGAGGGCTAGAAGCCTAGAGGCTAGAACATGTTCTCTTTTTCTTGTCAAAGGACACGTGGCTCTCTATTTCTCGACGTGGCCACGGTTGCAGAGTCGAATCAAGGCAGTTGTGTTTCACGCGGAAAACGGGGCCCAGGAGAATTGAGGAGCTCGCGCGCAGCATAGAGAAGCCCACGTCGCTGTCTGGATGAATGGACAGTGGGCGGCACGGCAACGGGGTTCTTTACGTTTTCTTCTTCACAAGAGCCAGCTGGGCTCCAAAACAAAACGCAGAGAGTGCCGTGGCTAGCTGGCCCGGCCAGACCAGCCAGGTGAGTTTTTAACAACCACACGATTTGCAATAATTTCAACGACGTTAATTCCTTGAGCGACGTGAACACTGACGACGCAGCTCCTGCATAAAGCTTCATCAGTTGATCTTCTTGCTTAAATTATTTTCTCAATTTCAAAAAGAAGATCTTCAAACTTAAAGGTGATTTAGTAGATTAGTTATGATTTGACTCAAAAACCTGTATATTTTCAAGATTTAACTTGTAAACTTATGTGGTCATAAGTTTTTTTAATAAATATTTTCTATGAACCAGCTCTCTCTCCTGGAGGGTTGGTGTCCCAACTTCCAAGTGCGGTCTCATTTATTACACTCACATTTTCCTGTCTATCCTTTTGGTATCGATAAAATCAAGGCAGAGAGGCGCACATTACAGCACACGCGCACTGGAACTTAATTTAATCTGAACGACCTTAGCCTAGCTTGCGTGTTTCCACGCAGCTTCCTAATATCTTTTCCCCCTCTTTGTATCTGAACTTTCTTTCTTACCAGGGATCGAAGCTTTTGTTTATGCTTACTTTGTGTGTGCCCAAATTGATTGGCCAGCCAAAGCGCCTTGCATGCGATTCTTCTCTTTCTGTGGGCTGATCAGATTAGTCGGTCTTTTGCACCTGCGAAGCTTTGTTCGAATTGCCACCCTGTTTGTGGGCACCGCCAAAGCTACGCCGCCCTTACATGCCAGCTTTATATGCCACTTAAGCAAAGCGAAGTTCCAGTAGCATTCTTCTGCTACCAGTCTTCTCTTCTGATGCCATTAGTCTACTTTTTCGTCACAGTGTCCTCCGCTATAAAGGTCCGTCTTTAGCAAAACAAACGCAGCTAGCGCTGATCAGCCGTTGCAATTCATCTCTTTCTTCTTTGTCTGTCAGTTTGCTTTAGCGTACCACCACTCCATTGCTTTAGTCAGAAGGCCTTTGGAGTGCTCTTGATCTGCCTTTCTTCAGCCAAGATGAGAGGCGGGGCTGTTGCACTAGCTTGTATAGTTTTCCTTGTCTTGCAAACGCTTAAAACCACACACGCTCAGGGTAGCTGGGAACTGCTAGTGCAGAACGCAGGGATTGCATCAATGCACACTGCTGTGACCCACTATGGCAACGTGGTCTTCTTGGACAGGACCGACATAGGTCCCTCTCAAATCAACCTCACCAACGGTGTGTGCAGAGACAACCCCAACGACCTCACCCTTACCCACGACTGCACAGCCCACTCTGTTCTCTTCACACCGGGCCCCAACTCCATCCGCCCTCTCTTCATTTATACCGACACATGGTGCTCCTCCGGCCAGTTCTTCCCCGACGGCACCCTCGTCCAGACCGGCGGCGACAACGATGGTCTCATGAAGGTGCGCCGTTTCACACCTTGCCCTAGCGACGGGTCTTGCGATTGGGTGGAGGCCACGGACGTTTCCCTTCAAGACGGCCGCTGGTATGCCACCAACCAGCTTTTGCCAGACGGCCGCCAGATCGTCATCGGAGGACGCAGTGTGTTCACGTACGAGTTCATCCCTCCCAATGGCTCGTCCAAGACGTTCCTCCCCTTCTTGAATCAGACGGACGATGCCCAGAACGACAACTACTACCCTTTCGTCCACCTTCTGCCGGACGGAAACCTCTACATCTTTGCTAACAGAGACTCGATCGTCTACAACTACCAAACAAGCACAGTGGTGAAGACCTTCCCAACCATCCCGGGCGAGCCTCGCAATTATCCGTCGGCCGGTTCTTCCGTTATGCTGCCACTGACATCGGGCGATAGCTTCGAGAGCGTGGAGGTTCTGGTGTGCGGCGGCGCGCAGCTCGACTGTTTTCTCTACCCTGCTCCTTTCCCCAACGCTTCTCAGACGTGTGGCAGGATTTCTGTCACCTCCGATAGCCCAGTGTGGGAGATGGAATATATGCCATTCCGGCGGGCGATGGGTGATATGGTGTTCGTTGCCTCTGGAGACGTGCTCATCGTCAACGGAGCTCAGAATGGCTGTCAAGGTTGGGGGAATGCCATCAATCCGACGCTGACCCCGGTACTGTATCAGCCGGACGCCGCTGCCGGAAGTCGTTTCGTCACCCAAGCTGCCACGACAATACCGAGGGTTTACCACTCCACGGCGAATCTGTTACCGGACGGCAGAGTGCTGGTCGCCGGCAGCAACACTCATCAATTCTACACATTCACGGGCGACTTCCCGACAGAGCTGAGGGTGGAGGTATTCTCTCCGTCGTATCTAGATGCAGCTAACGATGGAAACCGCCCCAGTATAACTTCTGCTCCGACGAATATAGTGTACGGCCAGCCATTCAGTTTGACGGTGGCAGTCACCACGACACCGTCGGCGAACTTTGGCATCAGTCTAATGAGTTCCCCATTCACTACTCACTCCTACTCGCAAGGCCTGCGCTTTCTCCGTCTGGAAGTGAGTGGGGAAACAAACACGGGAGGGACTTCCTATGTGGTCAATGCAACGGCCCCTCCGAGCCCGAATGTAGCTCCCCCTGCCTACTACATGCTGTTTGTGGAGAACCAAGGCATTCCCAGCACTGCTTCATGGGTACAAATGACCTTCTCTTGAGCTTAGTTTCTTCAATTAACACAGGAAAGCTCGTAGTCTAATTTTGGTCGCAGGGTATTTTAACGTTCCTCATTGATTCATTCATCCTATATAATAAAAAGATCCCTCATTTCCTGCCCCGCCGTCAACACCTCATTGTACATAATCAGCCCGACTATGGCGGGAAACCCTAAACCTATTAGAGGCTGGGCGATTCCTCCTTTCACACTCGACCGTCCGGCCACACTAGTATGGTGCAAGTTGCAACTTGTTTACGCCTTTTTTATTCGCACATAAATGAATGGTTGATGTTAACAACTCCATGAGTGGTCGTCGTGAAGATATTCTTAATTAGCCTAAAAAAATAGTTTTTTCTTCCTGATGAAAACGTTCTTTTGGTTCTCTTTCGAAGACTTTCGCGGATGCCTTACCGTCTTGCAAAGTAAAGGCGTTTCTCAAATTTTATTTGTGAATTAAAAGAAACCGTGTAGTGGGCGAACAGGGAATATGGACAACGGCCTCAATGTTCCCATCATGCCATGCCCTACAGGCTACCCTTTCCCTCTAGCGCCCATCAGAAATGTAATTGCGTGGAAACTTGAGATACGTCCATAGGGAGCCTAAAAAAAAACCAAGTAGTGTTTCAATTGATGGGTCCTTCCCAAAAAAGAAATAATCTTTTCAGTCGGTCAAATTAAAGGGGAGGGGATGCTCAAAAGTAAAGAGCAGATACAAGTATGGATTGTAACTAATGTTATATATGTCAAAAGGTAATGTCATTCTAGTTAAAAATAGTTGGGTTTTTATTTCAAATGAGAAAAATGCACACTACAAATGGGTTTGTTTCAGCATTCGGCCAAATTATTCAGAAAACAGTCATTCTAGTCCATGACCATGAAAAGTGAGCGTCTTCCACTTTTCAAAATGTCTTTCCTCCTCTCTCCACTTCCGTTTTGATAGAAGGAAGAAGTTCAGTCTTGAAGGAAAAATGAACTTTCTAAAGTTTTGGGAAAAGCTCTTTGTATGTACGTATACATGCTTGTTTTTGTGTGTGGGTGTGTGTGCGCGCGCGTGAGAAAGAATCAAGTTTTCCCCGTATATTTTAACTATTCCAGGGGGGTGTGAGGTAAGAATCTTTAGAAAAGAAGCTCAATATATCCCCTACATTGTCTCTCGCTTATCTTACTGGAAAGAAATCTTATTGCATAAGAAAACGATAGTTTTGCCATTTGTAAAATGGACCTAAATGTTTGCGAACCCTTGTTCCTGTTGTCCCTCAATGGAAATAGACTTTTGAGATGTGGCTTTTATTTCGTCTATGGATTCATTTCTCATTTGCCAAGAACAAAGCTTAATAAGAGAATGTCGGAATTCAATGCTTCACCCTTGTTATCAGGATTATGTAGGTGTTGATTAGCTCCATTTTGTAAGCTCCTTCATAAGGAGAAGTAAGCTTTGTGTATTTCTCCCTTCCTCTCTTTGTCTCATTCATTGAAAAAGAATACATTTCTCATTCATTGAAAAAGAATACAGTACACATTCTTATTACATAACCCATGGAAAAATATTTCTTGTAAAATATATGGGGGACCTTATAAAATAACAGTTGAGCTAAAAATAGACACATGAACTTCTCTGTCTTTGAAGACGGTACGAGTGATAAGAGCAAAAATGGTTCATAGTGGTGCTTTTTCACCACTTCGAACACATAAATATATTTATGGGACTCGAATGCCACAAAGGTTCAAGGAGAGCGAAGCAAGACTTAGAGGGTTAAGGTGATCTTATTGGAATGGCAAATCTATGGAGGTTCAAAGTTAACAACTAATGCTATAATGACCTAATTAATATCTAATTAAGAAGCTAATTAAGTAATCAATTAATCACACAATGGAAGCATGAGATGGACACAAGAACCACACTTTGCATTAGACTTGAGGCTTTGAGCTATGGCCCCCTTCTTTCTCTCTACTTGCTAACTAGGACACTCTTCCTCTAGCTTTTAAAAGGCATCTCTAGGTTCTCTCTATTTCATGTGGATATCGCTTCCTTGATTTGTTCCCTATTGAGAGGGTGTTGCTATTTTTGGACGAGTCTCCTACAAGCTTTAGTGCCTCTTCTCTCTCTGTGATCCACCTCGCAGGTTGATTGCAGTGTTCAATCAATTGAGAGTTCTCTTTTCTTTTCAATATTGCCTACACCTCATAGCACCTATGCTCTGATACCATGTTGGAATGGTGGATCTATGGAGGTTCAAAGTTAACAACTAATGCCATAATGATTTAATTAGGATGCTAATTAAGTAATTAATTAATCACACAATGGAAGCATGAGATGGACACAAGAACCACACTTTGCATTAGACTTGAGGCTCTTACATAGCCAAGAGTGGGTACATCCTATGAGGCTAGGTTTATTCCTTAATTATCTTCATGATTCCTCTCAATCCCTTTTCCTAGATTCACTCAATCAGCCCATGTGGCTCTCTATGACATCATTGCTTACATCATGCTAGGAATATATCCCTTAGAATTTGGTATTTACCCTTTTACTCCTCTTCTTACATTTACACTCACAATAACTGAACCTTTAAGGTGCAGACTATTATTTTGCTCCCCCTAGATGTGGACATGTCACTTGGATGTTCCAACAACCTTTTTAAGCTTGCTAAATCACGGAACAAAATGACCTCTCAAGATATTCATAGTTAATCTTTAGGGAATGCCATGTGCCTCCACCCCCTCTTTGTAAGCACGGGAGAGTTTGACTGCATGAATGGGCACCACAATGGGAATGAAGCACAACGGAAATTTCCATAACAAAGCCAACATATCACAAAGGCTTTCTTTGTGTGCTCTTCTTGCCAAACATCATTGCCTTTATTAGGCATCCTTCCAATACTTGTCACAACCCATGTGCCATTTGTGTGTGTGTGGTCGATCAAGGACCATGATGCGAAGGAAGCACAACCAATTTCACCACCACATAGCTAGCTTATCTCAAAGGCTTTATTCATGTGCTTTAGTGGCAATTGAAGGTTCAAATAAATGAAGCACAACTATGGAAATAAAACACATCCATCCAAGAGGTGTAGCTCAAGTGGTAGGACTCTTATTCACGAGGTCTTGGGTTGAAATCGAGGTCTTGGGTTGAAATCCCCTTGAGTACACTTGAGGACACCTTAAGCTTGGGGTGTATTTGCATGTAGGTGGGCACATTGGTCTCACCCTTCACACACCCCGACGATCGGTCTATGCTCGTGCGATCATGCAATTTCCCACCAGTTCTTCTCAGCATTCCTGGTGATAGTGGTGTGCAATGCCAACCTGCAAGCTCAAGCTCTAGATTAGTGGTTGTTGGATCTCAAACCATGACACGTGGCACCTAGTTTTAGTTGTGCATGGTGTTCCCTCCTTTCGACCGAGCTACTAACTTGTTTGGTTCATCTCGAGGCTTGTCCACTGCCTTAAATGTGGCCAATATTTGGAAGGCTGGTATCCCCTTGTGGTTCTCGAGTGTGTGTGTGTGGTTAGTACTAAAGGGAGGGTACTGAATGAATTGTCGCAATAGGAGTGTGTGAAATCCCGGTGTGCAAATAGATAAGAGAGTGGGGGAAGGACCCACTCATCTAAATGGAAAAAACAAGAAAAAATAAAACATATCCAATTTTACCACTCCATAGCCAACTTATGTCAAAGTCTTTGTTTGCTTGCAACATCCTCCTCATTATCGAGAAATGTGGGTAGCATTGGAAAAATGCTTATGCATGTATGCTTGAACATTTATGTGCAATTACCATAAGTTTCACTAGAAAAAGCATGTGAATTTGCCTCAAATTTCAAACTTGCAGTAGCCCTCCAATTTGAAGGGCAACTTTAAAATTTCATTTGAGCGGCTCATGTTAAAGCTCCATTTCTATTTGAAGAGGGTGGAAGGGCGTACTACTATTAAAAAAAGAAAAAGAAAACTTAGACTTTATTTAAAGCACAATTTGCTTCTACCCTTCTTCCTAAGAATAAACTCCCAATGCCAATGTCCATAAGAAGGGTCATATAAATTTACCCTTCAGTAGATTAATAGATATCAGCAATCAACTTTCTTCGATATTGAGGGCAGAAACAAAAGTACGAAAGAAAAAAATGTAAAAAATCTTAGACGGAGACTTTCGAGGGACATAAAGAGTCACATGTATGATACTGCAAGGTGTGGAGAGACTATTTGTTTTCTTTCCAAGAGACAGACCAGATCTGTCACCTGTGCATGGACATGGCCGCCAAGGATATGACCTTCTCTCTTGCGTAGGAAGAATCTATGCACAACTCAATGTCACAACACAGCAAGGGGCAGCTAACAACAAGTACAGGTTGCACGCATGGAGGGACCTTGGAAAACACGCAGGCAAAGGCAGCTTAGGCAAGGGAGCCAGTCTGTTCCAGATTCCAACGACCACCAGAAAGGACTGTCAATCGTCCACTTGCATTGCTATATTTTTTTTTAAAAAGGAAAAAAATTTCATCTCGGGGGCTATGGAGGGGGTATGGTGCCCGCGCCACAGTGCTCCTCATGTGGTCACTGCTGGGAGATACGCGCCACGCGATGTCGTTTCTCGATACTCACCCTGTGGGCTACACATGTTTACGGCCTGTGGAGTGTTAAAAAATTAGGTTGAAGTTGAAGCCGGAGCAAAGAAAAGCGTTAACAGCTAAGACCTTGGCTCAAAATATATGAATGAGAGCAGCAAAAGGCTGCTACCGACGGCACGACAACCGCTCTTGAAAATTGAGAAATCTCTCTCTCTCTCTCTCTCTCTCTAAAACTTAGAGCGTATCACTCCCACATGGTAGAGCATTAATCAAACTCACCCCACATGGCCGAGCACACACCTTATGCTCTAAAAATTGTGAAATAATTTATAAAAGAAAATCTTGAAATTTGAAGGTTTTTGTTCTATAATTGAGGTATTTGTAACTTTCAGTTTTCAATTTGAAGGTATTTCTCAAAATATGCAGGTACAAACTACACTAAACTCGGGTTTTTTTTCAACAGTGATGTGAGTCCATTCAAACTCACACCCGATACATAGTAGAGCTGAAAAGCTCTACCCTTAAGGCTACTTCTCTTCACTTTTGATTCAATGCTCGGATTCTACAAAGATAGGTTTGCTTTAACCTAGAGCCTATTTCCAAATTTCTTTTCAAAATAATGGGAGGAGGAGAAGAACTTTCTCAAAAATTTTGAGTTTTAGTCATAATCTAGCCAAAGGACGAAGGAAATGCTTGTTCGAAATTATTATAATTTCATCTTTAACCTATGATAAAAATCATTTATGTAAATGAATACAAAGCCTCTTTCAAACTCAAATTCTTATGCATGGACTCTCAAGTGATGGTCACTCCTCAAATGGTAACAATTGTGGAATTGAAGCTTCTATGTAGTAGACATATAGCATTTCAAGCTTTTGGCCATCGTGGCCAAAAGTTGTACCAAATAGTAAAGATGCTTTTGGCCATTTTCTTTGCTAGTTTTTTGACTCCCTGCTTTCTTAATGCAACATTAAAAAATACATTGAGTGCCTAGGTCCCATGTACCATTAGTTTTCCCTCTCATGGGAAAGCTCTCCCACCCACTTTCGAACACCTTTGATTCAATTTCAAAGATCTGATGGCTTTGGAGTTCTAAGAAAGCAATCAGAGGTTGCTTGATTAGGTGATGGACCACCACTACTACTCCCTCTGATTTGGTAACCTAATCACACAAAAAAAATGTCCATTTTAAGAGTCAAATGTTTTTTCTATGGTATGAACCTTCCTCCAATGCATATTCTCTTAAAGATATGTAATACACACGATTAAATATAAACATGAGAAATAAAGGCTCAATAAGTCATCTTTCTTTTTTTTAAATGGGGATTGCCATGCTACCTATGTTTTCGAATAAAGGGTCTCAACAATCGCACTTGAGAGAGCTTACTCTTTGTTCCATCACTCGTGAGACAAAGAATAGATAGAATTAACCAAAAAAAAAGATGTAAAGGTTAAGGTTAGAAAGAAAACACGTAAAGGTTAAGGTTAGAAAGAAAACCAACTCACACAGTCACACATGGAAATGGAAGCCCAAGAGTCACTCTGGAAATGGAAGGCCAAGAGTCACTTTGGAAATGGAAGATCAAGAGTCACTTTGGAAATGGAGAGTCAAGAGTCACTTGAGAGCTCTCCTATAAATAGGAGTATGGGGCGGCACTCTCAAGGGATGTTCTCTTATGTGCAGAACATTGTATCTACTCTCTTGCCATTTCATAGAGCTATGTGTTGCTGGATTGAAGACATACTTCTTGGTGGTATGGGACACCAAGGTTAGGTATGTGGTTCTTCATAATGTTGATGTGTGCACCCTCGGGCTCAAGGGTGGTCGGGTGTGGATGAGTATATGCCTAGATTATGTGTGTTTATGCATAGTGATTAGCTAGAGAGATCTTTAGGGTTTTAAGAGTGGTATCATAGCATGGGAGCATGGGAACATGCTCTAGTGTGGGACTAGGGTTAGGCCTAACCTTGGGTTGAGATTAGGGTCAGGCAACCAAGGGTCACACATGGAAATGGAAGGCTAAGAGTCACTCTAAAAATGGAAGGCCAAGAGTTACTCTAGAAATGAAAGGTCAAGAGTCACTTTGGAAATGGAAGGCCAAGAGTTACTCTAGAAATGAAAGGTCAAGAGTCACTTTGGAAATGGAGAGTCAAGAGTTAATTGAGAGCTCTCCTATATAATAGGGGCATGGGACACTCTCAAGGTGATGTTCTCTTGTGTAGAGCATTGTATCTACTCCCTTGCCATTTCATAGAACTATGTGTTGCTGGATTAAAGACATACCTCTTGGTGGTATGGGTCATCAAGGTTAGGTATGTGGTACTTCATTATTTTGATCTATGCACCCTTGGGCTCAGGGGTGGTTGGGTGGATGAGTATATGCCTAGTTTATGGGTGTTTATGCATAATGATTAGCTAGAGAGATCTTTAGGATTTTAACATAAATTAGCCTAGACTAACTTATTGGGCCCTCAGACATTATTTAGGTGCGATTGGACATAGATAATTAGACTAACAAGAAAAGACATAATCTCATTCTCACAATTGAGTTTGAGTTTTCTTGCTCTTGTGATTGAAGTAGCTTGTATGCTTTCTCTTCTTCATCATCTTTGTACGTATGCTTAGGGATTATGTGGGTGAGTGATGGTGTTGATGTATGTTCTATTCTCCTTCTCTCTTTCTCTTGTTTACTCTCTCATGCTCTCACTCACAAATGGTATCAAAGTAGAGGTTGAGCTCTCCACCTATTTGTAAAGCTCCTTTGTAGTGACCACACGAAGGAGGCAAGGTTGAGGACCCTAGCTCTCCCCACAAGAGAGGGTTACTCTACTAAGAGAGTGGCTAGAGCTGTAAGCTCGTAAGACCCTTGCATTCTCAAGTATTCTCAAATTGGTGAGTTCAACATCTTTGGTGTTGCCCACTAGCCGGAAAAAGCGCCTTTGCTTAGGACTCCCTTGCTATACTTTTTATTTTGAGTATTGCCATAGCCTAGAGTTGGAGTGCAAATCCACTGGTTTAACTCTTGTTTTTTGTCGTATTTTGGTTTATTTTGCTACCTTGGTGCAATGGAGCATGGAGCAATCCTTCGAGCTCGAGTTACATGATTACAAGTAAGTATTCTAGTTTATCTTCTTAAATTTATACTTTTTCCTTCCTTGCATTTGTAAATTTATGAGTTTCTATCCATTTTAGGAATTATTATCACCATTAATCTACGTAGAAAAACTATTAGGTTGCATCGTGCATATTATTAGATAGGTTAGGGAAAGCTAAAGCATTCTATCAAATAAAAAATCTAAAAACATGCACCATTAAGGAGAAATTAGAGGAAAAATCTAGAAATTTTGACCAAAACACAAAAAATTACTCTCTGGTTTGCTTACGCACGTGCTTGACTGGGCTTGTTTATGTACGTTCGCAACAAGTAGGAATGCACGTTCCTAAGTTTGTCAGGGAAGATCTGTATAATATTCTCATTAAGGAAAGGTCAGATAATATTCTTCTTATTAATGATCATAATGATAAAAATGGTTGAAAACTGACCATCACGTGGCCCTAACTTCCACCACTGCAAATGGCAAACTTGTTAGAATTACGTACACACATGCCAAAGTGGTCTGACTTTTGAATGCACTTTCACAAGTCCACAAATACCTAGCCACACACATTCTCATCTCAAAACGTGCGTTCATAGATCTTACCTATCCTAGGCATGAGTTGGTTTAGTGTTCAATATGCTGGGCTAACCACATAAGCACGGAATGCTCCCAACTAAAACGAAATGCCCCCACCTAAGACCAAGACAAGGAGGAATTTGGTGTGCATACTACATGAGGATGGGAAACTGTGATACTACCCATTACTATAAGAGTCTACTTGTTGAGAGGCAGCCAACCGCTTGGTAGTTGCACCAGCTCCACCTGCTCACAACACCTGGCTTTGCCTGTGCTCCACTACAAGACCCATGCTTGCCAACACACATCACCTGGGGAAATATATACCTCAAAGAGGAGTTCTAAGAGTTTTAGAGTTATCCCTACCTTCGATGTTGCCACAATAACCACCCATTCCCAGGGTGACCCCCATGAATCAATCGACCTTGATAGAAATATCAAAGGGGGAGGAAGAGGGAATAGGAGGGGACACTAACTACCTAGAACTCCTAGATGCTAAGAGTCCTGCAAGTCAAATCCTAAGTCACTACATTCAAGATGGTGACAGTGTCTACCCTGTATATATAGCCATAGTGTAATCTAATAAGAGGAGGAACATCAATGCCTTAGGATCCAATATGCCACTATAATGCTATCATTGCAAGAGACCTCATTGGGTGGGAAAGTGTCCCATTAAGAAGGCTATGGAAGCTACACCAACCAATCCACAACCACTAGTACCACTCTGTATAATGTACAAGGATTACCAAATTAAGAGCATCCATTTTGAGTCCAGCCCAAGAGCATAAGCCAACTACAAGCCTTAACTTTCTAAGCATCAGGGATGGGATATTACAAATGATTCCTCTTAATGTCTCATGACTAGAATTGTTAACAATCCTAAAATGGAATTGATCATGGTGAAGGACATAGATTAAACAACATAATTAAGGTGGATTAAACCACACTAAAAACTCCATGAGAGAGAGAGAGAGATTACACACTCAACACTTGATCTCTTTTGCATATCTCAAATGAACCATACAATGATATAAGCTTTCTAGCCTTATCCCACTTTACATGTCATCATCCATGTGGCACTCCCTTTTCCACTTCTTTTGGTCAACACTCACACACCATTCAATATTACATGTGGCATTCTTATCTTGCCACAATATCTTGCACAGTTAGGGTGCTTTCCCACATACACACAACACCACGATTACATCTCTCAACACCCCCTCTTAATCGAGGTGTTCCACAACTCACCCATCACCCATCACCCATCTCAATGTAGCATTGCACAACTGCAATCGCTACCTCTCAGCACTCCCCCTCAATGATACGTATTGGAGTGTCCATCAACCAAACATGTGTGCGCGTGTCTACCATCTTAGACACCTAGTCCATTTTGAGCCGACTCGCTCACAGCGGAACCACTGAGTCCGATTTGAACATGGAAGTTCAGGTGGGAACCAACCAACCTATGCGCATGCACCTCATACGTGCATCGCTCATGCACACATCACACAGCAACAACGGCGCCATACCATACCCATGCGGCTCCTTTACTTCCGGGACCCATCTACTTTGCAACCCATCAGACTCCATCTTCTCCACCACGGTTCTCTGTGCCTTCAGTTCACACCCGCTATAGCTGGAGCTTGAATTGCCAGGGTTGTCATTTCTCTCTACGAGCTATAGCTGCCTTAAATGGTGGCTAGTCCAATATCACTATTCACAGACTCCTCTCTAGCCATCTAAACATCACGATGAGCAGCATAGGGATATCGTTGTCCCAACGCAAGCTTTTTCTGAGTCTTGGAGCTTACTATTCTAGGTTCCTGCTAGAGTTATATTTTCTGCTGCTATTGTTCATAGATGATTCCTTGTGAGGAGTGGAGAATATCGATCGATGCCATCTCTCCTCCTCATGCTGATGTGCTGCAATCATCCTTATTTGCCACACAGCTAAAACTCTCACCAAATCTATTTTTGAAGTTTCCATAGCCCCATTCCTAGGGCCAATTTGAGCTTCCATAACTGTAGATTCTCCTCAACTTGCCACCTTTCTACACACCTCCTGCTACTTGCAATCTTTATATGCAAGATTCATTTACCTGCAAGTTGTCTATGCAAGACCTCCATATTGAGCTCCTAATAACCATCACCATTATGGCTCATAAGCTCCCAAATGAGCTTTGCTACTGCCTTTGCATAACTCTTTTCATGAGACAAGCTCCACATGCTTTCCTATTAGCTTCTACACATGTAGCTGGATGTGTGGTTACCTTGAGCTCCCAATTGTGCTCCATAATGCAGCTCCTTGTTTTAGTCTCTTTGCCTCTTCTAAACCTCTCTCATTGAGGTTTCTCCCATAGCCATCAACATGGCCTTTCATGAGCTCCAATATGAACTCCATATATAGCATGCTCTTCCATATGCATGCCATCATCTTCAAGGGTGCCTCTTCACAAGTTTCCCACAAGAACCAAGGTGCAAACCAATGTAAAAGCTCCAAAGGCTTCCACCAAACATTGCCTATCTTCCATGAGCAAAACCATGAGCATCACTCTTTCCAATGTGCTCAACCATGGACTTCTTCCAAGCCCATAACCACTTGTCCCTTCTTAGACAAGCATTTCACCTCCACACTTGCTCTTTGCCAATATGCAAGAGCCATGGGATTCACTTGTCCCATAAATCAGCAACCCTTCTTTACATTGAGTATTCTCCAATACTCACCAATACTTTAATGAGGCAAAATCCACAAAAACCAACCTTCTTGAGACACCTTTGTCTCCTTGGCAGCTTCCTTGTTGACACCAAAGACTCCATAGTCTTCATACTTGTTGCTGAAATCTCCATTTTCAGCTTCTTTGATGATGAGTAGGCTCTTCATGTTGTAAAACTCCCATTTGCAACTCTCTTGGGCAGCTTCTATGCAACCTCCTTGTTGCAAATATCCTCTCAAATCCTCACAAATGCAAATCCAAATGGTAACATGAGTGTGCATAAATTTTCCATAATAAACTGAAAATAATGCTAAATCAAATGAACACATAACCAAGAAATCTATACATAAATAATCACCATGACCAAGATCCCACCCAAGCTCTGATACCATGTTAACAATCCTAAAATGGGATTGATCATGGTGAAGGACATAGATTAAGCAACATAATTAAGGTGGATTAAACCACACTAAAAACTCCATGAGAGAGAGAGAGAGAGAGAGAGAGAGAGAGAGAGAGAGAGATTGCACACTCAACACGATCTCTTCTGCATATCTCAAATGAACCAGACAATGATATAGGCTTTCTAGCCTTATCCCACTTTACATGTCATCATCCATGTGGCACTCCCTTTTCCACTTCTTTTGGTCAACACTCACACACCATTCAATTTTACATGTGGCATTCTTATCTCGCCACAATATCTTTCACCTTTAGGGTGCTTTCCCACATACACACAACACCACGATTACATCTCTCAACAAGAATGTTAAAAGAAATTATGGAAGAACAACCAATTCAAGACTCCTCAGATGAGTCGGATAATGAGAAACCCACTAAGGAAAAGGTAGTTCACCAAGCCTTTATAAAAGTATTGGTGAATAAGCTAGGCCACTACTTTGAGAGTAATAACATGAATGCCATCCTCCCTGTAAAATACAAGCATAGCCAAGTAACAACCATCCTAGATGGAGGGGTTGGGGTTAGCATCATTACCAACAAGCAGCAGTAGTGCTGGGTAAAGTGGGGGCAACCATCACTTGACCCTATCAACCTAATAGTCAAGCTCGCTTAGACGGGGCCATAACAACACCCATGGGGCTATTGTGAAATATGAGAATCAAGACTTTTGGTCTAAGTTTTTTCCACTCTTTTATGGTGATGGACTTTCACAGCAGCCCTATGACTGCATCCTTGGCATATCCTTTATGAGAGAGACCCGAATGGCCCATGATTGGGACATAGACCACATCTATGTTCGGAAAAGGAATAAAACCTCAAAGTAAACTTACAAAACATGAAAAACTCATTCTATGAGTGGTGGAACTTTTTTCGAAGACTCAATAAGGCCACTAAGCTAAACACATGGCCCATGATTGGGACATAGACCACATATATGTTCGAAAAAGGAATAAACCCTCAAAGTAAACTTTCAAACATGAAAAACTAATTCTATGAGTGGTGGAACTTTTTCGGAAGACTCAATAAGGCCACTAAGCTAAACACGTGCCAAACTTATGATAAAATGTTGGATGAGGAATGTGAGAGCTTAGAGCTTACCTCACTTCTAAGGCCAAAAGACTCCAAAAATTGGATGCACATTCTTGTGACTATGGACATCCTCCCAACAAAAATAGACACAAGATATGCCACAACAGATGGCAAGGAAATCACTTTGATATATATATTGAGCGTTGTAGCACTACACTAACATGTGCCAAAATTTGAAGGTGATACACACGAAGCTATTAACCACTCTGGTTAACATCATTTTTTCAAGCGTGGTTATGCTTCTTGTAATCTACCATTTTGTAACCGCACCAAGCGCTTATTGATAAAAAAGCATATGGAATTATTGAGCTTACGGTTTGTGTAATGCCGGTTGTAGTGAGCTAGATGTACATAGAGCTAGGAAGCCAATTTTGGGTCCCTAATTGTAAATGGGTGGCCGGCCATTGTAAATGGGTGGCCGGCTATTGTAGAAAGTGAGCTCATGTATATAAATGATTTTATGGAATATGAAAAGCGACAATCCCATTTGTCTCAATTGAGTCTCTCTCTCTCTCTCTCGCTTATGGTTGCATGCTTGTGTTTGGGAATGCTTGCTTGCTTGATTGTTGTGTATGCATGGAGGAGTGGATGGTGTTAGTCCGGCTTCTCTTATCCTCTCCCTTCTCTTGTCTTTCTCTCAAGGTCCCTCTTGCATGCACATTGGCATTGAGTGGAGGTAGAGCTCTCCATTGCTCCATTCTTCTTTGCTCATTACCTAGCTTGTGGATTGTTGAGAAATATGGTGCCATGGATCACAAGAAAAGTATGGAGTGAGTGTGAGAAGGCACATCACCAAGTGAGAAATATTCCACATGTAAGAGAAAAGCTAAGTTGTACTCTCCTCATATAAAAGGAGGACATTTCAAGCAATGGAATACAAGCACAACATCTCAAGTCTTTTCATGAGTACATCTTGTAACCTAACTGAACTTGAGTCTAAACTTAATTAGCACACACTCATCACAATGAGTCTCCATTTCTATCCACTTTAGATTAGCAATGCCATTAGGTCAGATTAGTGTGTGATTAGGATGTGTACTTAGGAGAGCTTGATCCATAGTTTCAACGTGGTATCACAGCTTAGGTCTAGCTCTCCTAGTTAGGTTCAGTTTATTAAGAAAAGATTAGAGATTTCAATAGCAAGTGATTTATTGGTCTGGGTTTTTTCTTTTAGGGTTACTATCCTCATTTATTTATTTGCAACCATCTGTCTTATCATCACTTTGTTGCACATTATTGTGCCTTGGTGATTTGCTACCCAATAATCTACCTTAGTATTGCTGTTAATAGTCCTCCATAGCCATAACAAAAAGCTTGATAAATAGACAAGAAGAAGATAAATAAAGCAAACTATGCACGACAAAAGAGAGTGGGTTCAATCTCCCCCCCCATGTTAAGATATCGAGCTTAACTAGTGCTACGACAGACATTGATGACCCGCCTGGGTGATAGCTTCCGCATCTACACCACCGGCATGGTTGGTGAGATTATGGGTGATATGCGACCAGTGGGATGATAGACTGTGTGATAGCCATTTTGGATTACTAGAGCCTCGCATAGTTATAGCGCCAACTCATTTAGTCGGGTTCGCATTATGGACCAACCCTTGTATGATGTAGTAGTTGAGTACTAACCCATATAGTGTGTACTCTTATCTTTATGTTATGTTAAGAAGAAGATAGAAGAAAATTCAGCTATCCATCTCTCTCTTATATGTGTGTGTTTGCTTGCTAGGGTTTGAAGCTCTCCCTCTCCCCTACATTCTCTTTATGGTATCAGAGCAGCCTGGTTCGTGTGAGAGCTAAGGAGGTAAGCAAGTGGCAAGAATAAGCAAGGAAGGAAGCAATACTACACGGGTAAGAGCACCATCATCTCTTTCCCCTTCTTGGTTTAGGTACAACACCCCCTCAGTAGCTCTGGGAGCTACACATCTCTGATTGAGAAGCTATCTTCACGAAAGCGGAGCTACAGGGCAAGTATATTGTTCTATTGGACAATGATTTTTCAACCTGATTCGCGTTTCGGATGTGTTACGGGCCCTGTTTTGTCACTGTGCTGCAGGGTATTTTCAGCAGTTTTTTAGAAGTTGTGGTAGAGAACTATTTTTGCTCGAAATCTAGTTATTTGCAATGCAATAGTGCATTTTGGAAGTGCAGACAGGGTTTGCACATGTATTGTTGATACTGGGTGTATGTACATGTATTGTTGATACTGGGTGTATGTACATGTATTGTTGATACTGGGTGTATGTACATGTATTGTTGATACTGGGTGTATATACATGTACTCTAGTCACTTTTGGTGACACACAGGTTGTGCTGAAGTACTGCTGCTCTGCAGCACAGCAGTTACACGAGATACTGAAGTACTGCTGCTCTGCACAGCAGTTACACGAGATACTGATGTATTACAAGTTGCATACATAAATTTGCAGGTTATTTGATTGCTGCAAGAAAACATCTTTGACGTAACTAATCAGATTGTTAGTGAGAAGCTGGATAAGAATAACTTCCATGCCTGGAAGTTCAAAATGACCAATTTCCTAATGGGTAAAGGATTTTGGGATTATGTAGAAGGAGATAATGAGGAGCCTCTAGAGTTATCCGAGGAGAATGTCACTCCTGTAGATATAAAAGCATTCAAGGATTGGAATCAGGGTGCAAGGAAATTCATGTATTGGCTTTCAATTAGTATCACAGACACTATGATAGGACACATACATGATGCAAACACTCCAACAGTTGCATGTGGCAGAATCTGGTTCAGATGTTCCAGACTAACACAAAAGCAAGAAAGTTGTAGTTAAAGCAAGAGTTGCATACTGTGGAAAAGAAAAGCATGTCCATCAATGAATATGCCTTAAAGATCAAGGGCATTGTTGAATCCCTTGGGTCTATCAATGTATCAGTGGAAGATGATGATTTGGTGAGTGTCTGTTTGAATGGGCTTGGCAAAGAGTACAAGCCATTCAAGACCTCCATTGTAATTAGGGAGAATATTCCCAACTTTTGGGACTTGATATCTATGTTGATCATAGAAGAAAAGGCTTTAGGTGAGGATTCTTATTTATAAAGCAAGAACACATCGGAACATGCCTTCTACTCTAATTCAGGTAGAGGCAGAGGTAGAAGCCATGGTCGTCGAGGCCAAGGTGGTGGCCAATAAGGAAATCAGAATTCTGGACAACAACAGTCCAATGATTCACAGCAGCACAATCATACACAGGTGGAAGATGCCATTCTAAAGGCAAGGGGAGCCAAAGAGGCCGAGGTGGTTGGCAAAGAAATCAAAATGCAAATAGCATAGAGTGCTATTACTGTGGAAAACCGGACACATGCAAAGGACTACTACAAAAAGCAAAATGACATTAAAAGTGGGAAGTTGCAGCAAGGCAACTATGCATCATCTAGCAAATATGGAGGTGATGATAGAAGTGAGAAGATGTTTGTGATGCAGCACATGCTTAGTTCCATAACACAGGATGTGTCAGGATCTCAAGATATATGGTATGTGGATTCTGGTGCCTCTAACCACATGACCAGTCATGCTTGAGTAGTTTAGAGATATGCAAAAAATGGAAAAACGAGGTTATGTAGAAACAGGTGATGATACTGCGCATCCCATTGTGCAGGTTGGTAAAGTGCCATTGTCTATGCAGGATGGTAAAATGAAGTACTTGGCTAATGTACTTCATGTTCTGAATATTACAAAGAACCTCGTTTCTGTTGGACAGATGGTTGAGCAGGGTCTGCAAAACAAGTGAGGTTTAATCCTAAAGGATGTTTTGTGGAAGACTTCAAAAGTAAGTGTCACTTGGTTGCAAAGGGTAACAGAAATGGTAGGATGTTTATGGATGTGAACATGCTTGAGATAAAGGCAGCCATGTTTGCGCATGGAACAAGTGTCATTGTAGATATTGATATATGGCACAAGCGCATTGGTCATGTGAATGTACAGCGAGACTGAAGTCTATGTAGGCCCAAAATATTATTTGTAGGTTTGCCAAAGTTTAAGGTTGACGATATGCATAAGGTGTGTGCAGCATGCCAACTTGGTAAGCAGGCCAAGAGTGCTTTCCCACATGAAAAGCATATTAGTGCAAGGCCATTGGATGTCATACAAATGTATGGGGACCGACCAAGACTGCAACAATTGTAGGTTGCAGGTACTATGTTACATTCATTGATAGACCACACTAGGAAAGTGTGGGTTTATTTCATGAAGGAGAAAAGTGAGGTGTTTGGTCAGTTTAAGAGATTTAAAGCCTTGGTCAAGAAGGAAAAAGGCATGAAAATAAAATGCCTAAGATCAAATGGTGGGGGAGAATATTTCTCTAATGAGTTTAGCGATTTCCTGAGAAAGCAGGGAATCAAGAGGCAATTTACGTGCAGGTACACTCCGCAACAAAATGGTGTTGTAGAAAGAAAAAATAGGCACATTGCAGAAGTGGCATGTGCCTTGATGTGGCTGAAAAGAATATGCCACATTACTTTTGGGCAGAAGCAGTAGCAAGTGCTATGTACATTATGAACAGGACACTCACTTACAGATGTTTATGGTATGACTCCTGAACAGAAGTTTACATGCATAAGACCAGATGTGTCTCACTTGAAAGTGTTTGGGTGTATTGCATATGTACATGTTCCTGATGAAGTGAGAACAAAGTTGGATCCAAAGGTAGAGAAATGCATCTTCATTGGTTATGCTATGGAGCAAAAAGGTTATAGATGCTATAACCCTACCACTCATGAGATGCGAGTAAGCAGAGATGTTGTCTTCAATGAGATGAGTAGCTGGTATGGCCATGGGGCATCCAAGAATGGCCCTAGGGCAATTCTTTTCATGCACAAGAGGTGCAAGAAACGGCCACTACCTGCCTTACATGCCTCAAACAACATGTAAGATTGGCTGTGGGGCATCCTAGAATGGCCTCAGGTGCAAGAATGGTCCTAGGGCCATTCTTTCATGGCAAATAAGGCCTGAAAGAGTATTCAAGAGTGTCCTGAAAGAATGGCCATTCTTGTCATGCACAACAAGTGCAAGAATGGCTCGTGGGCCATTCGTTTCTTGCACCACAAGTCAAAGAATTATCCCAGGGCCATTCTTGCATGATCGAAGGGCCATTCTCCAAGGCCATTCTTGCATTCTCTTCCAATCTTAAGGTTGTGTTGGAATGGCCATGGGGCAACAAGAATGTCCCTAGGGCCATTCTTTTCATGCACAACAAGTGTAAGAATGGCCCATTCTTGATGCTCTTGGGCATGCGAGAATGACCCAGGAGACATTCTAGAATGAGCTTGATGGATCATCCAACTTTCTTGCATGCTCCTACACATAATAGATCAATTCTGATCTCTCCATGCATAGATGAGCATAGAGTGGCCTTAGGGAAAATTTATGCTTCGCATATTGATGAGAAGAGGGATATTCTCTTCTTTAATAGCATAGATCCAATTTATACCTTTGTTACCATTTTATATTGGTTTCAAGACATGCTTTTCTACTTTTTTGTGCTCGATGAAGATTGGCATCTACTCCCCTTGTACCTTGTTGGATATTAGAATGTACAATAGGTGCCTATCTAGTATCCCTTGTGTCTACTAATGGTGCAAAGTAAACTCGTACCTACATACAACCATGTACAATGCACAAGCTAGTATAGAATAGTTATAGCATGGGTTTCTAATTTCACTTATACTGTTTGTGCTTGGTACAGACACAGAAAATCAAGCATACCTCCCTATACCATGTGTTGCGCGATATGTGAGAGAGCATGATTTTCTTGGAACATCCATTTTTTCTATTCCAATTGATGAAATGTTTGAACTTAATTGTGGAACCTATATGGTCCATTCTTCAACCATACGAGAAGTAGGTCTTGGACTTTTTTAATCGTCTTCTCTTCTAAGAGGTGTGACTATTCTTCATTATGGTGGAGACAAGTACTATCTCCATGATATTGGAAGGAGTTGTGCAAGTTGAATCTAAGAGCTTTGAAGTACTTATTTGAAGAGGATCCCAAGGTAGATAGTACAGAGGATAGGGTGTACATCATTGGTGATGTAGAGTATGGACATGTAGCAAGATACACAAATAGCTATCAAGGCACAAACATGAGACCAAATGTATGTTTTACTCTTCACCTAGAATTACCCCCTTTGGTGTACATTAGATAAGAATGTCAATTCAACAGAGTATGGCTACATATGTGTAGAACACTTATGCAATATTCATGCTGGAGAAGAGTTGTTAGCTAACTATAGCTTTCTTTGATTCTATGTACATTCTTGATGATTGATGACAGAAATATTACTCGTTTACATTGTCATGTTTAATTATTTTTCCAAGTTAATCTTTTTTATAATTTTAGTGTAAACGTCGTGATTGTTGTACATAGTCTATCCGTGTAATTATCGTGCATGGAAAGAATGGCCCTAGGGCATTCTTGAATGCCCCAAGCCACTCTAACATGTCCATGAGGCTAACTAAGAATGGTTAAGGACCATTCTTCTATGCCTCGTGTGACAACTCCAGCGTGGCCTTAGAGTGAAGCAAGAATGGCCTAGGGACATTCTTTCTCCTCTTGTTCATGTGAGAATGACTCCATGACTATTATTAGATACAGCAGGGCCATTTCAACATGACCTTCAAGTCATTAGGGCATGTAAGAATGGCCCTAGGACCATCATTGCAATTGTTGTGCATGAGAAGAAAGAACCATGGGCCATTCTGTAAGATTCCTCCCTCTAGCTTTTGAGGTGTAAAGGTGTGAGAACCTCCCCTTCTGTTCTTGTAATTATTTCCCTCTCTGAAATAAAAGAAAGATCTTGTTTTACCCTGTTTTGGCCTAGAGAGAGAAAATGTCTAGAGGGAGATAATCCAAAATTGAGATATCTTTGGATATAAAAATCCTCCTAGTGTCTGAAATGGTTTCCCCTGAAATAGAAGTTCAAAATAAATTCTCCAAAGTGCATTAGGAATCAATTAAAAATGATTTAATAGACCTTAGCCTAAGGGTCAAGATTTTTTGAAAAATTTTAGATTATGGTCCAATTAAGGTTCCTATGGGCCAATAAGATTAATCCAAGTGTTGGGATGAGATAAATCCAATGAATAAAAGAAAATACCCAAAAATGAGTAAATGCTTACATAAGATGAAGAGTTGATTGAGTACAAGGTTTATTAGTTAAAAATTATGAGATATTACTAAAAAAATGAGATATTTTGAAGGAATGATGAATTTTTGACACCTTGGTAAGGAAGGGGAGACCTTTGAGGTAGGCACCTCCTTCACATGTGTGGGAGAGTTTTTAATTCAAAGATATTAAGATATTTTTGTCTCTCCTCTCTCCTGAAAGAATCAAACTAGATCAAAATGGGAGCTAAACTGGTCCAAATCTTGTCCAAATTCAGCCAAACTGAAGCTGGAAAATTCTAGAACTTAGTTGGACTCAGTTAGTGGTCTCCCTCACCTATAAATAGACCCTCATTCTTTTGTATTCTCATGTGTGTGCTAGACCATGCCAGTATTACATTAAAATAAGCATATTTTCTATTATCCCTTAAAAATCCTCTACTTTTGGAGAGATTGGAGCTTCTCACTCTCTTCAATAATCCTTGGAGCTTTCCTCTCAACACAGTAAACCAATTGATTGGTTGGGGGATTCCTTCTAAGATAAAGAAGTAGCAAAATCAAGAGGTAAGATGTAATCTCATGGTTTTCTTTAATATTCTCAATGATTTCACTTCTCAACCCCTCTAAAGCTTGAGAAGTTTCAAATGAATTATTTTTCAATGCAAATTAAGCTTTCTATAAGAATTCTAATGATTAATCATAAAAAAGTTTATATTTATGCTTAATTAGGATGCTTTTTACGTATATCTCTCTCTCCCCAAAATAATGGTAATTCCTACGACTAATTCTTATTCAAATGGATGCTTGTCATTGATAAATTCTCAATTCAAAAATCAAACTCTATGCTAGTTAAGCTAGAGATTAGAAAATGATTATTTAATGCTTTTATGCTAATAAAATTATAGTAAACTTATGATTTAATTTCATAAATTGAATTTAGGTCTAATGATAGTTATTCTATCATAATTGTACTACAAAGTCTTATTCTTTTCAAAAATATTAAAAATTATCAGTAATAGCAAGCGGAGCTATGGTAGAATAGAAATTAATACATAGCTCATTTTTATGCATAATGTAAAAAGAGGACTTCCTACTATATTTTAGGGTTGGTCATCCTACGCTAAAAGAATGATTTTCATCGCATTCATGGAAAACTAATTTTTAGTGTTTATGCATAAATAAGTAATTAAGAAAAGAGGTAATTTTGGTAATTTTATTTTTATGCAAAAAGAGAAATTTCCATGATAATGGAGATGAAAAAAGAGAAATTTTGGTATATTAAAATAATAAATATTTTATTTAAAGAGAAATTTTAGATAAATTTATTTTATGCATGAGAAAATTTAAATGATAAAAGAGGAATTTCCATGACATTTGCAATTTAATCATTTAAATAGTAAAAGTGGAGTTCTTGGCATATTTGAATTAATGGATATTTTTTTATTTAATTTCGAAGATAAATTTTAGATAAATTTAATTTGTGTATGATAAAATTTAAATGATAAAAGAGAAATTTCCATGACATTTGGAATTCAATCATTTAAATAGTAAAAGTGGAATTCTTGGCATATTTGAATTAATGGATATTTTTATTTAAATTTGAAGAGGAATTTTAGATAAATTTAATTTATGCATAAGAAAATTTAAATGATAAAAGAGGAATTTCCATGACATTTGGAATTCAATCATTTAAATGGTAAAAGTGAAATTCTTGGTAAAATTGAGATAATGGATATTTTATTAAAGAAAAGAGAAATTTTAGATAAATTTATTTTATGATAAAAGAGGAATTTCCATGACATTTGGAATTCAATCATTTAAATGTAAAAAGAGGAATTCCCATGATATTTGAGATCCAAGAAATTAAATGGAAAAAAGAGAAATTTTTAGCACAATTTAAATTATGAGTATTTATCAAAAGTGAAAGTTTGAGCTTTATTAGGAAATATGGGTAGAATTGATTTTTGTAAATCCCATGAATCTTTTACTCAAAAGAAGAATATTGAATATAATTCACTTGAGAAATTTGAGAAAGAATATGAAAATATGCAAAACATAGATTACCTGAGGATGTTCAAGCACAACAATGGAGGGATACATGCATAAATGACTTGCAATCACCTATCTTGCAAGCCCTTCTTCCCCCAGCCTCAACATGTCAATTTTGGATCACTATGAGCACCTATATTGAGCAATTCCAAAATCAGCATTGTCTACTTAACCTTATGCCACATTTTAGCGAGGAAGCACTCCTTCCTCTACCACCTTCTCCAGAGGCCGGCTTTTGTACAGTGTTGTCCTTGCATCCTGAAGTGATTGATACAATCTTTCCAGCAGAAGTGGACACGGATCCACCGCCAGTGCAAGGATAAGCTCATCAACTCCACAATAAGATCAACAAGCCAGGGCACTTTTCTCCCACTGGGTTTTTCCCCTCAGCTATATTCAGTGATTGGCACCAATAACAAATTTTATTCTTTTCTTTTCTTGTTTGTTAATAAGACATTTTGCAGAAACACGCTCCAACAGTCCACCTACCGTGCACACAAATTAGGAAGGGGGGAGACATGCAATGCCTACAAAGAACAAAAGAAGCAATCTGCACATCAGCAATGCATCAAGACAAACGCGCCACATCAACGAGCACTACAACAGGTGTATTCAAATCATAATCTTTTGTTCTTTATGTGCTTTTCACTTTTGCATATATTGTTTGCATGTTCACACACAGTTGGCTGGTTTAAGTTTTAAATTAGTTGTTACTATGTGGCGAGTGATTTCTAGATTCTTAGAGGACTTAGTAGAAGGTATTTCTATTTGAAGACGGTGTAAGACATATACCAACGGAGTATGCCAAGTTCTTAAGCTCTAGAAGTATATTCATTATCCCTAGTGGTAGCTACCTCTTAGGTATGGGCTAGGTGCTACGATAAATAAAAATTTATGAAACACATGCCCTAAAAAATATATAGAAGTGACTTGAGACATGACGTGTCTACGGCCATGTGGAATGCTTGGTAGGACCTTGGGTTGTTTAAGCACCTTGGGTCCGATGCCTTGGTTTCCATGGGGTTACACTGACGTCTAAAAGATTAAGAAGAAGACCTACAAGGACTCTATCACCTTGATAGATGCTGGTAGGACTCTTGGGTACATTATGGGCCCTCGAGACCGATGCTCTCATCTTCATGGGGTACTCCTTATGTCAAAAAGAAAGAAAAGGGTCTGTCGCCCTTGAGATACTTAGCGGCCTTTAGATTCTCTTGGCGGAGGTCTCTTGGCCATTGCTTGGGTCTCATTGGGATGGAACCTTCCTCTTTATCAAGCTAAAAATAATAATTCTCTTTAATCTTCTGCTCTTTACACCAAAAAAAAAGAAAAAGAAAGAAAGAAAGAAAGAAAGAAAGAAAAAAGAAAGGTCCAATCACCATGGCTTATATTTAGGAGTAGGGTTGCCACTTAGGAATAACTTAAACACTTGTAGGACATTGAGACTGCGGTCATAACCTGTGGTGTACAAACACACTTGCTTTGCATAGCACTATCAATACTTAGTCTCACTTTGACTAGTCTTTACTCGCTTCTTTTAGCACTCTTTAAAACTCTAATCGGCCTTTCAATTGCAAGCTCACTTTGACTAGTCTTTACTCGCTTCTTTTAGCACTCTTTAAAACTCTAATCGGCCTTTCACTTGCATGCTCACTTGTGAGATTGTCATTGCTGGTTTTTTTTCAATAAAAGGCTTTGTCTTCCATTATTTTTTTGTAGCTTTTATTTCAACCGCGCCCGAAGACGTGCATGATTTAGGAAGAGGGGAATGTTCCATGGGAACACTCACGGGAACATGGATTATGGAAGGAGGCCGGAAGCAATTAATGCGAGAGAGCGAGATTGTAGCCATGGGAACATAAAGACGCACATAATTTTTTCATATTTTTGTGCTGAAGTGCAATATGTAAATCGTTTTAGGCCAATGTGGGTTCTAAATGAGAGTTCTAAGTGTATTAAGCAAGGCTCACTTATGGGGTTGTCCGCCCATGTGTGAAAGAGGCCTAGGGTTAGGGTTAGTGACATCTCTATAAAAGAGATGTTAGCTAAAGAAAGGGGATGTTTTTGGCCATTCTCATAAGCTATTGAGTGAAGCTCTTGAGCTCTCAAGCTATGGCAACTCTCTAACTCTCTCTCTATTGTACTCTAATGAGCATCAAGCTCCAATGAGTATAGCTCCACTTCTTTCTCTTAATCTGTTTTAGCATCATTGAAGTAGATTAATCTATGATTAGTTGAATGCTTCTTTCTTTCTCTTGTGTATGCATGCTTGTAGTGTGTGTGTGTGTGTAGTCTCCATTGATGCAAGCTCTTGCCCACTTCATTGGCAATGAGTTATTCATGGATAGACTCTCTCTATGAGCTTGTGGGTTTGTGAATGTTACATTCTATGCTTGCTTAAGCTTGTGGGTTAGTAGATGCACGCTTATGGGTTTGCTGGCATTAGGGAAAGCTAAGATTTAATCAATGTTTGAATGGGATTAAGAGATTGCCATGCATTGCTTGTTCTCTTGATTAGTGTAGTGGATTTAAGGGATTGAGAGATTGATTGAGGTGTTGAATGGTTGAATCGTCAAGTGGTGGTTCGTGTATGTGAGCTCTCCCTCAAGGGATAAGCCATCATGCACTAATCGGGTCAAGTCCTCGGATTGACATTGTGTATCTTAACACATTTGTTGATCGGTAGTACTCTATGAGCACTATATTGCACGGTAGAGAGAACCGCTCTACAGCAGTATGCAGATAAAAAGAGATTAGAGAGAGAGTTTGAAGAATCAGATATGGTCTTCATTCGAGTATGACCAAAAAGAAGTTCCTTATCCTTAGGAAAGTACAAGAAGCTCTCTCCCAGATAATGTGGGCCGTATGCTATCATAAGGAAAGTGGGCGATCTAGCCTACAAACTTCTTCTGCCTCCCCATCTCAAGGTACATGATGTATTCCATGTCAATTTGATTAAGAAGTATGTACCTAGCCCAAATCACGTGCTTGATTGATGAGCAATTGATCTCTTCGACTCAAGGCCAGATGGTACTCCAACCTGAAGAAATTCTTCACGTTCGGGAGAAGATTCTTAGGAGCAGAGTCCTCAAAGAATTCTTAGTAAAGTGGAAGTTCTTCCCTCTAGAAGACACTACCTGGGAGAAAGAAGAAGAGTTGGCGAAGGATCACCCCCACTTTGCGCGGTGAGGACATCTTGTGTTTTTCAAGTGGGAGAGGATGTAAGAATCCTCCTCAGCCAGAATATCAAATAAGCCTCTACTTCAATCCCTTGTAATCATTCTATGTTTCTGAATACAAGAAAATATCATTTTTCCTTGTTTTGCCTAGTGAGATAAAAATTTCTAGAGAGTGGTAAATCTAAATTGGGATATTTTTAGATAAATAAATTCTACAAATATCAAAAAAATATTTTCCTAAAACAGAAAATCAAAATAGATTTTCTAAGGTGCAATTGGAATTAATTAAAATTGATTCAGAAGACCTTAGCCTAAGGGTCCAGATTTTTTTTAAAAATTGATTATAGTCCAATTAAGGTTCCTATGGACCAATAAGATTAATCCAAGTGTTGGGATAAGATAAATCCAAAGAATAAAAGAAAATACCCAAAAATGAGTAAATGCCCATTTAAGATGAAGAGTTGACTAAGTACTAGGTTTATTAGTTAAAAATTATGAAGTATTAATAAAAAAATGAGATATTTTAGAGTAATCATTCATTTTTGACACATATGTAAGGAAAAGGGAGACCTTCAAGGAGGCGCCTACTTCACATGCTTGGATGAGTTTAAAACTCAAAAATAATAGGATATTTTTATCTCTCCTCTCTCCTAAATCAAACCAAATAAAAAACGGAGCCAAACTAGTCCAAATCTTATCCAAATTCAGCCAAACTGAAGCTGGAAATATCTAGAACTCAGTTGGACTCAGTTAGTGGCCTCCCTCACCTGTAAATAGACCCTCATTCCTTTGTATTATTATCTGTGAATTAAACTATGCCGATATTACTCTTAACTAAGCTTAATTTCTATTATCCTCTAAAAACCTCTACAAAATTAAGGAGATTGGAGCTTCTCTCTCTCTCTCTCTCTTCAGTCTTCCTTGGTGACTCCTACAACATACCAAACCAATTGAATGGTTGGGGGCCTCTATTGTGATCAAAGGATCAAGTAAATTAGAAGGTAAAGTGTGGATTATTGTCTTTTCTTATTAAAACTCCAAATGCTTCTCTTCTCAACCCCTCTCAAGCTTGAGAAGCTTTAATTTGAATGGATTTTGATTATTATTGAAGTTATTTTATGAATTGTAATAAAGAAACACATAAACTTCTATTTATGCTTAATTTTAATGGTTTTTAAGCATTTCTCTCTCTTCCCCCAAAGAAAGGTCCTTCCTATGACCTATTCACAATCCAAATGAAGCTTCTCATGAAGCATTTCTCTAATCCAAAAGTAATTTCTCTGCTTGTCCAATTGGAGGCCAAAATAATGGCTTTTTAATGCTTTTATGATATTTATTTCATAGAGAAATTATGAATCAATCCATAATTGGATAATGATCCAATTAGTGGTCATTCTAATCATATCAATAATATTAAACTTCATTCTTTCAACTAAATTGAGAATTATCAGTAATAGCAAGCGGAGCTATGGTAAAATTTTTGTAAAATAAACACATAAAATATTTTCATTCATAATATGAAAAGAGGACTTCCTACCATATTCTAGGAATTATCATCCTAGATTAATTGAATGATTCTCATTGTAATCATGAAAAAATTGATTTTTATGTTTATGCATAATTAGTAAATTAGAAAAAAGAAGAATTTCTAGTAATTTATTTTTATCTTAAAAGAGTAATCCCCATGACATTGGAAATCCATGTATTCCAATGATTTAGAGAAAAAAATTAGAATGCTAAAATAATGTATATTTTATGAAAGATTTTAGTTAAATTTATCTTTTTGTATAGATAAATTTTTATAATGAAAGAGGAATTTCCACCATATTGAAATTAAAATATTTAAATAAGGAAAGTATAATTTCTAGTGCAAAGGAATTAATAAAGATTTGTTTTAAAATTTTAAGAGAAAATATAGTTAAATTTATCTTTTTGTATAGATAAATTTTTATGATGAAAGAGGAATTCCCATCATATTGGAATCCAATTAATTAAATGAAGAAAGTGTAATTCCTAGTGCAAATGAATTAGTGGATATTTTTATTTAAATTTTAAGAGAAAAATCTCCTAGTTAAAAGATTTTTCCCCTTCTTGGCGGAATTGCCCATGCCTTCCGGCGAGGGGAGCCTCCGGTCTCAGAGAGACCGCCCTTGAGCTCCGCCTAGCCTCTTGTGTGTCGACATCTTTGGTTAGCCTGTCAACTACCACAAAAATGGAGTTATAACCTGATTGCACTGAAGGTAATCTGGTGACAAAGTCCATACTGATGCATTCTCACTTCATCTGTGGAATGTCTAGAGGCTGCAGTTTCCCTGGCATCTTGACTCTCTCTGCCTTCACTATTTGGCACATCAAGCATTTCCTTACATGATCAAGTACATCCTTTTTGAGTCCTAGCTAGAAGAAGCTTTTCTTCACAGACATATAGGTCTTTATAAACCCTGGATGTCCAACTATCAGGCTATCATGGGCTTCTCTCAGAATTCTTCCCTTTATTCCCGCATCATTGGGGATCCTTAGCCGATTATTAAAATACATGCATCCTTCATCCAGTTTGTATCCAAGAACTCGACTCATTTCGTGGAGTCTTGCTTTCCTGCATCAGAAGAGTAGCAATAGGGGCAAAGAATTTGTCCTGCATGATTTTCTCCTTTGCTTCATTGATCAATGGATTTGACACTACTGTAATTGCAAGCAAGGAGGCTTTTCTGCTGAGCACATCTACAACCACATTTTCTTTCCCCGGCCAATACTTTATTTCAAAATCAAACTCCTGCAGGGTCTACATCCATCTCCTTTGACGCATGTTGAGATCCCTTTGGGTGAAGATCCACCTCAGACTTTGATGATCTATCATCAAGGTGAATCTTTGTCCCAAAAGATAATGTCTCGACAACTTCAGAGAGCAAACACTACTGAGAGTAACTCCAAGTCATGGACGGCATAATTCCTCTCATGTGTTCTAAGTTTTTTGGATTCATAGCCATTGCATGACCTTCTTGCATTAGAGCACCACCTAAGGCAAATTCACTAGCATCAGTAAACTACCTCAAAGGGTCTGGTAAAATTTGGCAGTTTAAGGACAGGGTTGGTTACTAAGGCTATCTTTAGCTTGTCAAAGGCACTCTAACACATTGCAGTCCACTGAAAAAGTGTACTTTTTTTGAGAAGGTTAGTTAAAGGGGATGCTATCTGAGCATACCTAGGTATAAAGATCCTATACCATCTGGTTAACCCTAGGAATCCTCTAACTTCATTTACTAACTTGGGTTCTGACCATTCAACTACTGCTTGGATCTTTGCCGGGTCAGGAGAAATCCCATCCTTTGACACTATGAATCCCAAGTATTCCACCTGGTCAACAGAGAAGGAAGACTTGCTCTTCTTTGCAAAGAGTTGGTGTTTCCTTAGGATTTCTAGGACTTTGCGCACATGATCTTCATGATCTAAAGCATTCTTTGAGTATACTAAGATATCATCAAAGAAGACAAGAACAAAATCATCCAAGTATTCTCTGAAAATATCTTGCATATAAGATGATTGAATGTCGTTGGGGCATTAGTCAATCCAAACCGCATGACTGTGAACTCATAATGCCCATAGCGAGTATTGAATGCTGTCTCTGGGATGTCATGCTCCTTGATTCTGATCTCGTAGTACCCGAATTTGAGATCTATCTTTGTAAACATTTGGGTACCACTTAATCGATCCGGAAGTTCATCAATCCTAGGAATAGGATACTTATTCTTAATTGTTAATTGATTCAGTCCTCTGTAGTCAATACAGAGTCTTAACGTTCCATCTTTCTTCTTTTTAAAGAGAATGGGCGCACCCCAAGGTGAGACACCAGGTCTGACGAATCCTTGCTCTGACAGTTGTCTTAACTCTTCCTTAAGTTCTATGGCTTTAGGGAGGACTCGCATTTTGTATGCATGCTGGGCTACTGATGCTTGAGCTCCGGGGGTTAATTCGATCTCATGATCTACTTCACGAGACGGAGGTATCTAAGTCAGCTCTTCAGGAAATACATCTGCATACTCACTTAACCACTCTGGTTCTTTAGCCTTGCATTTTATGTCTATCGGATTCATTTTAACGACATACACAGCTTGCCTTTTTTTTAGCTCTTTTAATAATTTGAAGGCCTTAACTAATTGCAGCACCGGGGATCCGAAAATTCCAATTCCTTGAACTTTATTCTCGTGAAGGTCTACGAAAGAGATGGTTCCTTTGTGACAATGAATGTCAGCCTGATTCTTTTGGAGCCAATCCATTCCAAGGTTTCCATCATATATTCCGAGGGATAGGACTCTAAACTAGCACTCTCTTACGTTCTCATCTAGGCTAAATTGAATAAGATCAGTCTCAAGGTGAGTGAAAAAAATCTCAAGGTGAGTGAAAAAAATCTTTCCACTGGCTAATTCCACTTGCATAGGTTTCCCTGATTTTTGATTTAGGACTAATTTACGCAGACATCCTGGGGAAATAAAAGAATGAGTACTGCTTGAATCAATCAAAAGCTTGAATTTCTTTCCCTCGTACTCTACTAGAGTTTGGAGGACTGAGAATTGACGGTTATTCCCCTGATGCTCAATTGTTGCATAGATCTCTCCTTTCTCGTCTCCACTTCCTCAGTTATGGTGATTGCTCTGGCTCCTACAGTCTGAGGTGGAACTCTCTCTCTTTGGGTATTCCAGTTCTCGGAGGGACTTCGGAGACTGCTTTACATGGAGGCTGCAGGGGCTGAGCTAGCACTCTTCTACGATTACCCTGATTTTGGCGCTGGGGACCCTGATTGGACTTATAAGAAGGAGTCTGTCTTCTCGGAACTCTTGGACCCTGGCTTCCTTGGCCCACAGAAGGAGATGGGCAATCCTTGAGCTGGTGCCCAAGTCATTGACATCCGAAGCATCTGTTCTCGCTTCGAAGGTCTTCCCTTTGCATTCTGGGGAGAGCCGGAGTTCCTGAGAATGTACTTCGGGGGGAAGGTCTTCCTTCATTTCTGAAGCTTCCCGTCTCCACATTCTGGTTAGCACCTTGGTGTCTCTTTGGAGGCAAAAAGTTGGAAGAACTTCCCGGTGTCTAAAATCTCTTGAAGGACTTTTACGATGAAGGCTTTGGTAAAGTCCTTTGCCATTCTAATAGCTTTTGCCATGGACACTGGCTTGGCATTTTTGACCAGTGTGTCCAAGGGTTCGTTCATTCCCCGAATGAACCTGGCTATGAGTTGCTCTTCATCTAGAGGTGGTGAATATTTGAGTAGAAGAGCAAAGGCCTGGTGATATTCCTCGATGGTTTTGCTCCCCTGCTTTAGCTCTAGGAATTCGTTCATTTTGATTTCCAAAAATCCAGGGGAACAAAATATCTTTCTCAAATAGGTTTTAAAGTCGTTCCAAGACTGAGTATTTCTGTCTAGACGGTTGGTGTCATAGTGGTTCCTCCATGCCATCCTGGCTATTTCCACTATCTTCAGCCTAGCAAGAGCCATTTTGCTTCGCTCATTGTAGCCGGTGATCAAAATATTCTTCCATGGCTTCCACCCATTTCTGCACAGCCTCGCCTAGGTTCTCCCCTTCTCCTTTGAAGGGTCCTGGGATGAGTTCTATGAAGAGCCTTGCGAATGTCAGGGTCAAGCTCATCATCTTCAAAGAGAGGGTCTGGCTGACGGCCACGGTTTTCTCGTCTCATGATTCTGCCAAAAATGATATATTATTAAATTTCTATTGTTGATATCGTCCACAATGTTGAGATATCGAGCTCATCTAGTGAGGCGGTGGACACTGATGACCCGCCTGGGGGATAGGCCCCACACTTACACCACTGGCATGGTTGGTGAGATCATTGGTGATATGCGGCCAGTGGGATGACAGGCTGTGTGACGGCGATTCTAGAGACTACCATAGTTATAGCGCCAGATCATTTAGTTGGGTTCACACTATAGAGAATTCGTGTATGTATTGGTTGAGTACCTTTCATATTATGTGTACTCTTATCTTTGTATATGGTGTGTTGAGTGAAGAAGAAGAAGATTTTCAGCCTCTTACCTTGTGTGTTCTCTATTTGGGTTTTATGAGTGTGTGTGTGCTTGCAAGAGCTCAAGCTCTCTTCCCCCCCTGCATCTTTTCATGGTATCAGAGCCTGGTTCCTGCTAAGGGCTGAGCTACAAGCAAGAGAACCACAGGAAGCGGTACGAGGATAAGAGCTTCAACTATTCTTCCCTATTTGTGTTGGTGACTACACCCTTGTCGGGAGCTCTACGGGAGGCACCGGCAAACGATCTCTGATTGAGGAGCTTTCTTCGTGGGAGTATAGCTATAGGGCAGCTATATTGTCTTATCGGACGCTATTTTCAGGGCCAAAAACGCGTTTCGGGCGCGTCTGGACCTCCGTTTTTCAGAAAGCAAGCGATTTCGAGCACTGCAGGTAAGTCATCGATTCTCTGCAGAACTCTGTTTTAAGAACTGCAGGAAGATAGATTGACTGTGCAGACACTGTGGGTGCTGCAAAGATGTCTACAGTTGCCATTGGGTGTATGTATGCACATTGAAGTCACTGGTTGTGACATTTGATAGTACTACAGTACCGCTGAGCAGGAAATACAACAGTTTGTGCAAGACAAACTAGAGTGCTGTTTCTGGCAAAATTGTGTGTTTGGCAAGATGTCAAATGATGGGATAACTCAGATTATGGCTGAGAAGCTAGATAAGAATAACTTCCATGCTTGGAGGTTCAGGTTGACAAATTTCCTGATGGGAAAGGGCTATTAGGACTACATAGAAGGTGAGCATGAAGAGGCATCGGAGATATCCGACTGCCTGTAGATGTGAAAGAGTTTAAAGACTGGAACCAAGGAGCCAGGAAGGTTATGTATTGGCTATCCATTAGTATACAGGACACCATGATTGGGCACATTCAGGATGCCAAGTCCCCCAAGGAGGCGTGGGACACCTTGGTAAAGCTCTATGAAACAAATACCAAGGCACGCAAGTTACAGTTGAAGAATGAACTTTATACTGTGGAGAAAAAGAGCATGTCTGTGAATGACTATGCATTGAAGATAAAGGGTATTGTGGAATCCCTTGCATCTATTGGTGTGTCAGTGATGATGATGATGATAAGGTGAAGGTCTGTCTACGTGGTCTCAAGACACAATACAAGGCGTTCAAGACGTCTATTCAGACTCGAGAAAACATTCCCAACTTTACAGATTTGGTGTCTATGCTGATTATCGAAGAGAAGAGCTTGGGTGAAGACCAACAGTCTTCACAAAAAGCAAAAACAGTTCAGAGCAACAGGCCTTCTACACGAGTTCAGGAAGAGGACAAGGTAGAGGAGGCCGTGGACGCGGTCAAGGAGGTGGCCGAACAGGTAATCAAAATTATGGCCAGCAGTAGCAGCAGCAACAACAGTCCCAGAATCAACAACAACAACAACAACACGCAGGTGGAAGAGGCAAATTCAGAGGCAGGGGGAGTCAAAGAGGCCGTGGAAATTGGCAAAGGCAATATAATAATGCACGTGAATGCTATTATTGTGGTAAGCCTGGACATGTGCAGGCAGAATGCTATAAGAAGCAGGCTGACATGCAAAATGGGAAAGTGCAGCAAAACAACTATGCATCCTCAAGCAGAAATAATGAGGATAATGAAAGGTTGTTTGTTATGCAGCATGTCGTGAATGCCATGTCTGAAAATGTTGACGCAGCACAAAAAGATGATGTATGGTATGTGGATTCAGGTGCTTCGAACCACATGACAAGTCATGGGGAGTGGTTCAAGGAGATGAAAAACCCGAAAAGACCAGGTTTTGTGGAAACAGGGGATGACACTGCTCATCCAATTGCCCATGTTGGAGATGTGCCATTGTCTATGCAGGATGGCAAAGTGAAGTATCTTGTAGATGTACTTCACGTTCCGAAAATAACAAAGAATCTGGTTTCAGTTGGCCAGATGATTGAGCAGGGTTTGCAGGTTAGGTTTAACCCTGATGGTTATTATGTTGAAGACTTTAAAGACAAGTACAGGTTGGTTGCAAAAGGCAACAGAGTGGACAGAATGTTTACGTTGACTGCAGACATGCCTGAAATGAGTGCTGCGATGTTTGCAAATGGTTCAAGAATTGTTGCAGACACAGACATTTGGCATAAAAGAATTGGACATGTGAATGTGCAGAGAATGAAGTCTATGCAGACAAAAGGAATTGTGACAGGGCTGCCAAAATTTAAAGTGGAAGGTATGCAGAGAATATGTGAAGCATGCCAATTTGGGAAGCAAACAAAGCATGTATTTCCACATAACAGATATGTCAGCAGAAATGCACTAGATGTTGTGCATTCAGATGTATGGGGTCCTATGAAGACCATGTCTATGGGAGGCTACAGGTACTATGTGACATTCATTGATGACCACACAAGGAAATTGTGGGTATATTTCATGAAGGAGAAAAGTGAGGTGTTCACTCACTTTCAGAATTTCAGAGTTTTGGTTGAAAAGCAAACAGGGAAATATGTAAAGTGCCTAAGGTCAGATGGAGGGGGAGAGTAATTCTCCAATGAATTCTCTAAATTTTTGAAGAAGAATGGTATTCGGAGACAGTTTACATGCAGATACACTCCGCAGCAAAATGGAGTTGTTGAGCGAAAAAATAGGCACATAGCTGAGATTGCATGAGCATTGATGGAAGAGAAAAATATGCCGCATAGTTATTGGGCTGAGGCTATTTCTACAACAGTATACATCATGAACAGTACTTCAACTGCAGCCATACATGATGTAACTCCAGAGGAGAGGTTTACTGGCAGAAAACCAGATTTGTCTCATCTGAAAGTCTTTGGATGCATTGCATATGTGCATGTGCTAGATGAGCTGAGAACTAAGCTGGATCCGAAAGCTGAAAAATGTGTGTTTATTGGATACTCCCTTGAGCAAAAGGGATACATGCGTTATAACCCTACTACACGTGAGTTGAGGGTAAGTAGGGATGTTGTCTTTGATGAGATGAGCAGCTAGTATGCTGCTGAAAAAGAAGTTGTTGGGGCTGATGTGAGTGGAAGTGTGGTTGCACAGAATGCAGGTCAGCAATCACAGTCTTTGAGTGGACCAGGAGAGTCCTCATCTAGTGGGTCTTTGAGTGGACCAGGAGAGTCCTCATCTAGTGGGTCTGTTGATAGACCATGGAGTGGCAGGCTGCATCATAATACCACTCCTGCAAATGTGATTAGTACATCACGTAAAGGAAAAGAGAAAGTGGTTGAGTCCCTTGGTATGCCTGACATTTCTGCAAGGCATTCTCATGTTGATGGAGAGTCTAGTGGCTTAGATATGAGCCTTGATGAGGAGCTTGGGATCCCAGCTATGAGAACACCTAATGAGGATCCTTGATCTCTCATGAGGGTAATCTACCCGTCATTTTATCCATTTATCCAACTAGATTGGTCAGGGAAAAACTAGATTAGTTTCGGTAGTCTACCCATCATTTTATCCAACTAGATTCTTGGTGAGATTGGTCAAGGAAAAACTAGATTAGTTCCGGTTTGGATTTAGTAACTAGAATTGGTCACGAAGTTTTTGTCTGATTCAGTTCAAGAGAAGGACAATTAGGTTTACTGTCCGACCTCATGTAGTCTAACTAAATTCATTCAGTTTAGTTCTACCAGGATTCCTTTCAACTAAACATCTAATTTTTGGGTAAATATCCATTTAGTGATTTTACCAATTCAAATATCCAAGATATTCTTTTTCCCACATAAATTCTCAACCTTAATTCATTAGGTAGACTTGAAATGGTGCAATCCTTCTTTTTCTCATTTCAATTAGTGCAATCCAATTAGCATGGGAATTCCTCTTTTCCATAAATTAAATCTATTAAAATTCTTCTTAAAATTACATAAAAATAACCATTAATTCCTTTAAGCTAAAAATTCCACTTTTCTCATCTAAACATTTGAATTCCAATATAGTGGGAATTGCTCTTTTATCATTTAAACTTATCTATGCAAAAAGATAAATTTAACTAAAATTTTCTTTTAACATTTAAATAAAAATCTCCATTAATTCCTTTGCACTAGGAATTACACTTTCTTAATTTAATTAATTGGATTCCAATATGATGGGAATTCCTCTTTCATCATAAAAATTTATCTATACAAAAAGATAAATTTAACTATATTTTCTCTTAAAATAAAAAAAATCTTCATTAATTCCTTTGCACTAGAAATTATACTTTCTTTATTTAAATATTTGAATTTCAATATGGTAGGAATTCCTCTTTCATCTCATAAAAATTTATCTATACAAAAAGATAAATTTAACTAAAATCTTTCATAAAATATACATTATTTTAGCATTCCAATTTTCTCTCTCTAAATCATTGGAATACATGGATTTCCAATGTCATGGGGATTACTCTTTTAACATAAAAATAAATTACTAGAAATTTCTCTTTTTTCTAATTTACTAATTATGCATAAACATGAAAATCAATTTCTCCATGATTACACAATGAGAATCATTCAATTAATCTAGGATGATAATTCCTAGAATATGGTAGGAAGTCCTCTTTTCATATTATGAATGAAAATATTTTATGTGTTTATTTTACAAAAAATTTACCATAGCTCCGCTGCGATTACTCATAATTCTCAATTTAATTGAAAGAATGAAGTTTACTATTATTGATATGATTAGAATGACCACTAATTGGATCATTATCCAATTATGGATTGATTCATAATTTCTCTATGAAATAAATATCATAAAAGCATTAAAAAGCCATTATTTTGGCCTCCAATTAGACAAGCATAGAAATTACTTTTGGATTAGAGAAATGCTTCATGAGAAGCTTCATTTGAATTGAGAATGTTGAAAATACAAGTGAATAGGGTGTGTGCGGGAACAAGCCCTTGGTTAGAGGCTGTAAAAGAGAAGATGTAATTGTGAAAGAACCTGTGAAAAGGTGAGAAGAATCTACTGGGAGAATAAAGGGTAGAATGAGAGAATTTAGGAAGTGTGGAGATATTCTGGGAAGTGTGGAGTTATTCTGGGAGATATTCAGGGAAAAGAGAAGAGGTGGAGAGAATCAGGTGCAAGAGGTGGAGGAGTGAATCATGGAGAAATCAATGGGATTTGATGCTTGATGTAAACTCTATAAATTGAGACATAGCCCTAATGAGAATTTGCTGGTTTTTGAGTATCCATGCCTACATTAATCTATTTGCTAATTATCCACTAATTACGTCTTAATTATTTGCTAATCACTTTGTTAATGATGTTGATTCTAGTATTTGATCCACCATAGCTCATCACATTGCTCAAATTTCAACATGGTATCAGAGCCATGCCTAGAATCCATCAGGTTTATGAGCCCATTAGTTAATTAATCAAGATTAGTAGATAATTAGGAAATAATTCAAATTTTAGTTATTTTTCACTTCACCCCTTCACCCCCAGCCAGTGGAGGACTCCATTCACCTTGCACACTCACAATTAGGGCAAGCCCTTCTAGCACAAGCTAGCCATCTCAAGGCTCTTCAAGCCTATCAAAACGGCCCAGCGAACCGCCCACGCTAGCTCACGTTTTTCATAGATTTGCAGGCGCGGATTTTCTGAGGGAAATTTGAGATATTCTCTTCCACAAGTCAAATCAGTCTAATTCCTCTTAGCCCCAAGGGTTTTCAAGCATGCTCTACAAGCTGGTGAAGACAGAATTCAGTTTCATCAAGTCTACAGTGAGATCCAAGCTCTTCATCAAATCTGCAGAAGGTGACTGGTAAAACAAAGATTAAGCTTTCAATATTTGGTCAAATCTTGTGTTTCTTGGCTTAATCCTCTACTAGACTCATTGCTATTGATGCCTTTGAAAGCATTTGAGCTCATTTGAAGTCTAAGGCACCAGATCTGGACTCCCCGCATACTCTGTTTTCTGCACACAAAACAGAGCATTAATTTGCTAATCAATAATTAATCAATGCTAATCACTATATTTTGGTACAGTTGAGGGTTCAAATTAACCATTAGGTATCTGATATAGATCCCTATAACTTCAAATTGCAATTCGGAGTTGGTTTGATACTCCAACCATTCCGTACAAATTGGTTACCCTTGATTTAGTGTAATTTCTAGTGATTTTATGCTGATAAATTTGTTGTAATCATCTATTAAACACCAGATTGAGTTGTAAAAGGGTAGACACTGCCCTTGAATCTTGAAATAAGATCAAGAGGTAAGACCCCCTTCACATCACCATGAGTTCAGCACAGGAAATTGCCAAATTTAATGGTGAGCAATTTTATATATGGCAAACAAAAACCATGTATTTGCTCTGATGAGGAAAAATCTGTGGGGATTAGTTGAAGGGAGAGATGAATGCCTCGAGAGAGGGAAAAATGAGTGGAAGAGCAGGAATGAAAAAGCATTGGGACTTATTGCACTCAGTTTAAATGATGAAATCATTCATCACATCACAGGGATACAATGGGCAAAAGATGCATGGGATGAACTAAATAAATTATTTGGTACACAAGCAAAAAATTCAAAGATAAATCTGTTAATGCAATTCTACAAATTGGACATGAAGGAAAGTGAACCTTTAATCACACACTTGAACAAATATAAAAGCATTAAGCAACAGCTGGTAGCTACATTGGCAAAAAGATAGAAGATGATGAAGCATTAGCTGTACTTCTGAAGAGTGTAGACAAAGGTGATTATGAAAACATTGTAGCAACACTAAAGAATGTACCTGAATTGAAGCTACAGGAGATAGAAGCAGCTCTACTGGAGCAAGAGAGCAGAGGCAAAGAGAAGAAAGGGCTCGACTCAACAGTAGGAGAAGAAAAAGCATTCTTCACCCGAGGAGGATTCTCTCGAGGACGAGGAAGAGGCAGAGTAGGAGGAAGGACCTTCACTTGCCACAAATGTGGAAAGCCAGGACACATGGCGAGAGACTGCTCTACAGCAAACCCAGTGAAGAAGGAACGACATCGGCAAACTTCATGGAGGCTCCAAAGGAAGTGGAGTCAGATCATCTTTTCTGAGAGAGAGAGAGAGAGAGAGAGAGAGAGAGAGAGAGAGAGAGAGAGAGAGAGAGAGAGAGAGAGAGAGAGAGAGAGAGAGAGAGACCCCACAACCCAATGTAACCTGTCCCAACAAAGTAAAACCACCTCTGAGCCACCGATGATGTAGGCCACGTGGTAGATGTATGTGTGAGCACTTTAGTCAAGGTCACGGGCACTTATAGTAGCCTTGGACACATAGAGAGAGAGTGTGTCAACAAGGACTATGGAGTTTAGGGACTTGAGGCACTGGTCTCGCGGGCTATCAAGTAAGAGGGAAACTTGGTATAGGGTCGAGGTGTGCTAGGATTATTCACTTGAGGGAAGGTGTTGAAAATACAAGTGAATAGGGTGTGTGCGAGAACAAGCCCTTGGTTAGAGGCTGTAAAAGAGAAGATGTAATTGTGAAAGAACCTGTGAAAAGGCGAGAAGAATCTACTAGGAGAGAACAAAGGGTAGCATGAGAGAATTTAGGAAGTGTGGAGATATTCTGGGAAGTGTGGAGTTATTCTAGGAGATATTTAGGGAAAAGAGAAGAGGTGGAGAGAATCAGGCAAGAGGTGGAGATATTCTGGGAGTGAATCATGGAGAAATCAATGGGATTTGATGCTTGATGTAAACTCTATAAATTGAGGCTAGCCCTAATGAGAATTTGCTGGTTTTTGAGTATCCATGCCTACATTAATCTATTTGCTAATTATCCACTAATTATATCTTAATTATTTACTAATCACTTTGTTAATGATGTTGATTCTAGTGTTTGATCCACCATAGCTCATCACATTGCTCAAATTTCAATAGAGAATAGGTCATAGGAATGACCTTTCTTTGGGGGGAGAGAGAGAAATGCTTAAAAACCATTAAAATTAATTATAAATGGAAATTTATGTGTTTCTTTATTACAATTCATAAAAGAACTTCAATAGTAATCAAAAGCCATTCAAATTAAAGCTTCTAAAGAGAAAGGAGGTAAAAACCACCACTAGCCGCCATCTGTTGTTGTAAAAGATGGGTCACCATATGAGTAGACACCCATCTCAACATTTCATCTTGTTTGTTGTGTGCATCCACTTGACCACCTGAGAGTAGCTAGTTGAGCACCCAGGGGGGGTAATGTTTGTTGTAACTCACATTTGACTACCTTGAGTAGCCTAGAGATATGGCACCAAGGGGGGGTGTTGAGAAGTGTGGTGCCATAGATCACATGTAGAGGTAGAGAGTGAGCAGGTAAGCATGAAGCCATATGGTTGGTAAATTGGATTATCCCACATGCATGAAATAAGCAAAGATGTACTCTACCCATATAAAAGGGGTCATTTTCAAGCAATAAGTGGTGTGACTAGTTTTATGTTGCATGAATATCTGGCTAGGGGACTTGGGAACTCTTTTCCCTGGTACCCAGGATAAAACCTAACCAAATTCTTAATTGGATCCCATCACTACAGTGGTTGGGTAGTTGGCTAACCCATGGGCTAGACTGATGGATCCCTAAATTGAGACTCAATTTTGTTCTGGTTTGATAGATGAAGTAAATCCTGGAAAAAAATTGTTCTGTGGAAAAGAATCAATGACTGTGCCTCTCAATGAGGAAAAAAGCGTTGGTCTCTATGATCCAAGTACAATCTTTTCCCTGATTTGACTACGGGACTTACGGGTTCGGTCAGATCAATTCAGTTAGTTAAGGCTTTTGACTACATTAGAGAAAAGTTATAATGGAGGAATCCCCCGTGCTTTTCGAGCAAGAGAAGTTTTTCCGAGAAGAACCGATGGATTAGTCTCTTGTCCAGATAGGCGAGGTCCTGAGTGTGGGACCCTGCCCCATGCAAGAAGTGTTACTTCCACTGCTAGCACCCCTGAATTCCTTGTATGGTGGGGACAGGGATCTTACAAGTATCTTGGAAGGAGGATGACTAGTAGCTAGAGGAGGAATTCAATATACAAAGCAGGCACATGAGAGTGGTCAGACAAACTTTGGGTTGTCTAAACAGTGGGGGTAGGTTTGTACTTTCTTTAACAATGAGAATTGGATGTAAGACTGGGTGTGGATTAATGAAAACAAACTAAGGGAAGTATCAACCAAAATCATCTATGGAAAAATATCAAGGACATGGAGAAATGTATTGTATTGTAACAGAATTTGGAAGGTCAAATGGGGTATAAACAATTGAGGTGCAAAGTGGAAACTAGCCTGGAACCTAGAGATCCCTATGAAAGCCAAACTCTTTTTGTGGAAAGTATGCATGTGGGCTTTGCCTTTTGGATGTAGGTTAGTACAAAGGAGCTTCGCATTAGGGGCTTGCCCTAGATGTGGTACACCACTTGAGGATGGAAGGCATGCATTCTAGAAGAGATAAATGACTTCCCCTTGTAGCATCTCTTCATCTTTTCCCACAGCGAGCTTCATTATCAAGCTTCATCTCTCAAGAGGGGGTTGCTAACATCATGGGTTGCCAAAGTGTTAGCGGCCTCTTGCCCTAATAGAGAGAAAAAAAAAGAAAGGAAAAACGCAAAGAAAAGAAAAAAGTATCCATTGCAGCTCTCAAAAATCCATAGTTGTGAATTACTCCATGCCCATACACAAGGCACATAGTAGGTGAACACCAACTAACCCTAGCACGACCGACTCTATAATAAAGTGCGCCAGCTCACCATCTCTAATATTCGGCTTGGCTGATCGGCTCTACGACTATCCGGCCGCCAACACCTACCACCATAGGATTTTGGGTGAAAATCAATAAAGGGATAGTAACCTCTTTGGCCTAAGGATAACATGAGGTACTTTTATTTTAGGAAACAATATGGAGGAAGGGGACGAATTGACTATCATAATTAATCTAATTAGATATGTATGCCATAGGAGCTATGGTTGGCTAGAAATGCTATCAAAAAGGGACTATCCATGCGATTGACTTTGAGGAAATCATACATAAATGTATATACAAATGTTGGTCTATTTATTACATCAATAAACTCAACAATAATACTTATGTTGAACTATTACAATCATTATAGGGGTATCTTATACATATTGGGTGCAAATACTAGCACATAATAGGGAAACCTAACATGCATAAAATATGATGTAGGTGTATGCAGGAAAAAACATCAAAGGGTCACAAAGGGCAAGCAAGAAGAGAAGGAAAATACTTCAAAACTTTGGACCCAAAACAACAAGGTGGTATCTCAAAGTGAAGCATCTTATATACAACTACTTTTCCCTCTTGGAAAATCATGTGGGGAAGAGACCTGATGTAAAAAACTAGAAGAGAAAAGAGTACATGGAGGAATAGACTTCAAAATATTAAATGATCCAATTCTGCAAGCCAGCAAGAAGTTTGGTATTTTATATTAGATGGGATGAATGTTCTTTTGTCTTTGAAGATAGGATGTGGGATAAAATATATAAATGGCTGAATGAAGACGAATACTGTGCAATCTATCTATTTTTGAAGTCAATATATGTCTGTGGGTAACTTTTGAGAGATGAAAGGATGGTAATGATGTAATAGCCCTTACATAATATTATATATATATATATATATATAATGGTTTGTCCACCATTTTTCACTTGTTCAATCCCATGTTTAGAAGGGAAGTTTATCATTCTTGGATATCTTTTCCTAAACTTTTTATCTTTTTGTGCTAGTTAGCTTTGCACGTTAACCTAGTCCTTATAGTCCATAGTAATCGCACAAATATACTAGATGGGAACATTACATGGAATTCTCTTATTGTGTTAAGGAAAGCTTGATCCAAACCAAAAAGAATATGTAATAACAAGTACATCAATATCTAAAAGGATGTGATGCCTAAATTTTCTTATATGCAGGATTCATTTACTGATAGTAAATCTAGAGATTTTATATCTAGATGTAAAGGGTACTTTAAATGAAGAGATATTGACCTAAAAGTTTTATTTAATTTTAAAAAGAAAAAGAAGTAATGATGAAAATTGACCAATTTCAACATTCCATATATATTACATGCAAACAATGAATTATATACATTAGGACCTTAGTAAAGTTATATATAAGGCATGTAAGACAAAATATGATTAAAGTAGTATGCTTTTTGTAAAGTTATATAAGGCATGTAAGATAAAATATGATAAAACAATGTTATGCTTTTTGTAAATTTTTATTAGGTATTTAAGACAAAGTATGTTAAAAATAGTATGATTTTGGTAAAGTTTTTCTTTTACAGCTTAACTATGATTATGATAAGACATGGGGGTGAGTGGTGGCAAAGCATATCTTCCAACAAACTTTGACTAGCTACAATACAATAGATGATGTCTTATCTTTATTTAGATAATTTAGATTGATATATGACTTAATTCTTAAAATGCTTACCATGGCTAAATTTTTCTTAATTTAGATTGATATATGACTTGATTCTTAAAATGCTTACCATGGCTAATCTTTTTCTTAATTTGGTGAGCTACTTATGATTGTGATTTTGATTTGAGATTGACATCAAGATCAAGGCCTTTGCATAAGATCAAGATTTGGTGAGTGGAAGTGAGAGTTTGAGTATGCTTGAGGGTGAGAGTGAAGTGAAATTGAGCTTGGTTGGGTAGTTTGGATCTCACTTAATACTTTTCTTTTTTCTCTTAAAAAAATACATTTCTATGATTCAAAATATAAGACACCCTATTGTTTAATAGAATTGTCATTACAATGCTATAAGTTATACTCATTATGATATGAAAGGAATTTTGAAGCATTGTTCTAATATCAATAAGTTTTTAAATAAGATTTTGTATGATTCCTTTTCATCATTAAGGGAAAACTGCATTCATGGTCATATAAAACTAGAAGCCGAAACCTTGCAAAGTTTAAATTAAAATTTAAACAAAAATTCATATGCATTAAGAAGCTAAAAATGCTTCTATTACTAATGGCAATAGTAGCAACATCACCTCAAGTAGCAACAATAGAAGCAACTACGACAACAATAGTAATAGTTGTAATTTTTGCAACTACATTAACAATAGAATATATTATACAATAATATGTACTCAACTTAAACACACACAAAAATATTTCTTGAACTCCAAGTATGCTTAATCACTTAGGGTTTATGTATTAGACTAGTTGATTAAACTAACAATATGGTCCACAATGTAGTTTATTTCTCCTTTCTATATTTCTTTTGAGTTACATGATCTAATGTGAAAAATATTACTCATCTGTACATTTAATTACATTTAAATTATTTGTCATCCCTACATTGAAAAAATATTGCTCATCCCTAAATTGAATTATAATAAATTTAAGTTTCTTATCAACAATCAAATTTTGGGGCCTTTTATGCTACAAGGTGGCATAAATTTGTAAAACACAAGTGTCACCTTCGATGAATTAATTGCCCTTCTCTCTCTCTCTCTCTCTCTCTCTCTCTCTTGTGCTCTCTCTTTACCCTTGACTCTTTCTATATCTCCCTAACTCTCTCTCTCTCTCTCTCTCTCTCTCTCTCTCTCTCTACCCTTCAATATTTTTATCTCTCCCTAACTCTCTCTACCCTTGACTTTTTCTATCTCTCACTAACTCTCTAACTCTATCTATTTTTCTCACTAACTCTCTAACTCTTTTACTCTCTCTCTCTAACTCTCGTCTTCTTCTTCTTCTTCTCTTCTCTCTCTCTCTCTCTCTCTCTCTCTCTCTCTCTCTCTATGTCCCTCCCCCTTACTCTCTAACTCTAACTCTCTCACTAACTCTCTTTCGTGCTAGCTATGTCTATGTCTCTTTTTAACTCTCTCTCTCTCTCTCTATCTCTCCATCCCTAACTTCAACTATATTTCTCTCTAGATCTCTAACGCTCTCCCCCTTAACCTCTCTCTCTCTCTCTCTCTCTCTCTCTCTCTCTCTCTCTCTCAAGTCTCTCTCTAAATCTCTTGATCTCTCTAACTCTCTCTCTCTCTCTCTCTCTCTCTCTCTCTCTCTACCCTTGACTCTTTCTATCTCTCTGTAACTCTCTCTCTCTCTCTCTCTCTCTCTCTCTCTCTCTCTCTCTCTCTCTCTCGCTCTAACCTTGACTCTTTCTATATCTCTCTAACTTTCTCTCTCTCTCTCTCTCTCTCTCTCTCTCTCTCTCTCTCTCTCTCTTCCCTTGACTCTTTCTATCTCTCCTTAACTCTCTATCTCTCTTTCTTTCTTTCTACTAGAAAATAGGTGATTAGATTGCAATGCTAATGAGGTTAATCACTTATATTGAGAAGTATAGACAATCCCACACCTAAACATACGCAATGCTAGTGATATAAGTGAATAGATGCAAGATTCATTTACTAATAATAAATCGAGAGATTTGATATCTAGATGTAAAGGGTGCTTTAAATGAAGAGATATTGACCTAAAAGTTTTATTTAATTTTAAAAAGAAAAAGAAGTTATGATGAAAGTTGACCAATTTCAACATTCCATATATATTACATGCTAAAAATGATTTATATACATTAGGACCTTAGTAAAGTTATATATAAGGCATGCTCAAGGCATGTAAGACAAAATATGATAAAAGTAGTATGCTTTTTGTAAAGTTATACAAGGCATGTAAGATAAAATATGATAAAACAATGTTATGCTTTTTGTAAAATTTTATTAGGTATTTAAGTCAAAGTATGTTAAAAATAGTATGATTTTCGTAAAGTTTTTCTTTTACAACTTAACTATGATTATGATAAGACATGGGGGTGAGTGGGCAAAGCATATCTTCCAACAAACTTTGAATAGCTACAATACAATAGATGATGTCTTATCTTTCTTTTAGATAATTTAGATTGATATATGACTTAATTATTAAAATGCTTACCATGGCTAAATTTTTCTTAATTTAGATTGATATATGACTTGATTCTTAAAATGCTTACCATGGCTAATCTGTTGCTTAATTTGCTGAGCTTTATGATTGTGATTTCGATTTGAGATTGAGATCAAGATCACGGCCTTTGCATAAGATCAAGATTTGGTGAGTGGAAGTGAGAGTGTGATTATGCTTGAGCGTGAGAGTGAACCGAAATTGAGCTTGGTTGGGTAGTTTGGATCTCACTTAATACTTTTCCTTTTTTTTCTTTAAAAAAAAATACATTTCTATGATTCAAAATATAAGACACCCTATTGTTTAATAGAATTGTCATTACAATGCTATAAGTTATACTCATTATGATATGAAAGGAATTTTGAAGCATTGTTCTAATATCAATAAGTTTTTAAATAAGATTTTGTATGATTTCTTTTCATCGTTAAAGGCAAAATACATTCATGGTCATATAAAACTAGCTGTGGAAACCTTGCAAAGATTAAATTAAAATTCAAACACAAATTCATATGCATTAAGAAGCTAAAAATGCTTCAATTACTAATAGCAATAGTAGCAACATCACCTCTAGTAGCAACAATATAAGCAACTACAACAACAATAGTAATAGTTGTAATTTTTGCAACTACATTAACAATAGAATATATTATACAATAATATGTACTCAACTTAAAAGCACACAAAAATATTTCTTAAACTCCAAGTATGCTTAATCACAGGGTCTATGACTAGTTGATTAAACTAACAATATGTTCCACCATGTAGTTTATTCCTCCTTTCTATCTTTCTTATGAGTTAAATGATCTAATGTGAAAAAATATTGCTCATTTGTACATTTAATTACATTTAAATTAGTTCTCATCCCTCCATTGAAAAACTATTGCTCATCCCTACATTGAATTATAATAAATTTAAGTTTCTTATCAACAACAATCAAAATTGGGGCCTTTATGCTACAAGGTGGCATAAATTTGTAAAACACAAGTGTCACCTTTGACGAGTTAATTGCCCTTCTCTCTCTCTCTCTCTCTCTCTCTCTCTCTCTCTCTCTCTCTCTCGTGCTCTCTCTTTACCCTTGACTCTTTCTATCTCTTCCTAAATCTCTCTCTCTCCCTAAATCTCTCTCTCTCTCTCTACCCTTCAACATTTTTATCTAAATCTCTCTCTTTCTATCTCTCCCTAAATCTCTCTCTCTCTCTACCCTTCAATATTTTTATCTCTCCCTAACTCTCTCTACCCTTGACTCTTTCTGTCTCTCCCTAACTCTCTAACTCTCTCTCTCTCCCTTTCTCTTTCTAACTCTCTCTTCCCTTGACTCTTTCTATCTCTCCTTAACTCTCTATCTCTCTTTCTTTCTTTCTTTCTTTCTGTTAGAAAATAGGTGATTAGATTGTAATGCTAATGATTTTAATCACTTATATTGAGAAGCATAGACAATCCCACATATAAACATACACAATGCTAGTGATATAAGTGAATAGATTCACCAAGCATATGTGAGACTAGATAATAGACATCATGAAGAGAAGTGATAAGCAATGAATACCATGATTACCTTAATGTAATAGAAAGAAGAAGCCTTTTTTCCATAAAGAAACCACTAAGTATATTGCCAACAAATGGTATGTTGTACAAAGCAAGAACAGAGTCTTCTCTCATGTACACAATGAGTGTAGAAATCTCAAATATATGGATCTCTTGGAGGTAAGAGCTTAGGCTCCCTAAGATGCCTCTGTTAACCCATTCCTATGGTTAGCAAGAGCTACTGCCATTATCTTACATCAAGGAGTCAAGCTAGATACACCAAAAGGTCATACATTCAAGATATGAAGCAATGGTGTCCAAATCTACAACTTGGACAGGCATTAGTAATGGTGTGATGGAGTATTTATGGTGATTCCCGCTTCAAGAGCGCGTGTTAGTAAGTTAGGATGAAGTCCCAAGTGATGTACTTCATGGATATATTATGAGAGTAGTCATTGTAATAGCATTAGGCCTCTTATGAACCTAAAGTGCCCCACTGGCCATAGTTTAAGTGAGTGTGAACACTTATGGGCATGTATATAAGTGAATATCTCTCATAATGCAAGGATACTTTCCCATTGTGCAATAGAGTCTTGCTCTCACTAATCCTCTTGCTAATCTCTCTCTCTAATGCATGCTAGTGAGTGTGTGAGTGAAGTGACATGAGAGGAGAAATTAGTACCCGTAGTGCAACACAGCGGTGTGACAACGCTCGCGGGGGGAGGCACAGTGGAATTGCTTCTCAAGGAGTTCTAGATCTTGGAGACCTCAAGGTTTACGAGCTCAGCCATTGGAAAGATCCTCACGACAATTGTGGTTCATGAGGTAGTCGCTTATTGGATGTGTTTCAAGGGGGGTTAGGGTGAGCTATTAACAATCTCTACCTTCCCTTGATTGTCTCACCAGACCCACCATAAAGTGACTCCTAAATCAAGGGTGATACCCACCATGTTTACTCTGGTTAACCATGGTAATTGGAGACCTTATGATAGAACTTCTATCCCTAAGGTGCAAATAGCATTTATCCACTAAGAACTAATATAAATGGATGCTAGATCACTAAAATCTCAACACCCTCTCTTGATCTACATCCAAACCATGCAGGGTGTTTAGTCAAGAGGGTTACAATGAGTGTCACACATACCCTAAAAATATAAGTAGCATAAAGGTTTTAAAAAGTGTATCAGTCTCACCACATTGGCCTCATGATGATTGCTCTCAGGATTCTTGTCTTATTTCTTCTTGTTCTCCTTGTCCTGCTTCTTCTTGAAACAAACCTTGGCTTCATGTCCCTTTTCTTGCAGTAGTAGCAAGTCCTGAGAAACTTCTTCTTCTTCTTCTCATCCATAATGAGATCTAATTCAACTTGAACCTGTGAGGTGGATTCCTTGGAAGTCTTCTTGGCTTCCATCCTAATTTCTTCAAGGACCAAAGATGAGGCAACTGATGCAAGGGTCATGTTAGTTTGGTTTTGCAAGAGCCAACACACATTGCTCATAGGCATCAGGCATACTAGCAAGTAAAATGAAAACTACCTCCTCTTTATCAATGGTGACCCCAGATCCCTTGAGCTAATCTATTAAACTCTTGACATTGTTAACATGGTTAGCTACTATCTCCTTGTCATCCATTTCAATCCTATATAGCTTCTTTTAAAGAAACATCCTTGTTGTTGCATTTAATTGACCAAATATAGATCTAAGATGTGTCCATGCTTCATGAGAGTTATTGGAAGAGCTCACTTGATGAATTTGGTTATCTACTAACCCACTAACAAGAAATGATAAGGCCTTTAAGTCATTACTCGTCCACTTAGTGATACTATCAAAGTCCCTGGAAGGCTTTCTCTCTGTGCCATTGACTTACGGCACAGAGTTCTCAATCTACTAATCCCATCTTCATCTTGATGCTCCATGTGTGGTATTTGGAGCCATCAAGCTTCTCATATTTCTCCAAGAAGTGTCCATAATGATGACTCGATGAGTTAGACATAATGCAACACTATATCAATTCACACACA